>NW_019154143.1:3594818-3993249 GCF_002288905.1 Enhydra lutris kenyoni
TATATTTATTTTCTTACCGACTGACATCAGTCTTTTTTTTTTTTTTTAAGATTTTATTTATTTATTTGACAGAAAGAGATCACAAGTAGGCAGAGAGGCAGGCAGAGAGAGAGAGGAGGAAGCAGGCTCCCCAAGGAGCAGAGAGCCCGATGCGGAACTCGATCCCAGGACCCTGAGATCATGACCTGAGCTGAAGGCAGAGGCTTAAGCCACTGAGCCAGCCAGGTGCCTGACATCAGTCTTTTTAAATAAGGTAAGTGTTGGTCTAGATCAGTGGTTCTCAAGTTATGGTCGCTATACCAGCAGTGTCAGCTATTACCTGGGATCAGGTATTACCTAGAAATACAAATTTGGGGGCTTCATCCTAGAACCACTGAGTCCGAACCTTTAGGCATGGGACCTGGAAATCTGTATTTTAAAAATCCTCCAGGTAACTCTGATACACACAGAAGTGTGAAAACCATTGGGCTTTATATGATATAGCCTTTCTCAATCACAGAAGTGATTAGAGCCCTAGAGAAAATGATTTCAGTGACTTTTCTCTCATTTCTCCAAGTATGATACACAGACAGAGGGTATTCTACATGCATACAAGAAAAGCTAATGATTACATACGCTGGATGTATTAGGGCATTAGGGCTTAATTCTCTCTTGGAAATGACTGAGAACGATTGTTCTAGAATAATGTCCCAAGATTCCCTACAGTGTCAAATTCATGTGACTTTACCCAAATTTTCCAAAACATAAAGTGACCCAACAAAAAAAATTAAATACCATTATTTCTGCTTCAAATATATTTTATTCTTATATTTATTGTGTTTGTAAACAATGATATCATCTGATAATAAAGAAATTAACTCCCAACTATAGAGAACAAACTGATGGTTACCTGGAAGGAGGTGGGTGGGGGGGATGGGTGAAACATGTGATAGGGATTAAGGAGGGCACTGGCTGTGATGAGCATCAGGTCCTGTATGGAAGTGTGGAATCACTACATTGTACACGTGACACTAATATTACATTGTATGTTAACTAAATGGAATTTAAACAAAAAGTTTTAAAAAAAGAAATTAAGTAAATAACTAACTGTTACTAAGAATTGGAAACTAAGATTTCTGAGGATATGCAAAATTACCATCATGTTCATTTACCTAATCATAATGGTCATATTGATATGCTCCCCTTAGGACAGTGATTTGCAGCCTTTATTCTGCTTCCACCCTGTTTTCTTCACAGCACATTGCCAATCACCATCTCTCATCACAATGCTGTGATTCTCCTGGCTGGTGGGGAGGGGGGGGTTGAATCCTTAAAGACTCTAATGCCTTATACCATAAAGAATCACTAAACTAGGATAAGAGACAAAGTTGCTAATAATAATCTAAGTCAGCAGAGAACACGCCATCCTACCAGAATAACCTAGTGTTAAATAGGCATTGAATGAGTTCCAGGATGATACAAGAGCTCAGAGCATAATTCATCATTGTATACTTATTTATTCCTTTCAAAGAAACACTTTATTCTTTCAGAAGAAAGCAAAATCTGGTCACGAGAAAGGAAAAATTTTCTTGTCAATCAAATAATCAACATTTTTATGCCTATTGTGTATGCATCAATGTACTAGACAATATGTAGGATATGCATGGTTTTATCGCAACTGGATAGAAAAGATCAGAACATGTTAAATAAGCAACATAAAAATATATTAATATATGTTAAATTATGAAGGACTAATTATGAAACCTTTTGAGGTGGTTTTAAGAAAAATATATATTTTTTAAGATTTTTATTTATTTGACACAGAGAGAGATCACAGATAGGCAGAGAGGCAGGCAGAGAGAAAGGGGGAAGCAGGCTCCCCGCTGAACAGAAAGCCCCACGTGGGGCTCAATCCCAGGACTCCAAGATCATGACCTGAGCCGAAGACAGAGGCTTAACGCACCAAGCCACCCAGGCGCCCCAAGAAAAATAGATTTCTAAGTCCACCTCAGAAATGTTAACATAAGATGCATCAGAGGCAAGGCCCAAGAATCTGCATTTAAGTCCCCCAGATAGTCATGATAGTCAATCAAGTTAGGCACCACCACCTTAGAAATCCAAAGAGGAAAATTAATTTTAATCAGTGCAGTGAGAAAGCACCTTCTTTATGGGGCAGTGAAGCTGAACTAAACCTTGAGGATCTGGTAGAATGTGAGCAAAGTAGCAGAGAGAGTAGAGAGGATCTCTGTGCCTTGTCTGGAACAGGAATGTTATCTGGGATGAAACACTAAGGAATCTTTGAGAGGTAGAGAATGAGTGCCTAAGGCAGTCAGGGAAGGCTTCCCTCAAACTGAGTCTTAAAGACAGAGCTGCCAGTCAGAGAATGAGGGAAAGGGGATTCCAGGTAGCGGAAACAACTTGTACAAAGTACAGAGGAATGGAAGGGCAAGGTGTGTTAAGTGAATAGTAGAAATTCCATGTAACTAGTGAAAAGAATCAAACTATGCCACTTCGGCATTTGGATTATTTTGAGCTGAAGGCAACTGAGACTCAACAGTTGCAGAAAGAAGTCTCAGAGCTTCCAGTAGCTGGCTACAAACAGAAACTCTGAGAAACTAGGCCTGCCATTTATCCCACCCCTGGAGAGTTTTATGGCCATGAAGAAAGTTGCCACCAAGCTCAGTCTGCACAAACAAATCTTTCTAAAATAACCCTTATCTTCCATTAGTTTTCCCCATATACTCAGCTTCCCACAATTTACCACCCCAGGAGCTCCAATCCCTTCTCTCTGTAGTCACTTTCCACAATGTATCACTCATTGTTAAAATGGTATATAAATCCTCAAGTCTAACTATCTTTTGGGGGTTTTCACTTCTTTCCTGTGAAGCACCATGAACATAAAAAAAAAGCAACATTAATAAAAACGTGTATGACTTTTCTCCTATTAATCTTTGTCAGTTTAATTTATAGGCCTCATTCATTAACTGAGAGTACAGAGGAAAAAATTTTCTTCCCCTACACTAGAATAGGCAGAGAAGAAAGGAGAGGAGCCCTACGAGAGGTAGGGTAGGAGAAGTGATCAACAGGATGAAGACATAAACGAATAAAAAGAATTGGAAATCTCAAACTCACAGGAAGGCAAGTAAATTGCTGGGTATACATGTATATTCTATATTGTGCGAGTGATAGGATCCAAAAACGATACAGAAGTGGTAGATTCATGCCAGACCTACAAGGGGCAGCTTTCTCAACCCAAGTCAATCATTGCCTTCATGAGCAATAGGAGTTTGATGCTGCCAAGTTCTCTGTTTTATGTTTTCAAGAAAATCCAGCAATCTGCATTTTTAGATAATATCCTCAAACTTTTAAACGACTCAAAATTCTTTAAGATATTACTTAGGCCAAACAAAAAAAAATGACTCTTGGGCTGATTCAGATACTAGTTTATCACCTCTGGGCTAGAGTCTAAAAACTCTTTACTGCACCCAAATTAGACCAGTGTCTGTCTGGTTCACCATGTGCCTGATTTACATATTGGCAGGACATGGCAACTAGGCTGAAGCATCACTGGGTAGACAACAGAAATCAGGTTTGGAGCTTCTATTCACAAAGACCTAGAATAAACAAATAAACAAACAAACAAACAAATAAGGTGCCTGGATGGCTCAGCCGGTTAAGCTTCAGACTCTTGATTTCGGCTCAGGTCATGATCTCATTATTGTGAGATCAAGCCCCACACTAAGCATGGAGCCTGATTAAGATTCTCTCACAGTGCTTAGGGGTCTCAGTTGGTTGGGCATCTGCCTTTGGCTGAGCTCATGATCCCAATGTCCTGGGACTGAGCCTCACATCTGGCTCCCAGCTTAGCAGGCAGTCTATTTGTCCCTCTCCCTCTGCCCCAATACTCATGCTCTCTCTCTCAAACAATAAAACCTTAAAAGAAGAAGGAGGAGGAGGAGAAGGAAGGGGAGGAGGAGGAAGAGGAGGAGGAGGAGAATATGATTCTTTCTCTCTTTTGCGGTGCTTGGATGGCTCAGTAAGTTAAGCATCTGACTTTGGCTCAGGTCCTGAGATCAAGCCCTGGTTTGATCTTACTCAGCAGGGAATCTGCTTCTCCCTCTCTCTCTACCGCTCTCTCCACTCATGCTCTCTCGCGCACTCTCAAATAAATAAATAAATAATCTTTAAAAAGGGGGGCGCCTGGGTAGCTCAGTGGGTTAAAGCCTCAGCATTTGGCTCGGGTCATGATCCCAGGGTGCATTAGGCTCTCCACTCAGCAGGGAGCCTGCTTCCCCATCTCTCTCTCTCTGGCTGCCTCTCTGCCTACTTGTGATCTCTGTCAAATAAATAAATAAAATCTGAAAAAAAAAATAAAAATCTTTAAAAGAAAAAAAGATTCTTTCCTTCTCCCTCTGCCCCTCCCCCTGGCGTTTTCTCTCTCAATAAACAAACCAACCAACCTAATTAATTAATTAAAATTTTTAAAAAAGAAAGACCTGGTTATATCGTTTATATCATCAACACCTATACCTCTTCCTCAAACACAGACAACATATTGTTCTCAAATTTCCTAGTAGTCTCTTAAAACTGCCCAACTATATACTAACATGGTCAGAAATATACTAAGATATACTATATACTAACTGAAAATATACTGACATAGCCAGGGGAATGATTCAAAAACAAGCATTCTTCACTAAAGTAAGAGTATTTGAGGGGCACCTGACTGGCTCAGTTGGTGCAGCATATACTGTTAATCTTGGGGTTGTTGAATTCAAGCCCCACGTTGGGTATGGAGCCTACTTTAAAAAAATAAATAGAATATTTAAAAAATAATAAAGTAGGAGTACTTGAAACCCTATAAGATAAATTCTAAATGCAAATAGGGGAGTACTGTTCTGCTGTGCAAGCTGAAAAGGACTTTATTTAGTGCATATACAAACTCTCATTTCATAAGCAACATGAACAAATCTATGGTCTTTATTTTTTCCTTGTTGGAAGGTTATTCTAAAGGAAATTTCATTAAAACTGGAAAATGCTGGGGGCGCCTGGGTGGCTCAGTGGGTTAAGCCTCTGCCTTCGGCTCAGGTCATGATCTCAGGGTCCTGGGATCGAGTCCTGCATCGGGCTCTCTGCTCAGCAGGGAGCCTGCTTCCCTCTCTCTGTCTCTCTGCCTGCCTCTCTGTCTACTTGTGATCTCTCTCTGTCAAATAAATAAATAAAATATTTTAAAAATAAATAAATAAAACTGGAAAATGCTGTTATTGTTCAAATTCTTTTGAGAAAGAAAAATAATTTATTTTAGATGCCTATTTTTTGACTCTTAGATACTCTTAGAAGAACATTCTTTGACAAATGACAAATCTTATGTTCAAGTTTATACCTACTTCATTCATACCATAGTACAACTTACCCTTTTACAGATTATAGAATTTTCTAAAGAATGTCAGCTGCATGAATTTTTAACTACTATATAATTCAAAACTTCCCTTATAATACTCTTCAAGATTGTGACATAAAAAAATTTTCCTCTGAAAACTGAAATCCGTTTTCATTGCAATTTTCCCTTCTGTATTTTTTTTCACAAGTATGAAATATGATTTCTCTTTACACTTCTCAAGAAAGTCTGTAAAGCCTTTTCAGAAAGGCTGGTCTTTAAGATCATTCAAGATTTCTACTCCCTAGGAAAGGCAGTGTGTAGGCAGAATGATGAATCCCCCAAAGTTATCTGTGTCCTAATCCTCAGAATTTATTAATATGTTACTTTAGGTGGAAAAAGGGACTCTGTAGGAATGGCTTAATTAAGGATCTTGAAGTGGGGAGATGATTCTGGATTATCTGGGTTGGCCTAATGTAACCACAAGGGTCCTCATAAGTGAAAGATGGGGAGGAGAGTTAAGAGAGAAGTTGTGACATCAAGAAAGCAGAGATTGGAGTGATGTGATCGTTGAAGAAGGAGAGGGGCCACAAGCCAAGGTATGAGGACAGCTCCTAGAAGCTAGAAAAGGGAAGAAAATAGCTTGTCCCCTAAAAACTCCAGAAGGAATGCAGCCTTGCTGATTTTAGGCCTGTGATCCCTTTCAGACATCTGACCTTCAGAACTGAAAGGTAATCAGTTTGTCTTGTTATAAGCCACTAACTTTGTGGTCACTTGTTACAGTAGCCACAGACAACTGAAACAGACAGCAACCAGCCCTCCCCAGGGATAGATACCAGGAGGGGTTTTAACTGGTATTTTACATTCTTTTTGGGTAAGAGACTAATCAAAGGTTACCAGAGTTAGTAAAAAGCCCTGTGCCTTCCTCCTCACAAGACCCTCAACAAGTCATCATCCAGCCTCTAGCTGAACGCCTTCTACATAGAAAACTCATCATCTCTCATAAATACCTGATGGACTTCAGATACCTTTAAGTATTAGAAAATTAATTCCTGTACTAATCTGAGGCCAAAACCTGGGCTCCTTACTTAACTCTCAGATCAGTGTTCTTTTCATTCAATTTCATTGAATGAGGTATTTAGATAACAAGTTTACAATATAAAATATTTCAAAATAAAGTGCACAAGATTCCTAGTAGATCCTATAGGAATGACAATATTTACTTTTTAAAGCATTGTTTTTATTATAGCAAATACAAAATTATTTTTAAAAACTATGTTGGCTACCCTCAATTTAAATTAAATAATTTAATTGCATTAGAGAGAGAAGAAGAAATTTAGGAGGAATTATCACTTGTTCACTCACAAACATTACATGTTACAACTTACATCAAGTGAGTCAAGAAACATACCCTTATTTTCCACAGTTGAATTTGCATTAAGCATTACTTTTTGTTAGCATCTTTAATAACCCTAGAAGAATAATAATTCCATTTTCATTATAATTAGTATACATACAGGCTTAAACAAATTCCACTAGCTATATCTTCCCATTTTATCATATCATATAAATCCTTATTAAACCAGTGAAATCAAATCAGAAGGAATATGGATTCACATACAACTCAGTCTCAAAATCCAGTTCCTTAATAGTCTTATGATTTTTAACAGATCGTTAAGCTTCTGAGCCTTAGTGTCATTATCTGTAAAATGGGAGTAAAACTTACACAGGCTTATGGTTGCATAAAATAACATGGATCAAAGGGGTAATACCATGTCAAACCCAGGGTAGGTACATAATAAATATTAATTCCTTTCCCCACTCCAGATAATGCAAAATAAGGAAATAAAAAAAGGAGTACTGTTAAGAATAGGAGCATTTAGCCATTAAGACAAAAATGTTTGAGAATATAAAATAAAATTTACCGGCAGAGTGTGAGAATTCTCTAAATGCCTACACAATTCAACATTATGCCAACTCGTGGTTAAATGTAATTTTCCAAATGTGCCATCACTTTTGAAACAACTTTCTTCATTTATCAGTAATTTCTAAGTACATACCCAATCAATAACTGACAAGGAATCATAAGCCATCGTGAGTTGAATGTCAGAGAGAGCCAAACGTCAAAAACAGAAAAGTTTACTCTCTAAATTGTGTGGATTTAAATATATGTTACTCTATCTGATACGGTATGACGCCCCACCTACCCTCGACCACCTCTTTAAAATCGAGGACGCCTGGGAATAAGATGTCTGGAAAGGGCTTAAGAAATCAGGGAGGAAAAGCAACGGAATTAAACAACTTCCTGAACCCATCCGTGGCCACGGAAAGTTGCCGCCTCTCTAATCCCGAACTAAAGCTACTGCGGCCACAAACGGCATGGTATCTGCGGATCTCGGCGCTGGCCAGTCTACGCCTGTCCTAAGAAATTAGACTGGAGTTTTCCCTTTCTGCACGACCCACAGCTCAGGCGAGAACACGCCAGCACGCGGCGGGGACCCACTCGGGTGACTCCCACATATCCGGAGACTCCGTTTCCACAGCCAACACCCACCACGTCTTGAGACCCCCTCTCCCCAAGCTCTTTCTGCGCCCGCCTCGCCCCAAGATTCGCACATGCGTACACCCAATTAAGAGAGGTTAGAGCGCTCCCCCTCGGTGTGAGTCCCCACGCCCATCTGCCACGCAGCCAGTCCTCCTGCCCTTCTTCGGGCCGCCGGCTTCGCTATTCAGTACTACGCATGTGTAAGACGGTACCGCCCGGCAACCCTTTAGCCGGCAGGGGTGGGGCGGCAGGCGGGACCGAGTTTCTTGCGCACGCTCGGGACATGCGCAGTGCAGCGGCTGAGGCGCCAGCTGTCGATTTGGAAGTTCCGGGGAAGCAGCGCATGCGCGAGTGTACGCGTTGCCGGCGAAGAGGGGACCCTGACGACTCGGAAATTTGAATACCACAGTAGCATGGAGTGTGACCTCATGGAGACTGACATCTTGGAGTCGTTGGAAGATCTAGGGTAAGACTGCCAGGGTACGGGTCTCCTAAACCTCACACTGCCGGCCCCCGGGAACACGTCCTCCGCCCCAGTCAGGGACACCTGCCTCTGCACGCCGCACCCGGTGGCTCCTGACTGTCTCCTCCTTATGGCTCTGGGACCCCAATGCCACGTCCACTGTCAGCCCTGCCGGGCCGGGGCTTTCCTAAAGCGACGACCCTAGGCCTGCTGTGTGCTCCCTGCAGCCGAGTTACCCGCAGCGTTTGTCAGTCATGCGTGTCATTGTCTGGGCTCTGGGTTCTTGCCACCCCCCTCCCTGAGCTTCTCGTCTTGCTCCCCATCTTCTTGCCTTACCCCCTCACTGTAGAGGTTGCTAAAGTTGATTCTCTTTTTTTCCTAGTTGTCCTCCAAACTTCCTGCTCCTCTCTTGAGCCCGTATTCCTAATCCACCCCATTTCTCTCCAAAAAATCTCCTTTGCCCAGTCATCTCTGCATGCACTCCGGCTTCTCTGAGCCACACGTCTGCCTCTGTTCGCTAGCCAGCTCTCTTATGCACCTCACCTGTCACCACCTTAATGGGAACCATTCACTGGCTGTTTTCCTAAACAGTGACACAGTACGTCGTCGAGCCACCATTAGCCCTTACTCTATGAGGCATCTTCAGCCACCAAGTCCCTACCTGTTTGTTGTGTATTTCGTCTATTCTGACAATTACCCAACCATAATTTAGTACCTAGAAGCTGGAAATAGGGCTTTTTACCTCACTGGGTCACTGAGATTAGCGTACTCTTTAAAACTTGAGAATTTAGGGGCGCCTGGTTGGCTCAGTCCTTAAGCGTCTGCCTTTGGCTCAGGTCGTGATCCCAGGGTCCTGGGATGGAGCCCCGCATGGGCTCCCTGCTCAGCAGGAGGCCTGCTTTCCTTCTCTCACTCACCCTGCTTGTGTTCCTGTTCTCTCTCTCCCTCTTTGTCAAATAAATAAAACCTTTTTTAAAAAAAGATAAAAACCCAAAAATGAGAATTTAGAACCTCTTGGTCCAACCGTGTTTCCAGAAACAAATTGTGTGATTAAATATTTGTCTACAGGTAAATGGTGTCCAAAATATAGATAGATAGATTTAGCTAGCTATATTTATAAAGTGACAAGTCCTTTATCAAAACCCTCCGCAAAAGTTTTTCCATGACATGGAAACCTTTGGAGGAACCTTTCTTTAGGAAGGGACACCGTCAGGTTGTCAGATCTGCCCATTAAGTCATTTGCTGTCCTGATGGAAGTTTTTGGGAAAAGAAGTGGTAGTGCTTAAATCTTTTTTCTTTTTCTTTTTTAAAGATTTTATTTATTTATTTGACAGAGAGAGAGATCACAAGTAGGCAGAGAGAGAGGAGGAAGCAGGCTCCCTGCTGAGCAGAGAGCCCGATGCGGGGCTCGATTCCAGGACCCTGGGATCATGACCTGAGCCGAAGGCAGAGGCTTTAGCCCACTGAGCCACCCAGGCGCCCCAATAAACAAAATCTTTAAAAAAAAAAAAAGTTTATTTTAGTAATTGTAAATCAAGTAAATATTCAAGATGGGTTATAATGTAAACCGTCAGATTTTCTGAAAACTTTGCTATAAATTTTAAGCCTAACCACTTAGTTTGGTGGCACTCAGTCATTAAAATTCAGGCTTAATTAATTGACATGTACTTTTATTTTTTTTTTTTTTAAAGATTTTATTTATTTATTTGACAGAGAGAGATCACAAGTATGCAGAGAGGCAGGCAGAGAGAGAGGAGGAAGCAGGCTCCCTGTTGAGCAGAGAGCCCGATGTGGGGCTTGAACCCAGGACCTGGGATCATGACCTGAGCCGAAGGCAGCGGCTTAACCCACTGAGCCACCCAGGCGCCCCGACATGTACTTTTAAAGGATTCACTGAGAAATACTAGAATTTTAAATGACTATCTTTTGTCTTTAATGCGGCACACGGTAGGAATTCAGTAACTACTTACAGAATAAACTAACAAATTATAAATGTGTAACACAAGAGAGATTTCTAGGCCTAGTGTCTTTTTTTTTTTTTAAGATTTTATTTATTTATTTGACAGAGATCACAAGCAGGCAGAGAGGCAGGCAGAGAGAGAGGAGAAAGCAGGCTCCCTGTGGAGCAGAGAGCCCGATGTGGGGCTCGATCCCAGGACCTGGGATCATGACCCGAGCCGAAGGCAGAGGCTTAACCCACTGAGCCACCCAGGTGCCCCTTGTGTCTTTATTGCAGTGTCTAATTATATGTGGTTTGAATCTAGATGTCAGACTATATATAATCTCACTTTTTTTTTTTTTGAAAATTTTATTTATTGGACAGAGTGAGAGAGATAAGTAGGCAGAGAGGCAGGCAGAGAGAGGGGAGGAAGCAGGTTCCCTACTGAGTAGGAAGCCCAATGAGCGGCTTGATCCCAGGACCCTGAGACCATGACCTGAGCTGAAGGCAGAGGCTTAACCCACTGAGCCCCCCCAGGCGCCCCTATAATAATCTCACTTTTTATGTAAGATTTTTTCCCATTCCATTCAGTGTATAAATACATAGGTGCATTTTAAAAGAATCAAGTATTGTCATTTCTCTAACATCTCTATACTTCCAAACATCAAATTATCTTAAGTATATTTAATGTTTCACCTCCAATAACTTTTTATCAATATTTCACTTAAAAGTTAAAATAATCTTCTGGAAAATATATATTTTTAAATTACCCTGAAAATGACAGGATCTTTAGTTCTAGATGTATTCTAGATATCACTATTGTCTTTTATGAATGTTTGGATATTTAATAATACTTAAGAATTATGCTTGAATCATTTTCAAAGGAATAGGATTCAGATGCACCAGTTCACCTAGACATTAACTTGCCAGCAATTACTAATCTTTTAAATTAATCCAGACATTTCTCTTGTACTAGTATGTCTTAATAGCTTTAACTGTCATTAAATATGGTAAAAGGAAATAAATGATTAACTGGAAAGTTTTTTGCTTTTAAAAAATGTAACAAAACAAAACTAACCTAATTGATTTCTGGAAAAATTTCTAGAAAAGGTAACTTATATTTTATTTCTGAAATCGTAAACTATAGTATAATCACTTGTTAATGTTACAGTATGTTACTTGTTAATGGGGTTTTAATATTCAATTCAGTTAAGAAAATCTTTGTACAGCAAGAGCTTTCAGTATAATGTACAGAAGTTGACATAATTTAGTAGTATATATAATTCTTAAATATGTATATTTTGAAGGGTGGAAATGCAGTTATGTAACTTATTTTTCTAATAGATTTTATTAGATTAAAATTTAAATTTTAGATTTAGTTTTCTATAAATTTTATTTACATTTTTAAGTTTGCAAAGTGGTTATCGTAACTTGTGAAATGATTGTTTATTCATACAAATAATATGTATATAGTGTTTGTATAAAATATTAGGTGTGATTTTTTTTTTTTTTTTTTTATTCTGAAGTATAATTTTTTACTCACCAGTTACAAGGGTCCATTGTTGGAAGATGGCGCTCTATCTCAGGCAGTCTCTGCTGGAGCCAGTTCCCCCGAGTTTACCAAACTCTGTGCTTGGCTGGTGTCTGAATTAAGAGTGTTCTGTAAATTAGAGGAAAATGTGCAAGCAACTAACAGTAAGTAAACATTCAGTTTTAGATACAAAATATAAAAGTAAAATTGGGGTATTGTCAGTTGAACATTTTAGTACTAAACCTGAAGTTTTAAGTTTTTGTGAATTAAAAAAAAAAAGATTTATGAAGAAACCCAAATACTTTCTTCCTCCATTATTTTCAGAGATAAAGTGATTTTGGAAGTTGAGAAAACAGATTATAGTTGTGCAAGTACTAAAACACTGTAGTGGTTGAAAAGACCCATTACTGAGATAAAGAAATGGGAGACAAGTATAGCATATATGAACTTTCCATTCTTTGTGAAACATGGCCTGTTAGTTTTTTGTTTTTTTTTTTAAATTAATTTATTTATTTATTTGACAGAGATCACAAGTGGGCAGAGAGGCAGGCAGAGAGAGAGGGGGAAGTAGGTTCCATGCTGAGCAGAGAGCCGGATGTGGGGCTCGATCCCAGGACCCTGAGATCATGACCTGATCAGAAGGCAGAGGCTTTAACACACTGAGCCTCCCAGGCACCCTGGCTTGTTAGTTCTTAAATCAGTGGCTAAAATTGGAAATTGGGATGTTTTTCTTAGATTCCAAAAGTACATATAGCATGTAAAGTAAATGCATTATACTCCTGTTATACATGGGGAGAAAGAGAACACTTTCTTAAGAAGTTAGGAATGTATTGTCAGGTCTATCACAACCAGATGCAGCTCTATCAGATTTATGAGATAAATCTCATAAGGCATTGAGAGCTGTTTTGTATTTGCCAATGTTGTTATTGTATTAGCACTAGTTTGTTGAGTCTGCAAAAGAGACAAAAGCTTGGAACCCAACACTTCACCATCTGGTTTCCTCCTACTGTAGGTAAACCTACAATAGGAGACAAAGAAAAATGCTCTCTTGTTAACTTCCCCTCATGGAGAATTATACACATAATCCCTTTTTTCCCCCCCGCACAGAATCCCATTTTGAAGAGCTCACTTTCTTGCATATTCAGGATATTTAATGTGTGCATGTTAGTTGCAGCCAGTTCCGATTACGAAGGACACTGTCAGGTCACAGTAATGACAGCAGCAGCTTACATTTATTGAACAATATGTTGTAAGCAGCTTCCATTTGTTAAGTCATTTAAAACCTGAGGCAGGTTTTATTACTTTTTTTTTTTTAAAGAACTTATTTATTTATTTGACAGATAAGAGATCACAAGTAGGTAAAGAGGGAGGCAGAGAAAGAGAAGCATGTAGCAGGTTCCCTGTTGAGCACATAGCCCAATGTGGGACTTGATCCCAGGACCCTGAGACCATGACCTGAGCTGAAGGCAGAGGCTTAACCCACTGAGCCACCCAGGCGCCCTGGTTTTATTACTCTTTTATATGTTAAAAAAGGAAGCACAGCTAGGTTAAACTGCCTGAGTTCACACAACTTGTACGTGATACCGCCAGAATTCAACCCCAGCGGTCAAGTTTGGGAGCTGCCTCTTGACCTAACATTTATGAGATTGTAGGAAGTTGTGAAAACACCTTTAATAGATGACAACTATTTGTAACCTGGAGCCCCTTTGTTCAAACAAAAATGCAGACGCCAGCATACAAAATAGGTAACGGTGTACCTGTTTAGTTTAAGTTAAGAGGGAGTGCTTCTTACACAACTCTCCTCATCCTCCACAGCTGTTTCTGAAGGAGTTCTGTGGAATTTGAGTCCCCAGAACAGCTTGCAAAACATTGATAATACAGCCTTCCCATTTTACAGATGAGAAGATGCACCCACGGAACCTGGTTGGCTCAGTCAATTAAGTGCCTTTGGCTCAGGTCATGATCCCAGGGTGCTGGGATCAAGTCCTGCATCAGGCTCCCTGCTCAGCAGGGAGTCTGCTTCTCCCTCTCTCTCTCTCCCTCTTGCTCACAGTTGCTCTCTCTAGTGCATGCTCTCTCTTGCAAACAAATAAAATCTTTAAAAAAAAAAAAAAAAGAAAGAAAAAATGTGCTCTCTCTTGCAAATAAATAAAATCTTAAAAAAAAAAAAAATGAGGTCAAGTTAATTTTTGCCCTTGCGTGATAGAGAACCATCAGAATAGTAAGGAAGAAGGAACATTGTTTATTCTTGGTTCACAAGATGAACTCTGTACTTAACATGTTTGGGAATATAGAACTACAAGTCATATTTGCTAACTTTAATCTCAGTGGGAATATTAGGCACAAATGAAACTGGAGGATTAGTACAGTAATTAAATGCTTCACTTTGCAGCTCACAGGGGGAGGAAATTAGTGAGTATAACAGGACTTGGGGAAGGTCTTATCAAGGAGCCAATGGGCTTTGATGGAGAGGTGGGATTTGATAGGTGAAGGGGAAGTAGAGGGTATATCAGCCATGAAATAAATGAAGGCACAGAAGTGGAAATAACACTGTTCTTGGGACAGTGGGGAGACTGACCTGGCACAAATAGAATATGTATGGAGGTAAAATGTAACTAGTACATACATGTCATAGGTACTACTATAACAGTGTGCGTGGGAAGGTTAAGCATAGAGGTTATGAGGAAATCTTTGAAGGCAAACAAATTATTAGATTAGATGGGTAGAAATTAGGAAATAATTAAAGATTCTCAAGTAAGGGACTTATGTAATGAAAACTTTTTTTAAAAAGATTTTATTTACTTATTTGACAGACAGAGATCTCAAGTAGGCAGAGACAGGCAGAGAGAGAGGAGGGGGAAGCAGGCTCCCTGCTGAGCAGAGAGCCCACTGTGGGGCTCGATCCCAGGACCCTGAGATCATGACCTGAGCTGAAGGCAGAGGCTTTAACCCACTGAGCCTCCCAGGTGCCCCTGTAATGAAAACTTCTTAAGAAAATTGGCAGTGGTGTGAGAAAGGATGAATTAGTAAAGTAACTTGTGCTAGGAAAATACTATTAAAACTCTCCATTTGTATATAACTTTTATGCTAATGGGAAAAAGTCATTTTTATTAAGGTTATTTTAATTCTTAAAAGGCCCAAGTGAAGCTGAAGAATTCCAGCTTGAGGTGAGTGGGCTACTAGGGGAGATGAACTGTCCATATCTATCACTGACATCTGGGGATGTGACCAAGCGCCTTCTCGTTCAGAAGAACTGCCTCCTTTTGCTCAGTAAGTTCATGGCTACTAGAATGTAGCTATTATTTTTTTATTCATGTTTTCTTTGACTAATAAACTGTTACACTATTTCATTATGGATTTATTTCAGAATGCTTCTTAAAGAAAACTATTACATTTCCAACTTAGAGCTAGTGGAGGGCCTGTGCACTGGTAGCAGCATTGTTTCATAATTTCTACTCTTCTATCATTTAACTTTGCTGGTACTGTTGTGCGTCACCTAATATGACCAAAGTTAGCGCCACGGTTCAAGTGTGTGATCATTAAACCTTAGCATTCTAGACTGGAAACACATTTTAAAATAGACTAGGAAGGTAGTGTGGGAATGATGAAGATTTTTTAGTAAAATTAAAGTGTTTTATATTGTGGATATTTCTTTGTGGTTGGGTAATTGTTTGGAGGTTTTGGTTTTGTTTGTAAATATATCAAAATTACAGTGTAAAATTTTCTAGAATAGTATTTGAATTGTTCCTGTGCTTACTGATCATTCTGGGAAGTAAATTGTTATGAAAATTCTTTCCTTCCATGTTTTTTATATACTAACTACTATTTCTTTCTTCACCCCGAAAAACAGTAAGTAAACTCACAAACTTTATTGCCTTAAATGAACTCTCCAGCAACCACAACCAATAGTCTTAACTCAGAATTTTTATAGCAGTCTGAGACACATTCAGAATAAGCTTTGGTTAAATGAATATTATAGTTCTTATATGACAAACACAGTACAGAGGATTTTTAAAATACTGTCTTTCCAACTGTACTGGTTTCGGAAAAACGAGACAGCTCCCATTTTGAAGTTTCAGTTTAAAAAAAAAAAAAAAGAAAATATATTCATTGCCATTATACCGAGGCACCGCGTTATTCCAGAGTCACTTAACATAATTTCCCCTTTGTTGAATGATTGTGGAGGACGGGAGGTGGATACATAGGTCAGACACTGCTTTAAATACTGAAATTGCCGCATGTTGTTCTTACGCATGCATTCAGTATCCTTCAGATTGTGTGATTTCTGTAACTGGCTCAGCCACAGTGTACTCACTCATTCTTCCTTTGTAACACTGCTTACCAAAACCTAGTATTTGGCACTCAGGATATGTTATCTTACATAGGAAGATAAGAATTTCATGGAAAACTTGCTAACAACCATGAATAACTAATTTCTTTCAAGGAGCTCAGAGTTTGGCCTGTTTAGTGTTCCGACTTACAAAGGCCACTTTGAATATGAATCTTTATAAAATGCCTCTGACTCCTTCCTGTTACTTAAAAGGACTGCCCTATTATTTTGGATTTGGGGTTACAATTTATAAGACTTTAATAATTTATCGCCTCAGTAATACACAACTATTTGCTTCTCAACTGAATGACTAAAACCAACTAAAGGTTATGCTGCTCTTGGAATTCATGGACACGTACACTATTCACTTCTCTTTTTCTTTGCTTTTGGCTGTTTCCCTTTTAAAATGTTTCCCTTAGTTTGTATTCTCTGTCGTGCTAGTATTTATGTGCTCATTCTCTTATTTTCTCTGTATAAATATTTCTCATCTTTCCAAGTATCAGTTGTCACCTTTTGATGCTATAATTTCACTTATTTCTCCAGCACACTTTACCTTACTGATTTGAATCTTTTAGTATGTTGTTCCAAGGGGGAAAATAACCAATCTCATTGAATTGTCAGTAAAATAGAATAGTCTTTGAATGGGCGGCTAAAAAACTCTCTTGTGTCTGGTGAAGAAGTTTTGGCTATTTATTGCCTCTCTGGTTGTCAGATTATTTCCCTTAGGTTAAAAAAAAAAAAAAAAAAAGTCAGATATCTGAGTTCCTAATAGATGAAGAATTACTCATCGTGAATGCGTATATTCTTTATTCCTAACTAGATTGTTAGTAGAGATCATCTGTTTTATTTGCTTTATATTATATCTCCAGTGTCCTTCCTGGTACTTTGAACACATCAGTAAGAGATAATGTTTTTTGATGGTAATTGTATTGTATTGGTGAACTAATTTTGTGGATGCCTGAGTTAATGTGGTCCCAAATTTAGAGAACCAGTTTATTAAATCATATGATTTTCTAGAACAAGGGTTGGCAAACTTTTTCTTTAAAGGTTGGGACAGTAAATATTTTCAGCTTTGTGAGCCATAGGGTCTTTGTCACAACTGCTTAACTTCCACTATTGTAGCATATACTAGCCATAAAGATTATGGAAATGAGTGTGTTAAAGTTCCAGTAAAATCTTTAGAAAAACAGTGGTTATTTTCATGACAGTGGTGTTTTACTTTTTTGATCTTTTAACTCCTATAGTTCGCTATACGGAACACACTAAGATTTTATCAAAGCCATTTAGAGTGACCTTTGCAGAAACTTAGCTGTATTTATTGTTCTAGCATTGCACCTTAGGTGTAGGAAATGAGATACTCAAGCTGATCATTCTTTTGAACTTTTAATAGGACTTAAGAGCCCAGAAAATATTTTTTCCAAAGCTATCATTCTAATGTTATCAGAAGGGTCTCACTTTGTCACATAACCTGAAGTCCTGAGATCCCTTTAACCATTTTTCATAAAAATTTAAATGTCCTTTCATAAAAATTTTAAAGTTAAAGGAATAAGATTGGATGTTTATACCCTCAGTTACCTGAAGCAGACTGCAGCTGTCATTATGCCTGGCTGGAATCAACACATGAGGGGATGACATTGATATCATTGATATTTTCTGTTAAGAAAAGATTAGAAGGTTTTGTTGATACTATTTTTCAGGAGTGGGGGGGAGAGTGAGGAAGGTAGGAAGAAAGGGAATACCGAGAAGAGTCTTTTATAGATGAAAGAAAAGTTTTCTTTAAACAGAGAGGGTGGCATTAGGCTACTGGAAGCCATGAGAAAGGAGCTTTGGGGAGTTTCGTGTCTTCCCCCTTTTGTAAGTTAAGTTTTGACCACTTGAAAATATTTTATGCCATTCTGAACAGACTGCCTAAGTATTGGAAGGTAAGAGAACAAGAGAGTTGTATCACTGGTGCATGTCAGTGGTGAGAAGTAAACAATAAAAACCGGTTCCAACTGTTGCTGAAGTTGGCTACCTTCCACCTTTTGTAAAGTTGTTAACAGATGCCAACCCCTGTTCTGGAGTTCCTAAATAGTGGGTTATAAGAATCCAGATTTTTAGATGTGATCTACCTTGATGCTTTGGTTTCAAAGAAGAATCACTTATTTATAAATTACCCTTTAAACATATATTGATTAAATACCTGAATTACAGAACCAGTTTATATGTTATGTCATTTGCAGGTAAAAATGGTTTTCTTTTCTTGTTTTTATCCATTCTTGCAGCTTTAAAAGTTACGTATCATTAGGTCTATAGAGTTGTGACTCCAGACTTATGATTATTAACTGTAGCTGTATCTCATTTTGAAATCTTATTTTGTTTACTTCAGCATACCTCATCTCAGAACTAGAAGCTGCCAGAATGCTCTGTGTGAATACTCCTCCAAAAAAAGCTCAAGAAGGAGGCGGTAGTGAGGTCTTTCAAGAGTTGAAAGGCATATGTATTGCTCTAGGAATGTCCAAACCTCCAGCCAATATAACTATGTTCCAATTCTTCAGCGGGATTGAAAAAAAAGTAAGACCTTTAGTACCAGATTGTAGTGTATTAAAGGCATAGTCCTACATTTGTTTGAAATGAAGCAAGTTAATTTCTCTTAATGGGAACCTGATGTGCTTATTATTCATTGTACTAAATGAGTTTTGGGTTTTAAATCCTCAATACCTTAAAGAGAAATTAGTATTTTTTTTTTAACTTGTTAGCATGTTTCTTTTTCAAAAAGGAAAATTTACACTTTGATTTATAAGCTGAAATAAGCTAGGTATAATGTAAAAGGAATGAAGACTTAAGTCCTTTTTAAAATCTTATCATTGAACTTTGATGCAATTTTTAAGTACTCGATCATTAAATGTTACCACCCTCTTTTCATTGACTGGACAGAATGGGATGTAAATGTTTTTGGTTTTTAATCCAGTCATTTGAATCTTATGTTTCAATTGGCAAACTAGGTTTATTGACTACTAACATAATCTAGTATGTGAAAATAAGTCAGAATTATTTTTATGCCACACATTAATAGTTAAGAGGTTTTTTTAAATATAATTGACTAGGAATAAGCAACTTTAATAAATTAATGACTATAAGAATGATATTTATTATAGCAGAGTTACTCTCTGTATGCATATCTGCTGGACTCCAAGAATTGGTACATTTGCATTGTGGGGTAGATGGACACCATGATGCACAAATTTGGCTGAACTCTACAGGGGAGCAGCACTGTATCCATAGTCCATATTTTTCTGTGTGTTCATTCATCCATTCAACAAATACACATTGAGTGCCTACTGTTGTCAGGCACTGTTCTAGGTACAGTGAAGGAATCATGCTTCCTTAGGCACGTGAGGAGTGGGACAAGTGAGTGTCTTTATCATGTGGGTCCTGTACATTTCAAAACATCCTCCACCTTTGCCTCTGTCAGGAATCTTCTTTTGATGGCAAGATATGATGGGAATTGGGAAGATGAGGAGGATATGTTGTACTTTTAGATTTGTTTATTCATTCATTTATGTGTTTGTGTCAGTTAAAGGAGACATTAGCAAAAGTTCCACCTAACCATGTGGGAAAGCCTTTATTGAAGAAGCCAATGGGACCAGCCCACTGGGTGAGTAGCAGTCATCTTGAGTACTCTTGGTAAAGAACCACTTAACCTATCTCATGATGTTGACACAGTTTGTGCTGTTGAGGTTATGTTTTCCAATATGTAGTTTCCTAGGTGGACATTCTTAGACTCCATTTTTGTGAATCTGAAGATTTATTCAGAATAATTTTATTTGTGGAAGGTTAGAAACACTTACCTCATAATTTGTAAATATTTCACAAAGCTGGTCAAAATAAATTGAAGTTCAGTATGTTTTTAATTGCCAGATGGGTTGCCTTCAAGCCAAAAACGTCATTGGGCTCAACTTCACAAGGCAAATTATGGGAAGGCTAAATAAGAATTCTCTACTTAATCTTTATTATGTTTTGAGGCATTATTTAGCCTATTATTTAATCAACTTATAATAACTTTTAGTAGTATATTAAGTAAATTGTTTTGTGTTAAGTGCTAGGGAATCAGTTATGAATAAAAGAGACACGGTCTCTGCCCTTTTGAAACAGTGTGTCAGGCACATTTAAATTCTAACTGGTCTTTCACATTTCCTTTTTAGGAAAAGATAGAAGCAATTAACCAAGCCATAGCCAATGAATATGAAGTTCGGAGAAAGCTGCTAATAAAACGTTTGGATGTCACTGTCCAGTCTTTTGGCTGGTCTGACAGAGCTAAGGTACATATTAAATATTTTATTTATTATTTATTTATTTATTTATTTATAAATACACAAGCTGTATAAGTACACAAGCTGGGGGGAGGGGCAGAAGGAGAGGGTGAATCCGACTCCCTCAGAACGGGGAGCCTGATGATTTACTGCTCCATCCCCGGTACCCTCAGTTCATGACTTGAACCAAAGGCTTCTGCTTAGCCCACTGAGCCACCCAGGCACCCCATAGTAAATATTTTTAAAGTGCAGAATATTTATAGACATGAGACTTAAACATTCATAGCACAGGTTAGATACAGTGAAAACTAAAGAGAAATGCATAGGAGACACACAGGAAGTTGTCTTCAGTGAGTTGTTGAGTAGCAATTCTTTCGGCCTTCCAGGAATAATGAAAACATTATTTTTCACTTTTTAATATTTTTTAACAAAGTGATATCTTTTAGACCCTACTGGGAGGACTTACTTGTAAGAGAAACAGAGTATTTGAAAATCACTAAAAGACTAAATATCACTAAAATAATTTTTTTTTCACTAAAACAATTTTTATATTACTCATTTACTATACTTAAAGCTAACAGTTTCATTTGCTAATTAAAATTAGAAATACTGGATTTAGCAAGACCAGATATTACTAAATATTTATAGAGAATTGGAGAATCTAGTAAGACTTCAGTTTTACTTAAGACTAGTTGAGATAATCCAGGTAAAGATCTTGGTCATTCAACAGGTATTTATTAAGTATCTACTATATGATCAGTGAGCAGAAAGTAATTGGTACAAATGACTTCACATCCTTAGGACCCTGAAATGGAATTAATCCTTGAATTTATGGAGAGGTTGGTCCATTTGTGTATTATATGTTCCCTTAATAGTGCATTCATGTTTGAAAACAGATTTTTTTTTTGACTCCCCAAAAAATTTTTATGTAGTTTTTTTGTTTTTTAAGATTTTATTTTTTTTTAAGAGGGAGAGAGAGCTTGAGAGGGGAGGTCAGAGGGAGAAGCAGACTCCCTGCAGAGCTGGGAACCCCAGGTGGGACTCGAACCCGGGACTCTGGAGACATGACCTGAGCCGAAGGCAGTCACCCAACCAACTGAGCCACCCAGGTGCCCTATGTAGTTCTCCTAAATAATGTTATTTTCACCTAAAATCTTTAATCCTTGGCACAGCCCTGTTTGGCTGCAAAATTGTTCGGGAAGGTATTTACCTAATTACAATATTTCAGTGTTGGAAAAGGGTGTTAGAGATCAGTCTTAACTCCCCTCATTTTGCAAGTGAAAAACAAAACAACTGAAGACCAGTAAATGGGAGGCTTTGTCTGAGATCTCACAGCTAGTCAGTAGCAACACCAGGAGCAAATTGTTCTCTCCTGTGGCCGTTGTGTAGGAAACAGCTGTCCTTTTCCTATGTTATCTTTGATAGAAACAATCATTCAAAAACAAGAGTCTGCACCTCTTAGCTAAAAAACTGTCTACTTGATACTGTGCAGCAAGTGAGGCAGTAATACTGTGGTTCTTCACAGCTGTGTCTTAGGGTATTTCTTGACTAGGTAGGAACAATGGTGAGTATAACTTTTATCTGCCCATCTTAAGCCTAATAACTATTATTATCAGACATTTTGGGAGTCTTTAGCTTATTTAATATCAATGTTTCTGGGGCACCTGGGTGGCTCCATTGATGAAGCGTCTGCCTTCAGCTTGGGTCGTAATCCCGGGGTCCTGGGATTGAGCCCAACACTGGGCTCCCTGCTCAATGGGGAGTCTGCTCTCCCTCTCTCTCTCCCTCTATAAGAATGCCCTCTCCCTCTGTAAGGCGCCTGGGTGGCTCAGTTGGTTAAGCAACTGCCTTCGGTTCAGGTCATGATCCTGGAGTCCTGGGATCCAGTCCCACATCAGGCTGCCTGCTCAGCAGGGAGTCTGCTTCTCTTGCTGACCGCTCTCCTCTCATTCCCTTTCTCGCTCTCAAATAAAATCTTTTTAAAAAAGAAAAGAAAGAATGCCCCCTCTCTCTCTAGCTCTCATTCTCTCTTAAATTAAAAAAAAACAAAAAAACAGTGTTGTCATTTTGAAAATTGACTTTTGTCTTTGAACACTTTGTTTCAACAGAGTCAGACAGAGAAATTAGCAAAGGTTTATCAGCCAAAACGTTCAGTTTTGTCTCCTAAAAGTACTATTTCTGTTGCCCACCTTTTGGCTGCAAGACAAGACTTGTCGAAGATTTTAAGGACAAGCAGTGGCTCTATAAGAGAAAAGACTGCCTGTGCCATCAATAAGGTGATTGAAGTACCTTTAATTTTCTTTCAGATACATTCATTTCTATTTATAAAATACAGTAGTTTAAAATAGTTTTCTTATCCCATAGGTGTTGATGGGCAGGGTGCCTGACAGAGGAGGTAGACCCAATGAAATTGAACCTCCACCTCCAGAGATGCCACCGTGGCAGAAAAGGCAAGATGGCCCCCAGCAGCAAGCAGGAGGCCGAGGAGGAGGGAGAGGTGGTTATGAACATTCCTCATATGGAGGACGAGGAGGTCATGAACAAGGAGGAGGGAGAGGTGGACGTGGTGGCTACGACCATGGTAGCCGAGGGGGAGGAAGAGGAAATAAACATCAAGGAGGCTGGACAGATGGAGGGAGTGGAGGAGGAGGTGGCTACCAAGATGGTGGTTATCGAGATTCGGGTTTCCAGCCAGGTGGCTATCATGGTGGTGGCCACAGTGGTAGCTATCAAGGCGGTGGTTATGGTGGCTTCCAAACATCAACATATACAGGAAGTGGATACCAGGGTGGTGGATATCAGCAGGACAATAGATACCAAGATGGTGGGCACCATAATGATCGAGGCAGTGGTCGTGGAGGGAGAGGGGGTCGCGGAGGCCGAGGTGGACGTGGAGGCCAGGGAGGAGGTTGGGGGGGGAGGGGGAGCCAGAATTATCACCAAGGGGGGCAATTTGAACAGCACTTCCAGCATGGAGGTTATCAGTATAATCATTCTGGATTTGGACAGGGAAGACATTATACTAGTTGAGGCTACAAAACCTTATACTTTTGCTAGAGCTCAAGTAATAGAAACTTAGTTTCAGAATCCTGAGTCCAGCATCAATTTTGAATTAATGTGAGCCCACAGGTGGCAGGCAGATTCCTGCTTGGGATACGTATTTGTAGGTCTTCATTCAGTTCAGTTGGGTTTGTTTGTGGGTTTGTTGTTTTTGTTTTTTTTTTTAAAGGACTTACATAATGAAGTTTGTTTGAGAAACACGTACAACATCTCCTTTATATAAAGAATTTTTTAAAAGGTAATTAAAATTGCCTTTAACTGACCAGTAGACTAATTCCACAGTCAGAACATGCATACTTTTTTGGGAAGAAATTACTTGAATAAGTTTTCAAAAAGGGGTTTTTTGGAAATGAGGATTCTCCTAGATTTTTTTAGATTTTCAGCTAGGAAACTTTCCTCATATTAACAGTCCATTTGTATGTGTTTTCCTGAAAGTATTCTAACACCTATTTTCCAAGCACAGTTCTGCCCTGATTGGCTTTTTATTCAGAGAGGTTATGCCACATTTGCTTCATGATAGACTCTTAAGTCAGTTCCTATTAAATGAGCTCTTCTGCAGATAGCACATTCAGTAGCCTTATCCTTTTGATGGAATACTGTACCATATGCTCAATTCTGAAAACCTTGAACATGGCCAAAATCCGTAAAGATTATAAAAGCAAAAACTAAGTTGTGAACCTATAGTACATGTAGGCATTTATATAGTATAGCAATTCAGACTGACCTGCATCCATTCAAAACAAGTTCCTCCTTAAACCTTATTTTTACTTGAAATCTGTTAGAAGAAACAGCAAACTGAAATTTGTTTTATGCACGAGTTAATACCACTGGCTCAGCAAACACAAGTTAGTTTGCCTTGGGCAGGAGACTTTTTTTGTAATGGAAGAAATGCACTACCAAGTAAGAGGACAGATTTTTGCTTAGTGCAGGAGGCCCTTTATTATTGCTGCAGAAAACAGAAGCCTGGCTGAGTTGATGTTTTACATTCTCCTTTACTGAAACCGACATGAAGCTTCTTGCTGGGTTTTTGTATACATAAACATTGTCAAGCTGTGAAAGAAAATGGCTGGAGGTGTGCTTTGTGTGAAAGGTGAGCAATAAAGTATCTGTATGTTCTCTCTCTGGTTTGAGTTTTATTTTAGCTACTTCTAAAAACTGAGCTCATGTTTCAAGTTGTTTCAAGCTTATGAGCCAAGGCATCTGCCCCCCCCCCAAATTCTTGAGTGTTTCTTTAGAACAATTTGTAATGAAAGATAACCCTTACCCTACAACCGTAAATAAATCGAAAAATCCCTATTTCTAAATTTACCTTTTACCATAACATTATAGCTGCAAAACTTCACTACTCATTTCTGGCCACTGGGTGTAGCTGTTGTTACACAATGTATTAGACAAAGCTAAATTAATGACCCTAATCTTTCAGCATGGTTTTTGGTTTTGTTTCTCCCTTTTTCCTAAGAATGAGGGACATTTCTCTTAAAAGGAAGTGAGTTAAAAATATGTTTGTAAAAACAGAAATAGTATTTCCTTTTCCTACTAATTTAGGCCTTTTAGAGTAAAGAATCAAGTCATGTCTTACCATAGAATAGTAATATTCTATTTGCTATTGAGATAAGCACATTCTTTTGGTACCTAAAAACCAAGTTGAAAGCCTGCCTTGATCATTTTGTTAATTTTACTTGTATATTAGATTTTTTTGGCTAGGCTTCCCCATTCTAAAATGTTCAAACTTGAAGAAAATTTAAAATACTTTTTCTTATTATTAAAGATTTTAAGGTCTGTCTTGAAAGTTGTATTAATCTCCATGCTGTTAAATATGTTTAGTATGTATAGGAGTTTCCTATTAGAGATAAAATTGACAAGGTTTCCTATCTTAGAATGTATTCACCTTTACCTTAGCTTTTGCTTTAATCTGTTTTGTAACCAAAGACTCCACAATATAGCTAATGAATATGTTTCATTCTTTTGACAAATATAATTGATTTATTTTCATGGTTAATACATTGCTTTTCAAATTTGCACATATAAGCAAGCAAATTATACATTTCTCCATGATGGCTCAAATTTGCATTTCATTTACTGTTGCAAACTAGAATTTTTCCCCCCATTATAATCCCAAAAAAGAACTGTCTCTTAGTCTCTCCTCTTTTGACACAAATTAAGTTCTCAGATAGGATTTCAAACCACCAGTTAGTTTGTTATTATATCAAAATAAAGTTCTTAAATTTTGTGTAGAATGTGTCTGGTGATTTTACACACATTCTTAACTTTAACTTGTAGTAAGTAAGAACTTACTGGGAATGTGGGAATTTCTTGGAGAAACAGGAAAACAAAAATTTTAGGGAATATTTGGTCTATGAAATCTTAAAATGCTATTACTTGGACAGATTGAGAAAAACAGTACCTGTTGTTAGTGCTTTGCTTCTTCCCTATACCAGGAACTAAGACAGGATGTCAACATTCTCTATGAAAATTATCAGAGAGATGCCACTATCATTTTCATTTCTTGCTCTGGATCCAAACTGAGCTAGTGTCCAACTGTGCTGGACATAGAAGAATTAAATAAATTCTTGCTAAGGGAAAGCATTTGAAATCATTTCTATGTATACCTAACCTGTCTTCCCACTTCCCAAATCACTTGTATTCTTTTTATTTTAGGTAGTGCCCTACCTACCTTCCTGGTAGGTGAAATAGTGAATATGAAGTATTATTTACCTGTATTATACCCTTTTGAAAATAGTTTTTGAATGTATGTATATAATTTAACTCTCAAGTACTTTGAATGGTATTTGATTAATTTTAATAGGGCCATTGGGTTTAATTAAAAAATACATCACAGGGTCACCTAATGTTGTATATAAAATGTCCTTTTTTTCCTGCTCTTTTTGTTCAGTGCTCCATTTCCACATTTGGATCCATTAACATATGCCCACAGTTCAAACCCCTGATGAAAGCAGATATGCATGTCAGTGTTTGAACTCACTCATTTACTTCAGATACTTTTAGTCACCTGTAAAAGTATGTTGGTAAAGATGTTGCATAAACACAGCTGTTGGCATGAGTACTTCCCCAGTATATCCTTTTCTTCCCACTAAATGTAAATGAAGAGACTGGGATGGAACTGGAGTAAAACATTTTTTTCACATGTTCCCCAGGAATTTGAGGGGAAACATTAAAAAATACAAAGGTAAGTTAGAAAGTCTTGTCTTGGAAAATGTGCAGACCCAGAAACAAATAATTATCGCATAAAATAAGAAAAAATGAAAGTTATGCCAGGGACCTAAGGTAGCAGTGTTCAGTATTGCTCATATGAAATGGAAATGGGCAGAAGTTGGAAAGGTGGTAGAGGCTGGTTAATAGGAGGCTCTACCTGGTTTATGTACCTCAGTATACCAGGGTATGCAACATGGTCAGACCTGGATTCTATATAAATCATTGGCCAGAGGAGAATAAATTTAAGGAGAGACAAAGACTGGAATCAGAAGCATAGAGCTTAAACTATTGTATATAATGACAGGGATGGGGGATGATTTCAACCTGAAACTTGGAGAAATGTCTGGAGACAGATTTGGGAATGATCGGCATCCAGTGATTTGCATTGGAATAATCAGAATAGTGATTCTGTATTAAATTACCCAAGAAGGGGACAGAGCACCAAACCAATGATAAGATCTTGGGGAATCATTTAAAGGCTGATGGAGCAGGGTCACAGAAGCAAGAGGAAATCAAGAGCAGCATGGGAATCTAGGTTTAGTAGTAAGGGCAGTAGTCTGCTACACTTCAAGAGCCTTGTGTTACCCCAGTTTGACACATAGAATAAAGCCCAGGATGGTTGAGTAGACTGTCCACATCCACGTAGCCAGTAAGCAGGGAGCTGAAACCAAACCCAGCCATCTGGCTCCAGAGCTCAGTAACCAACAATTCCAGATGCTACAGAGATTCAGCAAAATATCCATTACATCTTGTGATCTTTTCAATAGAACTTTCGGAATAAACTAAAGCCAGCTTACTGGAATTTAAGGAAGGAAAGACATGAAAGTAAGTTTAGACTTTCCAGAAGCTTCACTGGAAGAGAAGGACAGAGTAAAATAATAATGTAAAGCTTAATGGGATGAAGTGTATTCTGAGAGGTTACGAAAAGGCAAGGAAATTTTCAAGAAAATAGAAGTTAATATCCACAAGAACCCAAGATAGTCAACTGCATAGTTCTCTAGGAATTCAAAGCAATCCTATCTTTCATTGATTATACCTTAATGCCTTTTTTTAAAATGAGGTATTTACAAGATGGTTGAGATAAATTAGATTTTCATGGGGAAAAGTTGTGAAAAGTACAAACAATTCCTCAGAACAGATGGGTTTACTCCCAGTTTTGCATAGTTTCCGGCACTCACCACAGCCTTAATCAGCACTGGCTCTAATGTTTCCTAAGGCATTCCTGCTTCAGAACCCTCTTTCTCAATGGAGACCAGTTGTGGGGTATAGAAGATCAATCACAAATCAACCTCATTTATAAACTACAGAGAAATTTGTTTCATTCTAACTGATCTTCAATTATCAGAGATTAGTGAAAAAAAATCTTAATGAAACAAGTAGAAAGTAAATCCCAACCTTAAGGTGAGCTATTTTGTAATCTCATTTACAATGATCATGAGATAACAATAGTTTTAAATCTTCCAGTGCTGAGAACAGTTGCCTCCTACCCTGTTAGTTAAGTGCTTACCATGGAAAAACAAAAGTAATGGAAAGTATGTTTCCTTTTCACCAAAATACTAGCCAATAGGATCCAACAGTACATTAAAAGGATTATTCACCACAACCAAGTGGGATTTATTCCTGTGCTGCAAGTTTAGTTCAACATCCACAAATCAATCAATGTGGTACATTAAAGAAAAGACAAGAACCATATGATCCTCTCAATAGATGCAGAAAAGGCATTTGAAAAGTACAGCATCCTTCTTGACAGTGTAGGGGTAAAGGGTACATACCTTAATATCATAAAAGCCATCAGCGAATATCATTCTAAGTGGGGAAAAACTGAGAAGTTTTCCCCTAAGGTCAGGAACGTGGCAGGGATGTCCACTATCACCACTGCTGATCAACACAGTACTGGAAGTCCTAGCCTCAGCAATCAGACAACAAAAAGAAAGAAAGAAAAGTCATCTGAATAGGCAAAGAAAAAGTCAAACTTTCACTCTGCAGATGACAGGATACTGTATGTGAACAACCCAAAAGACTCCACCCCAAAACTGCAGAACTCACACAGGAATTCAGTAAAGAGTCAGGGTATAAAATCAATGCACAAAAATCAGTTGCATTTCTATACACCAACAATAAGAAGAAAGAGAAATTAAGGAGTAAATCCCATTTGCAATTGCCCCCAAAACCATAAGATACCAAAGAATAAGTCTAACCAAAGAGGCAAAGGATCTGTACTCAGAAAACTATAGAAAACTCATGAAAGAAATTGAGGAGGACACAAAGAAATGAAAAAATGTTCCATGCTCATGGATTGGAGGAAACAATATTGTAAAAATGTCTTATGCCACCTAGAGCAATCTACACATTCAATGCAGTCCCTCTCAAAATACCATCCACTTTTTCACAGAAATGGAACAAATAATCCTAAAATTTTTATGAAACCAAGAAAGACCCTGAATAGCCAGAGCAATATTGAAAAAGAAAACCAAAGCTGGTGGCATCAAAATTCCAGACTTCAAGCTCTATGACAAAGCTGTAATCATCAAGACAGTATGGTCCGGGCACAAAAACAGACACATACATCAATGGAACAGAATAGAGAGCCCAGAAAGGAACCCTCAACTCTACGGTCAACAAATCTTCAACAAAGCAGGAAAGAATGTCCATTGGAAGAACAGTCTCTTTAACAAATGGTGTTGGGAGAATTGGACAGCCACATGCGGAAGAATGAAACTGGACCATTTCCTTACACCACACACAAATAATGGACCCAAAATGGATGAAAGACCTCAATGTGAGACAGGAATCAATCAAAACCCTTGAGGAGAACACAGGCAGCAACCTCTTCAACCTTGGCTGTAGCAACTTCTTAGACACATCACCTAAGGCAAGGGAAGCAAGACCAAAAATGAACTACTGGGACTTCATCAAGATCAAAAGCTTTTGCACAGTAAAGGAAACAGTCAACAAAACCAAAGACCACCGACAGAATGGGAGAAGATGTTTGTAAATAACATATCAGATAAAGGGCTAGTATGCAAAATCTGTAAAATCTATAAAGAACTTATCAAATATAACACCCAAAAAACAATCCAATGGAGAAATGAGCAGAAGACATGAACAGACATTTCTGCAAAGAAGACATTCAAATGGCCAACAGATATGTGTAAAAGTGCTCAGCATCACTCGGCATCAAGGAAATACAAATCAAAACCACAGTGAGATACCATGTCACAACAGTCAGAATGGCTAAAATTAACAAGCCAGGAAACAACAGATGTTGGCGAGTAAGTGGAGAAAGGGGAACACTCCTACAGTCTTGGTGGGAATGCAAGCTGGTGCAGCCACTCTGGAAAACAGTGTGAAGTTTCCTCAAAAAGTTGGAAATAGAGCTACCCTACAACCCAACAATTGCACTAAGGATTTACCCCAAAGATACAAAGGTAGTGATCTGAAGGGGTACCTGCACCCCAATGTTTATAGCAGTGACGTCCACAATAGCCAAACTATGGGAAGAGCCTAGATATCCATCTACAGATGAATGGATAGAGAAGATGTGTACATATATACAATGGAATATGATGCAGCCAGCAAAAAAAAAAAAAAAATCGAAATCTTACCATTTGGAATAACATGGATGGAACTAGAGGGTATTATGCTAAGCAAAATAAGTCAATGAGAGAAAGATAATTATTGTATGATCTCAATGATATGAGGAACTTGAGAAACAAGACAGGATTATAGGGGAAGAGAGGAAAAAAATGAAACAAGAAGAAACCAGAGAGGGAGACAAACCCTAAGAGACTCTTAATCTCAGTAAACAAACTGGGGGTTGCTGGAGTCGGGGAGGGTGGAAGGGATGGGGCCGCAGGGAGATAGACATTAGGGAGGGTATGTGTTATAGTGAGTGCTGTGTATTGTGTAAGACTGATGAATCACAGACCTGTACCCCTGCAACAAATAATACATTATATGTTAATTTAAAAAAAAAAAGCAAGCATGTTTCCCCCAGAGACAGTTCTCCGTAACAAACTAGGGCAATGAAATGTGTACCCATATTAAAACTAAAAAGCAATGTGTGGATACGACAAATACTTGCCTAACAATTCACTTAGAGCACCAGGAGACAGGTGATCTGGATTCAGAACTCTAGCGCACAAGCCATTACCTCCCAATCTGTACGCCTTCATAGAATAGCTGTGCAGATTAAGTGACAATCTATATAAAATGCCCTCCATGGTGTATGGTACATAATATGCACTCAGTGTTCAGCTACTGTCAATAATTACTACTCAGGAAAACGATAAACAGAACCTTAGGGAGACTCTCTTCCCTTCCTGGTTCAGGTTTGGAATAAATGTTGCAAAGAAGTTCATAGCATTCAGTTCTCCTTATTAAAACCTCAAAACAGCCTAAAGTAGCTTGATATCCCATATATGTACAGAATCTATGATCGACAATCTTCTATGCATCCTTTTGTTTCTTGATTCTAGTTTTTGTCTGATAAGAGGATCTTTTCTTGTGCATTTGTGTGGAGCAGAGCAGCTTTGCAACAAAGGAATGAGGTGAAGATTAGAAGGATCATTCCTATTAAATATCTGTCAAATATTCTATTTGGGCACTTTTTAAAAAAAATCAAGAGCATGGTAAAATAAGGTCAGATGATGCCTCTGATATGGCATAGGGTTTTCCAAAATGGAATTGGCAAGAATATGCAGTCATTGCAAGGGAAATGCTACTTGAATGGATTGCTCTAAGCAAGGGAATGAATTCCCAATCCTCATCTTCCACAAATACTCTTTCCCAAAACTAGATGAGAAAACCACTTTTTCCACTTTGCCAAAAAACAAACTAGCAAACCAACAAAAAGTCCACGATACACCTCTGACATCTTCCTCTTGCAAATTGTGCTAGATATAAATTCTTTTGGATACCAAACACAGAGACCGTAAGATATATTGGTTCAAGGAAGCCTCCTTTAACACCTGTTTAAAGCATTCCAGCCCTCTAAATCCCTTTGTACTTATTTCCCTTAAGGATCAAATTGGCCTGTCTGGGGATATTCTGAATTCAGAGCAACCAAAAGAGTATTGGTTAGTTATATGGATTCCTTTAAATGTAACTGGACTATTTTATAAAAATGAAATCTATTAAGATACATTGGATAAAACTTAAAGAAATGTTAAATGATTTCTTTCAGATTCAGAGGTCTTTATCCAATAAGATAGTTAGAACCTGTTTTACCAAATCATGTCATGAGATCTTTATTCCTATCACAGTCAGTGCTCATTTCATTTTATAGCAACCAAGGAATATTTAAATTTACAATGAAACATTTTATATTTAAACCTAAAAATGTTCAGGTGAGCAGAAAGGCTTAAGGACCACTAACTGGTAAATATCTTCATGTATGTATGTATGAGGACTACTTCACTAATAGTGCAGTGTCCTACACCAGAAATAGCTGTCTGCATATTGTGCACAAGACAAGCCTCTTCTTGAGAATATAATCTCTACTATCATTGGGGTGTACAGAACACTCCTTCTGGGGTCTTTTTTAGCTATGGAAAAATCAAGAGTGATGGTGTGTTGTACTGAAAAGAATGCTAAATTTGGAATTTCTAAAAAAAAATCTTACTAATTTTGAATAGATAATACATAGCTCAAAATTCAAAATGCAGAATGAAGTTATTCAGTGAAGTCTCCTCAATTCCATCCCTTTGCCACACAGTCCTCCCCTACTCCTCCTCCCCATAACAGACATCTAATTTGTTAGGGGTGTGTATTTTAAACATATACAGAGATATATTTCAGAAATATTTTAAACATATACAGAGAATATATTCATTTTTTCCCTCCACTTATACATAAATGACGGCATGCAGTAAGTTACCCTCCTCATTTTTACTTCTCTTGTGTCCAAGTCTATCTTGAGAGGCCACAAGCAAGAGCCTGATCTGACCTGTATGGTTGGGGTTTGATTGGGCCTGTTAAGTTTTCTGTGCCTCAAGCTTCTCATTGATAAGAACTCAGGTTACTGCAGAGAGTCAGTCAGTGAATGGCCATATACAGAAATTACTTAGAATGATGCCTGGTGTAGAGTAAATGCTGTATTAGCTGCTGCTATGACTGCGATTGTTACTATCTATCATCAGCTTTAGGATACATTCCCAGACACTGAATTACTAGGTCAAAAAGGAAATCCACGTCGAATTTTGACAGATGTTGCCAAAACAGTCTTCATCAAGGTTCCGCAAATTTACATTCCCAAGAGTGATGTGTGAATTGAATGTCTACTTTCCCACACACATGCCAAGGAAGTATTTAAATTTTTTGAGTCTGATGAGTGAAACCATTATTACAGTGTAGTTTTAAGTTATATTTCTTTATAGTGAGGAGGGTAACGTATTGTGTGCTCTGGATTTCTTTTGGCACGAATTATCTGTTCAGTTCCTTTGCCCTTTTTATTTGAAACCTGGAATGTTAATTCATCTTAATGTACTTGTAGCTCTGTGTACTGTGTCATACTTAAAAAGGCTTTCCCTGGGACGCCTGGGTGGCTCAGTTGGTTGGACGACTGCCTTCGGCTCAGGTCGTGATCCCGGGGTCCCGGGATCGAGTCCCGCATCGGGCTCCCAGCTCCATGGGGAGTCTGCTTCTCCCTCTGACCTTCTCCTCGCTCAGGCTCTCTCTCACTGTCTCTCTCTCAAATAAATAAATAAAATCTTAAAAAAAAAAAGGCTTTCCCTATCCAGATCATAATTTAAAATATTTATCCCATAGTTTATAATATGGTTTGATTTTTTTCCATTTACATCTTTCATTCAGTTGGAAATCATTGTGGTGTAAGTTTTGATCTATAAATCAAAATGTATTTTAAGCTTGCTGCCCACTTGTCCCAAATTATTTTACTGAATATTTTCTGAAATGATATGAGATGCCTATTTATCATATACTCAATTATCATAATTATCATATTGCTTCTTCTATTTCTGGACTTGCTATTCTTTATCTGTCAATTCATACCCTTGTAATATTGTTTTACTTTATGTTTCAGTATCTGATGGAGCTAATTTGTACTCACTCATTAGTCTTTTTCAGATACTGCCTAGCTATTCATGTTTGTTATTTCCTCCCATGAACTTCAAAATCAATATGTTAATGTAAAAAAAAACGTTTCTCCTCTTAGAGTTTTTTACGGATTGCAGTAAGAAATTCAAAGTTTCATTTGAAGAAAACCAAAATCTTTTTTTTTTTTTTTTTAAAGGAGAGAGAGAAAGAGAGTGCCAGTTGGGGGAGGGCAGAGGGAGAAGCAGACTCCCTGCAGAGCAGGGAGCCTGACATCAACTTGATCCCAGGACCCTGGGATCATGACCTGAGCCCAAGGCAGACGCTTAACTGACGAGCCATCCAGGTGACAGAAAACTGAAATTTCATGATGTTTTCTTCTTATCCAAAAAAGGAAATATCCCTTCCATTCATTTCAATCTTCTTTCATGTTTCTTGGAAGCATATTAAAGTTGTGTTTGCTTGTTTTCTTTTTTTTTTTTTAATCATTATTAAGGTTTTATTTGTTTATTTATTTGAGAGAAAGAGTGCATAAATGGGAAAAAGAGAAAAAGAGAATCTCAAGATCTCAAGCAGACTGTGTGCTGAGTGCAGAGCCTAACACTGGGCTCAGTCCCAGGACCCTGAGATCATGACCTGAGCCAAAATCAACAGTCAGATGCTTAACCAACTGAGCCACTCAAATGCCCCTGCTTGCTTCTTATTAAGTTTTTTCCTTGATATCTTAACTTCTTTCTGTCACTCACAGATGAGGTCTTTTATCTTGTTAGATCTCCATATTGCTGTCTGTATTCAGGAAAATTATTTCTGTCTTTAATATCCAACTACCTTATTGATTTTTTTGTTGTAGTAAGTTTTCAGTCGATTCTTTTGGGTTTCTAAAAATAGAGTCATATCATAATAATGATTTTACCTACTTTTAAATGTTGATATCCCCAGGGCACCTGGGTGGCTTGGTGGGTTAAGTAGCTGCCTTCAGTTCAGGTCATGATCCCAGGGTCTTGGGATCGAGCCTCATGTCCAGCTCCCTGCTCAGCGGGGAGTCTGCTTCTCCCTAGCCCTCTGCTCTTCCATCTGCTTGTGCTTTTGCTCCCTCTCTCTCTCTGTCAAATAAATTAAACCTATAAAAAGAAAGAAAGAAAGAAAAAAGTTTACCAAAAAAAAAAAAAGAAGAAAAATTGATAACCCTATCAAATCAAAGATGTTTTTCTCTATTTGTATTACCTAATACTTCTCAAAGCAATGTTAGGTAATAGTGAGGATAGCCCTTCTTTTTTTTCTTTTTTTCTTTCTTTAAGGCCTTCTTTTTTTTCTTTCCTTTTTTTAAAGATTTTATTTATTTATTTATTTGTCAGAGAGAGAGAGAGAGAGAGACAGAGAGAGAGCGAGCACACAAGCAGGCAGAGGCGGAGAGAGAAGCAGGCCCCCTGCTGAGCAAGGAGACTGATGCGGGACTTGATCCCAGGACTCTGGGATCATGACCTGAGCTGAAGGCAGCAGCTTAACCCACTGAGCCACCCAGACATCCCGGATAGGCCTTCTTCTTATCTTAGATAAGACTTTAGCATAAATGCTTGTGGTGTTTCCTCACTAGGAATCATGCTGGTTTTGGGGTTGAGATAGGTAAATTTTAATCACATTCAGGAATTTGATCTATTTTTATTTTTAATACTATTTACATTAAAGCATGTTGAATTTTTCAAAAGTTCACTTAGCATTTATTAAGATGATCATATATTTTCACTCTTGATTTATTAACATAATCACATATTCATAGATAAATGAATATTGAACCATCCTGAAAACTCTAGTATGAACTTTCATCTGCGATTATTCTAGTTTTCTTATTTGGGGCAATACTTACTGAGTTTTGTTTTTTTTTTTAAAGATTTTTATTTATTTATTTGACAGAGAGAGATCACAAGTAGACAGAGAGGCAGGCAGAGAGAGAGAGAGAGAGGGAAGCAGGCTCCCTGCTGAGCAGAGAGCCCGATGTGGGACTTGATCCCAGGACCCTGAGATCATGACCTGAGCCGAAGGCAGCGGCTTAACCCACTGAGCCACCCAGGCGCCCCAATACTTACTGAGTTTTATTGCCAATACTATGTTTGCTTAATTTAAAAGATTTTAGAAATTCTTTTCTTCCATTCTAGAACAATATAAGTTATTCTGAAACTATACTTTAAAAAGTCTGATAATATTTTCTAGTAGAACCATCTGATGATAACTTTGAACAGTAACTCTTCAACAATGCCATTTTTTTATTAAGCCAGTTTTTGCAGATTATATTTTCCTAGAAAATTATCCATTTTAAGTAGGGGTGTTTTTTTCCTAGATTTGAGCAAAATGGCCATTTATTTTACTTCCTTAATGACTATTCATGTATTCATGTATTTAAGACTAACTTTCCTTCTGAGTACTGCCTATGCTGAATTTTGTAGGCAGTTTGTACAACGTTTTCATTCACATGTGTTAAACTTTCTTCAATTTCAATTTCCTCTCTGAGTCAGAAATTGTTTGAGTGATTTAAAGAAGTGGGCTTTGTATACTTTTGTTTTAATTTCTGGACTTTAGGGACTTTTTTTGGTTTTGCTAAAGAATTCTAATTTTATAGTATTATGATAATTATATCTGTATTATTTCCAAATTTTTAAAATCTACTGACATTTTCCTTGTGACAATTTTTCCTTGGTCAATTTTATGTTTCATTGAAGAAGATAGAGCAGGAAATATATCTATGTTTTCCGACTACAACCTCAATATATTAATGTATCATTTTTTGACATCATGATTTAGAGTACCGACTCTGAAGCCAGACTGACAGGATCCAAATCGCAGATTCACTATTGGGATCTTATGCAAATTACTTAATTTCTCCATACATTTCCTCATCTGTAAAATGGCTGTAATGGGAACATCTACCTCTTAGGATTGCTTTGAGGATTAAATGGGTTAATATGTACAAAGCATTTATTTCATTGTCTAGAATGAAATACCATAAATGTATTAGCTGTTATAATTATGTAGATTTACCTTGTTAATTATCTAGTTCATCTAGAGCAACACTGTCTAAATGAAATCTAATACAAATCATGGATGCTATTATTTATTTTTATTTTTTTAAGATTTTAAGTAATCTCCACACCCAATGCAGGGGTTGAACTTACAACTCTGAGATCAAGAGTCAAATGTTCTACCAACTGAACAGGCGAGGTGCCCCCATGTATGCAACTTTAAATCTTAAGATAGCCACGTTAAGAAAATGAAAAAGGGGGGCACCTGGGTGGCTCAGTGGGTGGCTCAGTGGGTGGCTCAGCCTCTACCTTTGGCTCAGGTCTGATCTCTGTCAAATAAATAAATGTTTTTGGTTTTTTTTTTTTTTTTAAGAATTTATTTATTTATTTGACAGAGAGAGATCCCAAGTAGGCAGAGAGGCAGGCAGAGAGAGGAAGAGCAGGCTCCCCATTGAGCAGAGAGCCTGATGTGGGGCTCAATCCCAGGACACTGAGATCATGACCTGAGCCGAAGGCAGATGCTTTAACCCACTGAGCCACCCAGGCGCCCCATAAATAAATAAAATCTTTTAAAAAAAAGTGAAAAAGGTAAAATTATTTTTAATACTATATTTTAACCCATTGTATTGACATGTAATCAATATTCAGAATTTCTTAAGTAACATATTTTACCTTTTTTGTGTGTGCTATCTTTGAAATCAGGCATGTTTTATACCTACAGCACATTTTATTTTGGACTAGCAATGTTTCAAGTGCTTGATAGCCACAGTGGGTAGTGCCTGGTGTTTTGGATGGCTTAGGTCAGAACTTATTTTCTGTGTACTTGGTACTTGGTCTATCATGAACTGAGGAGGTGAAAATAAATGTCTTATACCATTAATATATTTCTGTGTTTTTCTTGTTAAATCTCCTATACTTTTTGGTCTATAAATAAATGTTGGGACGCCTGGGTTGCTCAGTGGGTTAAGCCTCTGCCCTCGACTCAGGTCATGATCTCAGAGTACTAGGATTGAGCCCCACATCTGGGGGGGGGGGTCTCTGCTCAGCAGGGAGCCTGCTTCCCCCTCTCTGCCTGCCTCTCTGCCCACTTGTGATCTCTCTCTCTCTGTTAAGTAAATAAATAAAATCTTAAAAAAAATAAATAAATGTCGATGCTCTGTAATTTGGTGAAAAAATATTTGTAATTATTATATTTTCATTGTGGGCTATATTCTTTAGCATTAAAATAAGCCTGCCTTTGTCTCTTTTTGTGTCTTTTGCCTGGAATTTAATTTTGTGTGATACTATATTTATGAGTAATGTTTTATCTTTGTTTTCATTTACCTGATATATCTTTGCCTGTTTTTTAACTTTTCAAGCATCTGAATCACTTATGGCCAGTGTCTCATACATAGCTTAGAACTGGATTTTTCTTTACCAGTCTGAGAATCTTTTCACTAGTTGAGTTTAGCCCATTTACATTTATATGACAGATATATTTGAACTTAGTTCTGTCTTATTATTTTAGGATAGGTTTTCCATTTTTATGACTTCTAAAAGTTATAAGGTCTCTTTGCTTTGTTTTGCATTTTGGTATATAGATATTTTGTTTTGTTCCAGAGTTCACCTTTGTAACTATGCAGAACTGCCTCCACATTCCATTTTTCTAGAATTACAAAGAAAAGTCATTGGAAATCTGGAAATAAAGCCAAAGATGGTTTCACAGCTTTTGGGTCTCATTCTAAAGTATTGTCTAACTAAGGGTCATCTGACTTTCTGGAGCAGTGATTCGCAAATGCTATATCCAACTAGCAGTATCGGCGCCAACATCACCTAAGCAATTAGAAATGCAAGTTCCCAGCCCCTAGTCTGGACCAGCAAAATGAGGAACTCTATGGACGGTGCCCAGCCAAATGTTTGAGTAACACCTGAAGATCATTCTGATGCATGGGTCCTGTTTCTCGGACAAGAACAATTCTGCCCCATAGAGAACATATGGAAACGTCTGGAGACATTTTGGGTTGTTACAACTTAAGGGAGAAGATGGGCTCCTGGCATCTAGTGGTATCGCCTGCAACGTACAGGAAAGCCCTCACCCCTTCCACCCGAATCATCTGCAAACTAAAGTCAGTCAAGCAGGGCTTGAGAAACTCTCTTCTAGGGGAATAAAACTTTGTTTGCTATGCTATTTATTATGGATTAGGACCCAGACACCAACTTGTAGAAAACGTGATGAGAATGATTTTTATCTGATAGAGATTCAACTTATTTCTGTGCAGTAGAGAAGATAATCTAAATCTTAGGGTTGGATTGTCCAGCAAGATAGTGCCTTAGTTCTCTATTATTGTGTAACACGATACCCTAAAACTTAGTGGCTTAGAACAACACTAAGCATTTATTATTTTTTTAATTTTTTTAAGATTTTTATTTATGTATTTGACAGACAGAGATCACAAGTAGGCAGAGAGGTAGGCAGAGAGAGGAGGAAGCAGGCTCCCCACAGAGCAGAGAGCCTGATGCGGGGCTCGATCCGAGGACCCTGGGATCATGACCTGAGACAAAGGTAGAGCTTTAACTGACTGAGCCACCCAGGCGCCCCTAAGCATTTATTATTATCATGGATTCTGTGATTTAGGAATTCATTAAGTGGCTTTGATATGTGGAGAAACAATTTTCAGATGCTCTGTAACAATGTGGCTTGTTTTCCGTGCGGGGTCTTCTGACATTAACTATCCTTTTTCCCCCTCCTCTACTATGCCCCTGGGGTTTTTGTTTTGTCTTAACTGTTAATTTTGAGCTTTTATCCAAAATTTGTGCAAAGTTCATTTAGGGAAGGAGACAGGATGATGTCCAGGCCAGGTGAAATTTGTCATGATCCTGGGTTTTGCATGTAAATTCAATTAGCAAAGGCTAATTGGCAGAGATTGGCAATTGTGGATTTTTTTTCCCCCCACCACAAGACTGTAGCACTCTGCTATGGTAGAGACAGATGGTTTTCTTGCAAATATTCCATGTCTGTGTGCTCTGCTTCTCAGAACAAACCAGGTTCTATTATCTCCTGCCACTGACTGGTTGGTGCATTCCTTCTACTGTAAACAAAGGATGAGGCTAGTACTTCTGAATGTGCCTCTTTGTGTTGAGGGGGTTTTCGTAGTGGTCTTTGTAATCTCTCTACTACAGCATCTTCTCTCCAGGCTCTCCTGCAAACCTCTGATCAATCTCTCATGTTTTGGGCCCATCTTTCCCGTTGGGCCCAGGATTTCAGATCCCTCGTTAGTTGCTCCGCAAGTGGAATTTGTTTCTTGTTTTTATTCTTGTTGTTGTTTTAATGATTTCCAGTAGATTAGAAGTAATGATTTCTTTTTCTCTAAATTTTTTTTTAGTTTTTTTTTTTTTTTTTGACAGGGAGAGCCAAAGAGCAGAAGTGGGGAAAATGGCAGAGGAAGAGGGAGAAGCAGGCTCCCCGCTGAGCAGGGAGCCCGATACGGGGGCTCAATCCCAGGACCCTGATATCATAACCTGGGCCGAAGGCAGACACGTAAATGACTGAACCACCCAGGCGCCCCTTCGCTACTTTTTTTTTTTTTAACTACAAAACGTCAGAAAAGCTGAAGATAGTACAATGAATACCCAGACCATTTACATAGATTTAACTGTAGTTAACATCTTGCCACATTCGCTCTCTCTACACAAAAATTTTTTCTTCACTGAAAAATTTAAAGTAAATACAGATATACTTCAACCCTAAGTATGTTAGCAGGCATTTCCCAAAAATGAAAATGTTCTCTTATGTAATCTTAAAGTCATTATCACACTGAAGTGAATAAACTTTCATTCAGTAAGTTATTTAACATATACACTATGTCCCCTCAGAGGAGAATATGTTCCAAGAGCCCCCTAAAACTGCAGATAGTACTGAAATCTATGGATGTTACATTTTCTCCTCTACATATATACCTATGATAAAGTTTTATTTTATTTTTTTGTGAGAGAGAGTGTGTGCACAAGCAGGGGGAGCAGCAGGCAGAGGGAGAGACAGGCAGGAGAAGCAGCCTCCCCACTAAGCAAGGAGCCTGATGTGGGACTCAATTCCAAGACCCTGGGATCATGACCTGAGCTGAAGGAAGGCTCTTAACCAACTGAGCCACCCAGGCATTCCTATGATAAAGTTTAATGTATAAATTAGGCATAGTAAGAGATTAACAACAACAACTAATAACAAAATGGAGCATAACAAATTAACTGTAACTGTAATGAAAATATGTGAACGTGGTCTCTCTCAAAATATCTTACTGTGCTGTACTCACCCTTCGTCCTCTGTCACATGACATTCTGCCTCCATGATGGTGAGAAGAAGTGAGGTGACGCCTGCGTTGTGAGGCTAAATGTTGCTGCGTCTGACGTCCAACGTCCAATGTCTGACGTTGCATTAGGCTACTATTGACCTCTGACCTTCTGACAATGGGTCAGAAGGAGAAGCACCTGCTTCCAACAGTGTTGCCTGCAGGTGACTGGAACTACGGAAATCAGAGCTGCAGAGAAGGGGGACTGCTGATGTCCGTATTTAAATTTCCCTAATTGCTGCCCCCAAAGTGTCTGCTTTATTTATTTTTTGATCCAAAATCCCATCAAGGTTTACAACATATTATGGTGGCTGTTGTGTTTCATTTGGTTAATGCGTTTCATGTGATCCAGAACTGCTCCGTCCCTCTTTTTTTTTTAAATTACGTTTTATTTTTGAAGTTTCAGGCCAGCTGCCTTAGAGAATGCAACCAAACAATGCTTTCCTTATGCTATTTTGCATAAGCTGCAAGTCACTTCTTTTCTGAATAGATATGAGTTCCAGTGTGCGTGTTATTCACATTTTAAAAAGAAAATAGATACTTTTATTTGAGATCTGAGTACGCTCTAGACTTCAGGATGCAAGTTTTGGATGCAACTTGGAGGAAGCGATATCCTGATGATCTTTAAATCCCAAGTAATTTCCTATCATTTCCACCCTCAGCTGGTGTAAAATAGATTCTGGTTATCAAATGAATGGTGTACTTTTTATATTAAAATTTAATTGTTTTCCTCTATTTTTTTTTAAGATTTTATTTGTTTATTTGACGGAGATCACAAGCAGGTGGAGAGGCAGAGGAGGAAGCAGGCTCCCTGCTGAACAGAGAGCCCGATGCGGGGCTTGATCCCAGGACCCTGGGATCATGACCTGAGCTGAAGGCAGAGGCTTAACTCACTGAGCCACCCAGGCGCCCCTTGTTTGCATCTTTTAAACTAAATTCCTTCAAGAGCCAACAACCTCTTAACCTATATTCCTCTAAACTCTAAAATTTTAAATATAGGGTTAACCTATGTTCCTCTAAACTCATTTACATTTTACCCATTTTGTTTCTTAATTTAGCCTACCTATTTTTTTTTTTAAAGATTTTATTTATTTATTTGTCAGAGAGAGAGAGGGAGAGAGAGCAAGCACAGGCAGACAGAATGGCAGGCAGAGGCAGAGGGAGAAGCAGGCTCCCTGATGAGCAAGGAGCCCGATGTGGGACTCGATCCCAGGATGCTGGGATCATGACCTAAGCTGAAGGCAGCTGCTTAACCAACTGAGCCACCCAGCGTCCCTAGCCCACCTATTTTTCAATCAGAGAGAGAACAGCCAATGTTAAGAAACAGACCAGAATTAACCCTACATACACATAGTGCCAGGAATAAGAAAAAGCCCTTTAAATATTTTTCCATTTATACTTCTCCATTTAAATAATTCCTTTTTGATACAGAATTTAGTCAAATGTTGGGTTTGGAGCCTCCGAAGTACACAGTCATGTAAACACATAGTCTGGGATCTTGTTGACAATTTTAGAAAAGAACTCTGCTTGACTGCAAAGTAATGTCGACTTACTTATAAGGTCTTTACAAAGTATTTTTACATGGACTATTCGACCTGATCTTTCCAACAGCTCTGTGAAGTAGTTGAGGAAGGTGGTGAAATCTCTTGTTTTCAAAGGAGGAAACTGAGCCTCCAACAGATGTACACGACTTGACCAGGGTTTCACAACTATAACTGGCAGAGACGGGATTTATTTTTTTAACTTTTTAATTTTTTTTTTCAGAGACAGGATTTAAATCCGATTGCGAATTATATGCTAGAGGCATGTTGCAGTATCTCTCTTGACCAATTTACCTCCTTAATCAAAAATCAGGGGCGCCTGGGTGGCTCAGTGGGTTGAGCTGCTGCCTTCGGCTCCGGTCATGATCTCGGAGTCCCGGGATCGAGCCCCGCATCGGGCTCTCTGCTCAGCAGGGAGCCTGCTTCCTCCTCTCTCTCTGCCTGCCTCTCTGCCTGCTTGTGATCTCTCTGTCAAATAAATAAATAAAATCTTAAAAAAAAAAAATCAGTGTGTTTGTTTTAGGAATGCTAAGGTTCCTACCATCAACAACAGTTGGGTGCTCCCTTCCGTAGGAGTCCTGCCTTCACTGTTACACAGCAAGCCCTTTGGACCTTTGGAGAGACTCCGTTACCCTGGACATCTGGGGACATTATTGCATCAGGAGGCCACCACTAACATAAAGTGTTCAACACCAACTAGGCCCACCCTCTGATTAGGCAGATCTAAAAAAAAAAAAAAGCATCAGTCCAATTTGTACATTCTTCAAGGTAGTCCCAGTTGCAGCATCTAACATACTCTCTCCTGGTATCTAACGACAGTCACTGTTAAGAATCTGGTTTCGCTTTTGCCTTTCACCTAAAAGGTATTAATGATCATTAAAGCTACAAAAGGGAAGTCCGGAGGGACCAGACGTCATAGTTCTTTTCCCTTCGCTGTGGGTTTGCCGAATTTACTTATCTTACTGCTAATGGGAAACTGACAGATCGGAAACCTCAGAGTCACCATTGATTGTGAGTAAATAATGTAACCAACATTACAAAGCAGCTTCATTGTGGACACATTCTTCTTTAGCAAAGTCATAACAGTAGTGTGTGTGTGTACCTGTGTGTATATACACGTATGCACACAAATATCCGTTTGTTTCATTTTCTTTGTTGTTCATATTTATTTCTTTTTTAGTTGAAGTACATTTAGTATCTTTGTCACAGGAAAGCTGACACTATAAAACTCTTCTTATATATGAAAACTCAAAAATAACCCAAACTAAGTGACGAGTGAAATAATCGCTTTGAGAGGAAAAAGAACAATCCAAGTTTTCTTCCTGAATTTTCTTAAAATTAAAAAAAAAGAAAACAAGAATGTTTCATGTACTTCAATTGCCATTTTCTGTTTGTATTTCATTGCATTTGTGACTAGGAATAGATAATATATACACACAGAGCCAACATTGGGGATGGCTGCTTGCTTTCTGAGGTGCTTTGCAAATGGTGAGTTCTCTTATTACGTAGTTTATTCAAAGCTCCCTCAAATAATAACTTCAGTTAATTTGCAATATTTCTGCAAATCGATTTCTCAATCTGTTTGGCACCATTAAGTCTGTGCTAGCAAATCCAGAAGTGTACTTTAAGGCACCATCTCTCCAGAGGGTAGAAATCAAATGTTGCTTTTCTTTGTGCATCTACCACAGGACCTGCCCCAAGCAAGTGGTCAAGTGTTGGGTGAGTAGAACTGTCCTCAATTTTATATAATGAAAAAAAAGAAGAAAGGTATTTCTTTACTGAAGTGACTGCGCCAAACAGAAATAAATTCAGTCTTATATGGTAGACACATCTGAACTCCCAATGAACCCCAGTGCACTTCTGTGGGTACAATTTCTCACTGGCCACATGGCAGCAGGTCATTCCCCTTGTCCAGTGGCTCAATCCATTTTCCCTATTTGAACACCCTGAACTAAGTTCTTTGTCCTCTAATCATGTAAAAAACAGACCCATGCCTAGTTGTTTAGGTCAAAGGGAGACACTGAAAATACTGATACTTTAAAAGCTGAAATGAAATAGTATTAATCCAAGGTGGTTCCTGATGATTTGATTTCTATGACTATTCTTTAATTATGGATGGCAATTTCTTAGGAAGAGGACAAAAGCTCTCTTTTATAACCAAAACTTTTCGTTTTTAATAAAGTTCTTAAAACTGTTTTGAGTTTTTAAAGAATTGCTGGTTGTTTTTCATTTCACTAAGTGGTTTGCTTTTCTCCTAAATTTTATTCCCCGAAAACTTAATTGATTTTGTAATCACTATCCACATTTTTTTACTGGCAATCTTAACAGGAGTCTTAAGAAAAACGGCTAAACCTAGTCAGCTAAGACAAATACACTTAATTTTCCCTCACGACAATTATAAATATCAGGAGAGTTTTCATGGCTGTGTCATAGCTTCCTTATGATGCAGAACTGGTAAGACTTATGTGAATATAAATGTATGACTTGTTACACATTGTAATAGCCACTGTAGGGTAAGAACAATGTAAACATCTCCTTGTGTTAGAAGAAACACCTCATTCCAGGATCTAAAGAGCTTTCTTGTCCCTCAAGAAAATAAGTCCTGGTCCCATCCAAAAAGCACAAAACAACAACAACAACAACAAAACCCCTCTAAACTGATTCCTCCTCCACCAAAAGTTTACAAAAATACCGAAATAATATTCTCACAAAAAAGTAGAGTTTAGAGAATGTGTATCAAGTACATGCAGAAAAGCTTTCACTTCACTCATATATAATTGGGAAAGATACAGGAGACATCTACCAACTACATCACCCAGACCTGGTGACACCTGAACTAGGGCCTGGGGAGGAGGAAATAAATAGTTCATGTGGTAAATCCTCGGTCCCATAGTCCAATCAGGAAAACCCCATGGAGTCATCAGGCAGTCAAAGTCCAAGATATCTTTTCAGATAACTTCCTGAGTTGGAGAGTTCTTCAGACTTTCTCATCTTGCTCCTTCCAAATGCTGACATTATTGCCTCCAGTGTCCTCAGCCCGAAGTCAGCCATCCTGAAATATGAATCAGAATCTGTTGTATGGCTGGATCACATTTAACCAAATAAGAATATTCTTAGAAAGTGGCTTATCAGTTACATTTGAGGGAACATCTCAAATCATCAGTACTTTGTACCCTTAAGATTTAGAGGGAATGAAAAGACCATGTAGTCTATCTACCCAGCTAATGAAACCTTAAATCTTATGGAGTCCAACAAGGTCCTTTACATTAACGCTCCCTAAATAAGGTGCATCCCAAGACACTGGTCTATGAAACGCTTCTTGTTGAGGTTTCCCTCTTAGAAATCCACAGCATAAATCTGTATAAGGATACTGAGAAAATCTGTAAGGGAAAACAATATGGATCTGCATAGATATATGGAGAGATACATAGGGAGAGATATACATAAACATATCAGACTGTTTACTCCAGGATTTCCTAGCCTTTCTACAATATTTGTTAATTAGATTTAACTTAACAGAAGATAAGGGAAAACAAAGAAGCATTAGAAGGAAAATATACATGTTCTTACTGCCAAGAGAGCAATCATGACCTGACATTTGTCCCTGCCATCCAGCGCCTCAGTGATCATTGGTGAAATGATATGCATAGTCACAAAAAATGTTCAGACCCTTGAATTTTAAAATGAGTTTAAATCCTGGAACTCCACCAAAGGAAATACACAGATTACAAACACAGCTTTCTTTTCTGTCAGTTTCTCATTTTTACTCATAGGACTCACAGACATTATCTGAGTCTACATAATAAATCTGTAGATCACTTCTCTGAATGCCACTCATTGCCTTGCCTGGCAGAAAAAAGTTCTTAAATATGAAAACCCCTTTGTCTACATATTCAACTCTGATGTAATTTCATCACATTTTTTCCTTTTTCCTTTTTTTCCTCAACAAGGGTAATTATCTTTTCATCTGTTACTGATTTGGATGAGGACACTGTATACCATATGCATTACATATACAAACATATTGTGTTCTTTAATTATCACACATGAAATTAAATACTAGTACTCAGTGAACCATCTCTATGATTTATGACATGAGAAAACTGAAAGGATAAGACAATACTTGAATATAAATATTCGATTTTCAAAGAATACAATTAAATTTAAAAAATCCAGATCTTTGTCTCTATTTCCTTATAAAGACTGAAGATCAGGAAATCCTACTCATGTAAGTGATTGTCCTACATCGAACAGGCTGAGAATTTCTCTTGTCCAGGAGCAAGGTTTAAGTACCCTGAACAGTGCTAGGAGAATAGAATTGAGCTCATAGCTCGTTTCACTGTTTATTAAGCAAAAGCAGGTACTCCCCTGAATTCAGAGGTGGTTTATAAGGTGAGCACCATCTTGAAAGCTCTAGGTAGGCATCCTATGACTCTGCCCATAGAATCTCTTGTTTTTCCTGAGATTTTATTATAACTACATTGCTCATGGAAACAGCCTCTATAGGCTGGAATGACTAGCACTATTTCAAAGAATCTTGCACAGCAATTTCTCACTTTTTGGGGGGGGTCATAGACCCCCTTAAGTATCTGCTCAATGCTGTGGACCCTTTTTCCAAAATGAGCATATGTCCATAATTTCACATAAAATATAACACAGTTTCATGAATTCCTTGAGGCCCTTCTTGAGACTGCAAGTTCAGATCCCTTCACCTAGAATATCTTCTTCTGTCATAGTATCAGGAACATTTTCTTTCTTTTTTTTTTTTTTTTTAAAGATTTTATTCATTCACTTGACAGATCACAAGTAGGCAGAAAAGCAGGCAGAGAGAGAGGGGGAAGCAGGCTTGCTGCTGATCAGAGAGCCCAATGTGGGGCTTGATCCCAGGATCCTGAGATCACGACCTAAGCCAAAGGCAGAGGCTCAACCCACTGAGCCATCCAGAGGCCCCAGGAACATTTTCTTATTCACTTTTATATTCCTAGTTTGAACTATGCCAGGCCAGTAGAAGAAATGGAAGGATAGGACTGAAATATTTGCCAAGATGATCAATGAAGAAATGTTAAAAATAAAGTTGGCATTGCAAATCTATAGGGACAGAGAGTAAATTAGTGGGTTGCTTAGGGCTGGGATGAGGTAGGGGAGATGAGATGTGACTGCTAATGGGTATGTTTGGAGATGATGTAAACGTTCCTTTTCTTTTTTTGAACAATTTAATTTATTTATTTATTTTAGAGCGAGAGAGAGCACGAGGGGGTGGAGAGAGAAATAGAGGGAGAGGGACAAGCAGACTCCACAGTGAGCATGGAGCCTGATGTGGGGTGTGATCCCACGACTCTGAGATCATGACCTGAGCTAAAATCAAGAATCTGATGCTCAACCAACTAAATGATCCAGGCACCCCCAGGGGATGATATAAAAATTCTATAATTAGATTGTAACGATGGTTGTGTATCTCTGTGACTACTGAAAACCAATAAATTATATATACACTTTATTTATTTAAAGATTTTATTTATTTATTTGACAGAGAAATAGAGCACAAGTAGGCAGAGAGGGAGGCAGAGAAAGAGAGAGGGAAGCAGGCTCTTCACTGAGCAGAGAGCCCGATGTGGGGCTTGATCCCAGGACCTGGGATCATGACCTGAGCCAAAGGCAGAGGCTTAACCCACTGAGCCACCTACCCAGGTGCCCCTAAATGAGTATGTTTTATCGTACATAAATGAGGTTTCAATTATGGTGTTTTCAAAAGTTGGTGTTAAAAGAAAGGAAAAAGAAATGGCTCAGCAGGGACTTACAGTAAACTGCCTAAAACTGAAGATAAATTGTGGCCTCCTTATTAATTGTCTTCAATGAGGAAGGAACTAGAGGAATTTTGGTTAAAGGTCATCGGGGTTTTTCTCATGGTGGGAAACCAAGGAGACTGCGTGTTTAGGTGACCTACAGAATGGAATGTGGAGGACCACCCATAAGAATAAAGAGTACTGGCTTGATCCAGTAGGATCTCTGCCTAACCCAATAATTCTGTTTATGACGATGACTCCATAGAGAGGCGATGGCTGCCCTCCATGGCACAGCTTGAAACGTTAAGAATACGACACCAATTTCCCCAAATCTTTTTTCTTAATACACTACGGACTGTTGACTAATAAATTTATCTAAGTCTATCTTGAATCAATTTATATTTTCAGCTTATTCTAACAAATTCCATATGCTTGGAAGATGTGACTGTAATATTTATGTGGAGCCGAGCCTGGCTTATAGAACCTTGAGGCGCTCATGTCTCTGCTTCTCACCACGCCCTTCTCCATGGTGCTGTCAAAGCCTCTTTTTTTTTTTAATTGAGGGCAAGAGTTTCCAATGCTGCTTCTCTATCTGCAAATCTTTTGCTTCCACTGCCCATCACTCTCCCTCCCCAATCCTGAGTTTGGCCCTGATTCTAGCTTGGAAAACTACACTGGTTGGTACAGGGCACTGGTCTCTTGGATACACGCAGTAAGTCATGGATCCCTGGGACATCATTTCAGTACCCAGAAATGGCAGCCTCACTAAGCTTTAGAACCCATCTGGTTCCATTTTAGACATGATGAAACTGTGGTGCAAAGAGAAGAAATCATTTTCCTGGGATCACAAAACTAGCCAACAGCAAGATGAAAAGTGGTATGTATTAATGCCCAACCATTCAGCTCTCAAAACTACGAGGCTGTCTCCTGGACTCACTATAATGCTCATCTCAGCCCCTCTCAGCCTCTTTCTTGTGATATTACTTGTGGTTTGACCCAGCACTGACCTCACCGTCCTGTCTCATCTCACCCACGTCTGCTTCATCCTGGTCAGGCTCGAACTCCGTGCCCCGGTCAACAACATCCACGCCAGCCTGCACTCTGGGCTTCTCGTTTTCCCACTTGGCAAAACCTTTGTCCTTTGCTGCTTTGTCATGGAATTTGGATTTCATTTTGGGGAAGGTGTGGGACCCTGAGTCTCCCCAGCCGGCCTCGGACCATACAGGTTCGGTCTGGGTGGCCTGGCTGGTGGTAGCCCGCTGCAGCCGCACGGAGATCTTGCGAGAAGAGCCTGTGACCAGTGTGATGGCTCTGCTATCCAGGTCTCGGTGTCCAGCAGCGACACCAGGGAACTCAAACACCTCATCCTGCACTGGAGGGGGAAAGGCTGTTGTGATTATTTGACATCTGATCACTTTAGAGCGAACCATCAAAGTTGGGGCAAACAACAGGAGTCTGATGGTCAAGACCCTAGAGGGACAGACCAGAGGCAGACCCAAACGGGCTGCAGGGGAGTTGCATAGAAGTGAGACCCGAAAGCAGAGAGCAGCAAGTGGGCGTCAAGGCTGTAGCCATAGCTACTCACCCCGAAGTAGGTCTTGATGTCGATAATGACACTGACCAGGTTCAGATCCAGAACCCAATGGAAGCCCAAGTGCAAGAAGGCGAGCAGAAAGAAATCAAGGTAGAAAAGAAAGCAGAGGCTATTACCTGGGGGCAGCGAGGGACTTCCAGGCAGTGACCCATGACTACTACCCAAGGAGGGCGCCCGGGTAAATCTCCTGCAGGCCAGAACCAGGAGGTCTTTGCACTGTTTGTGACAATTGGCTCCACAGTCTGAAAAATTCCACAGTATCACAGATGATTAGTGGGAACCATGGGCATCGGGTGCTGCCTGGGCTTCCCGGGTGCCACCTGAGCTGCCAGCTGTGGCCTCCCATCTCCCTTCCTGTGTTGACTCAGAGTCCGGCCAAGGCCTGCAGGGTGTGGCCAGGGGCTGGAAAAGGGCCAGTGGGGCTTGTTAGCCTTCTTGGGATTTCTCGCACATTTCCTCCACTTCTTCCTCTGCACAATTCACTGAGGTGCTAGGGAGCAAACAAGCAGGGGACAGACCTACGGGGGAGTTGCCTTTGCCCCAAACAGAATGTAAATCCCATGGGACGGGGGTTCTCTCCCAGGCCAAGACAGATTCTCCACCAAGAGGCTCCCTGAGCCAGAATGAGGGAAAGAAACCCCAGCTTCCAGTGTCTCCCAGGACCAACAGCCACCTCTGATCAGTCATAGCGAGGTGTTCATTTAGTATTCACTTGCATTTTTTAATTCTTCTTCATTCCTCCAAATCTTTTCCAGAACAAGTGATTTTATCTCCTGCTTTCTTTCTTTGCCATAGAAACAGAAAACAAGGTGGGCTTATGCCCAGGATCAGGTTCCAGAGTTGATTATGGCTTTGAAACAGCAGCAGACTGTGAAAAAGTCCCATTAGATCACTTTAGTTAACAAAGTAGACTATTAATTGCCACTTGGGGTAGAAAACTTTGGCTGCTTTGGAAAAGAACAACACAATTATTTCCCATAGAGGGTCCTACATTTCTCTTAGAATTACTGAACAGATAGGATCAATTTAAAGAGCATATTTCTCACTCACTATCAAACAGGACCTTTCTAATTCTTTCCAATACTTGCTTTCCCCCCAAATGGTCTTATTTCAAATGCTCTTGTAATGACATCATGGAATTATAATGAAATGTTCAATCTATTTTAATTAGGTTTTTCATTCCATTGCCTTTAAGAGAACATACTGTATATACAAAGATGTTCCAAGGGCTTAATTGATTTTCGTCTTCATAAAAGTGTGTGTGTGTGTGTGTGTGTGTGTGTCTTTTTAGAGGATAAGGGTCAGAAACCAGAATAAAACTATGGCTAGGTGGTAAGATACTGCAGTATCTTTGCAGCTTGCAAGTAACAATCCAAGTTACACTCAGACAACATACCAGAAATTAAAGGGAAGGTTTTTGAGACTAAAAGGTGGCTCCCATCTAGCTTTAGGGAACTCTGTTCATACAATACAAGGGCCAAATCCTGAAAAATAGCTAGAAGGGAGGAAAAAGGCACCATAAAGGAATAGTATTAATCTGAAGGCATTCTGTGATGAAGATGTTTCCTTTTGTAGCTATATCTTTCAAGAGCATTGTCAGATTCTTAAAACCACCAGTACAAATAATGTGCATTACCTGTCCAGCAATTTCGTAAACACCAGTAATAAATGATGATCATATATGCATACACAGTAACAAAGTCCTGAGTGCTTATTAAGATGAATCTGTATTGCATTTATCAAGTATATATTTATACTTGATATACTTGATTGATATTTATATATCAAGTATATATTTATTTGTTTCTAAATTTCAATTAAATGGGGAACTATATGAACAAATTCACTGAAAGGGACAAAAATAAGTTTTAAGGCTTCTCTTCTTTTCTCATCATCATCTGTGATTTGGTGGAGATAGGAAAAGCTACCTATGAGAGCGGAAAGAAAGGTATACGTATTATGGAAATGAGTGTCTCCTTATTCCCATGAAGGTCAAAGTTCTTTTATATGGTATTTTGGTTAGGCCTTTCCCACTCCAGAAACCCCACCCTAATTCTGTGCTGAGGATTCATAAGTCATCCTAGAGATGAGGCCACATGTATGCGGGTTGATAAGGGTGGTTTGCTTGCTCTTGCAACAAACTATAAAATTCCAATTGGGACTCTCCAAAACTCCAGGTTGTTAGATTTTTCTTCCTAGACGTGTTATCTCTTCAGTTGCCCGTGGCCCAAAGAACCGAGGTCTCCATGATGCCAAGAGTTTTTGTGGTTTCATCAGACAGATTTGATTCCTGCCCTGAATGTCACATTTTAAAATTTTACAAAATAACATTGATTTACCTTTGCATTTATATCCTTGCTTGATTATGCCCCAGAGCTGTAACAAGAGACAAAAGAATGTCAGAGAACCTGAATTAAAATCTGGAAAAAAACAAAAACAAACAAACAAACAACCGCCCCCCACAACCCACTCCCGCCCCGCCCCCGCCGCCAGAGAGAAGGAAGTAAGTCCTGGGAAGCATGATGGTTGGCGGAGCACAGACAGGATGTAGCTGATCCTGACACCCTTCCTGTCAGACAGAAGCTCACTCCAGCTGGGGTGATAACAACTTTGCTTCCCTTTTCTTTCTGGAAGCCAAATGGGAGCCGGGATGGGAAACTGACACGGGTACATTTATTGGACTTTGGTATAATGCGCTCTCAGCACAATGCACAGGGGGAAACTCTCCATGTTTTTGGAAGCCCCCAGCTCCCTCTGCCTTCTTTTGAATCACTGCAGCTGCTCTTGGCGCCCCCTACAGGAAATTAGGCAACGGATGGGACGTATATCCCACTAAAGTATTTGCGTGGCACTAGGTTCTTTTCCAAAGTAGCATTTGTATCTTGAAAGAATACAGAAAAGGGAAAAGACCTATTTGTTCATGCATCCATTCTCTGATTGCTCAGTGTTTGGCCTGTGTCAGGGCTCAGGCTGATGCAGTTAAGGCTGTGATTCTGCCAACCACGCAGGAAGCAGGATGTAGGAAGTGAGGAGTGTCTCAGGAGAGATGCAGGGGCTCATAGTTTAAGAAGGGGGGGTGTTTGCCCAACTGATTCAGAGGATCGTCCTGCGGGTAGTGTGTTCGCCCTCCTGACACACCGTGTTCTTCCCCGTGTCTCCCTCAGCATGGCACGTGGGTCCCCCAGACAGAAACATATAATATTGATGAATTCAGTGGGCTTAACTCAAGCTGGAAGAACTCCTGTTTTTAACCTTTTAGTGGTTAGGTTAGGTGACTGATATCTATTTAATAAAATGATTTTGAAAGAAACAGGGCTGGTGGCCTACTGGGGCTGCGGGGGTGTCATTTACACGTGTGATAGGGGAACAATGCCCTGAGTGGTGTCATCACGGCCCTCCCTGTAAGAAGAATGAAGACTTGCCAGTGTGAAGTGACTCGAGGCATCAAGAAGACTGATCCTTACCCTCTGACCCGGAAATTCCACCAGCAGAAAATGATTCCTTTGAGTCTTAAAAGTTATCAGGGTTGGGCGCCTGGGTGGCTCAGTGTGTTAAGCTGCTGCCTTCAGCTCAGGTCATGATCCCAGGGTCCTGGGATTGAGTCCCGCATCGGGCTCTCTGCTCAGCAGGGAGCCTGCTTCCCTTCCTCTCTCTCTGCCTGCCTCTCTGCCTACTTGTGATCTCTGTCTGTCAAATAAATAAATAAAATCTTTAAAAAAAAAAAAAAGTTATCAGGGTCCTGGGACGCCTGGGTGGCTCAGTTGGTTAAGCCACTGCCTTCGGCTCGGGTCATGATCCTGGGGTCCTGGGATCGAGTCCGGCATCAGGCTCCTTGCTCTGCGGGGAGCCTGCTTCTCTCTCTGCCTCTGCCTGCCACGCTGCCTGCCTGTGCTCTCTCTCTCACACAAATAAATAAATGCAATCTTAAAAAAAAAAAAAGTTATCGGGTCCTTCGGAGTATATTATTAAGATGGAAATGTGTCCTGGGAAGGAAGGATTATTAAGACAACTAACTGGAAGCAAGGCCTCAGTAACTCAGTGACGGGAAGAGGTCAGGAGCAGTCTATACAGAAAAGGGAAGTGGCATTGGGGTAATCATATCATGTCAGAGATTCAGGGATCTTCAACGTAATCTAGTTTGCTTCTCTCGCATAAAAGGTGAGTGGGATGGTCCAGAAAATTAAATAATCTGCAAGGTCCCACATCTGGAACACTCTGCAGTGATAAGATATTGTTTCCTCACAGAGCCCTTGATGATAGAAATAACCGTAATAATGATAGCTAACATATTGAACTCCTGTTGCGTGAGAGGCACAGTCTTAAGCTTTTTATGTGTACTCACTCGCTGAACACTATGTATGTATACACTGGGCTCTAGAGAGGTGAAGCCACTTGGCAAGGTCTTGCTGCTAGTGAGCAGGGAACGAAGACTTGGGTCACAGGAGGGAAGGACAGGAAGCCACTGCTCCTGGGTGTTTTGTGTATGAGTAAAAACCACCGATTTAGGACAAGGAAGGTTAAGATTTAAGAAGAAGAATTCTAATACCCAGATATGGCACATTATTAGCATAGTTGCAGGAACTGCTAGAAAACACAGAATGAAGCCTGAGTCCTATCAGGAGGGACACTCCGGGCACTGCTTGCTAATGCTCCTCAATGGCTAGGAGACAGCACAAGGCAGGAAGGGGCTCTGGGTCAGTGTGCCAGCCCTGACAGGAGACAGGGACCTCATGGAGATGGGTATATAGGACTATTTCCTACAGTCCTTTGATTTGAGAGCTCAGGTTGCTTTAGGATTTGGAGGGACTATGGTGTGAGGAGCACTGGGCTGGGAGTCCAGGGCACATAAGTGTGTATGACTCATGATCCTTCTGCTAATGCTCCCTGCAATTATACAGAAGTCACTTACCTTCCCAGACCCCAAAACAAGGGAATTAGCAAAACTTGTTCAGTTTGGGAATTCTAATTCTAAGATAAATATACTTCAAATAGTGCTTGTTTTGCTTACCCCTAAAATGGAATTTATTTTAAAGGCAGGTGGTCCTGGCACAGAAAAATGATTCCTTGCCTTCACCCGCAATTCTTTCAGTGACACATCTAAACTTATAAATTCCCACTGAAAACCAATGAACTTGTGTGTGTGTGTGTGTGTGTGTGTGTGAAGATTAAATCAAATCACATCCATGAAATTAAATATATTTTGAAGAATAAACAGGGCTATTAAAACTTTAAATGACTTAATTTCAGTTAAACTCCAAAAGTAATCATGGAGTACTTTTAAAAGAGAAGTATTAACTCTGAGCATGCTTGATGTCATTTAATGATCATAACAACATGGTAAGTTTTTTTTTTAAGATTTTTTTTTTTTTTATTTGAGAGAGAGAGAGCATGAGCAGGGGGAGGCACAGAGGGAGAGGGAGAAGCAGACTGTCTGCTAAGCAAAGAGCCTGACATGAGGCTCAGTCCCAGGACCCTGAGATCATGACCTGAACCAAAGGCAGATGTCCAACCTACTGAGCCACCCAGGTGCTCTATGATATGTAAGTTTAAACCCACTTTCACAGATAGGAAAACAGAGACTCAAAGATGATCAATAATTTGCTCAAGGACAAAAACTTTAAAAAGGGCAGACTTGAGATTCAAAGTCAGGGTCCCAGACTCCAAGTCCAGAGCTTTCTACCTTATCACAGAAGCATCAAGAACCTGATACCAGCAAACCTGCTCTGATGAGTCAGGAAGGGGAGTGTGGAAGCTCCTGGGAAAGATCCCTCGTTGTTGCTTCTATAGAACCCGTGGTTCCATAGAAGGAAGAGATACCCAGAAGGACTGGAGGGCACGGATAAGACCTTGAGATTTGATAAGAGCCCGCCAGGTCTCACACCATACCAAAGAGCAGATGTCTCAACTTGACTTTGGGTGGAGCTATGCCACGGCCTAACAGATTCCCTGGGCCCTGCTCTGCAGAAGAGCTGCACGTGGCCCTATCCCATGTTGGCATTTTTCAGGTCTAGATACAAACAAAAACTCCCCTCAGAGGAGAGAACCATGAAAAAGGGGACGTATTTGTTGTATGATAAAGTGGTCAGGCGATAAAATTCCACTGGTTAAGCTGACAGAAATAGAATCTCTCCTTCTCTGGGGTGGGCAAAGGCAGCTGGTTGGGCTGGCCTTGCCCCTTGACCACATCAGCTGCAGTGACCCCCTGGGGCCATCTTTGAGGTGACTACTGCCTCTTATTTACCCATTCTCAGTGGGTGGGGGGGATTGTTCTTGAACACAAACTCCTGTCCTTGGGCCCCTCAAAGCCAGTCCTTCCAGCCTAGGATGGGAAAAGTCTAATTTTTGCAGTAGTATATAATAGAAGCTGTGAATTCAAATGGGTCACCAGTGGAACCTGATGGTTGAATGAAGCTAACACAACTGAGCTTTGGCATCTGGACGAAGGAGCAATCGTCATGCCGAGTGCCGGGCCACCTGCATCTGGAGAACCACATTTTCATCTTCTACAACTTGGGTAACAATTCGACTTTCAGGGCCCATGACTCTTGGTTCAATATCAGGGCCAACACTGCCCTTAGCTGCCAAAGAATTACCAAATGTGGGGGAACAAAGTGTACAATCTTCATTTGTGCTATGGTATAGGTAGAGCAAGGGATTTAGAGTCAAAACACCTGCATTTGAGTCCTGGCTCTGGTAATTACGGGCTGTACGATCCCTTATCCATCCTCTCTGGACCCCTTTGTCTTGATAGGCAAATGGAGAGAATGAAGTATTCACCTAATGAGCTAGTTAAGAGGATTAATTACACTAACGTGCATGGAAGTACTTCATTACTGTCGAGTGCCAAATAAATGTTATTTATTATTATAACCATCTTCTCTCCAAAAAGATTTTTTTCCCCTTTTGAGTTATGAATCATTAAGCCATGCCATGATGGATTTCTAGTGACTGACATCATATGAAACAAGAACTGGGAGGAACTAGCTAAGATAAATAATCCCCCTTAATTGCACCTACTATGAGTATTAACGATGAATGCCAAGGCTCATTGGGCAGAACCTTTCATTGGCAGGGATTAACAAACTGCTCTCTTGAGTTAACAAGCCTCACCATCCCTTCCTGTCACCAGCCCAGCATTCCTAGAAAGAACACACTGAAACCTGCAGATTTTGCTTTTGTTTTTAACTTAATTTTTAATTTCAGGGAGCCATCATAGTTTACTTCTGATCTAAAGCAGACAATGAACTCAGTTGGGGTATCATCTTCCCATCTTCTCAGAATGAGGCACAAATAACTACACACAAGAGAAAACAATAGAAAAGGGACTTACAAATCCTGCACAGTGTTCACAGAAGGTTGGCTTGAGATAGGTCATCTCCTGAAAATTGTGGACAAATCCAGGTCCCATTTTACAGTGTAATTGGGACTTAGCTCGCAGAAAGTAAGCCATCATTTCGTCTTTACTAATGAGGCCATCCCTGTGAAGAGAATCAGAGAAGGGAGGGATCTTTGAAGACCATGTTGTGAGGAGGCTGACACACTGTAATCACCCAACTCCCGAAACCTTTGTGGCCAAAAGCAGGTGGGCAGTGTTTATATCTCTGTTCTTTCTGAAAGGAGAGGACCTCGAAGGACAGCTTTTGGTGCAAAGGCTTTCTTAGTAAGGAAAAGAGACGTATGTGTATCCTGTGGTCCACAGCATAGAACTCTCCTTCATTACCAAATGGAAGCTTCTAGAAGGAAATCTCCTTTATCCCATCCCTTAGCAACAGGGTGTGCAAGAATCAGGCTGCTGGAGAAAGGCAGAAAACCGTAATAACTGGGCCCATCATTCTCAAATTCATTCAGCCTGACGTCATCTGGGCCACTGCTGTTGGTAATCTTTCATTCATGTCTTACTGGCTTATAGACTATCTGCTGGAGCCATTCTTTCAGATCTTCACATAGAACCTCTGGTTACACCCACCAGCACACAGCCAGACTTCTTGTTCATCAAGAAGATCAAATCCACTTGAAGCACGTGGTGTTCATACCACCTTCTCTCCACATCAGCCAGTGCCGGAGCATGTGCCCTTCTGTGCCAATTCTGAATGCCTTTGGATCTCATCTGTTCTCTCTTGCGTCCTCCTGTCTCTGAGGAAGTCATGCTCCCCTCCCCCACTCCGCAGTCTCCCAGGAAACGGCTCCTTCCACGTTCTGCTCAGTCTCTTCACCCACTCCTTCCTCTGTGTACAAATACGCTCACCACTTCCCCATCTGGAAAATGTCTTTCTTTAACCTTGCTTCCATCCCTGGCACCTGTCTTTTCTCTCTTCCTTTTCTTACTCCCAAAGTTTTCAGGAAGAATATTCTTTAGAGGGTTTTTTGCTTTTCCATTTCCTTCAATTACTTTTCGGTCCATATGACCAGGATTCTTTTATTTATTTATTTATTTATTTATTTGACAGACAGAGATCACAAGTAGGCAGAGAAGCAGGCAGAGAGAGAGAGAGGAGGAAGCAGGCTCCCTGCTAAGCAGAGAGCCCGATGTGGGGCTCGATCCCAGGACTCTGGGATCATGACCTGAGCTGAAGGCAGAGGCTTTAACCCACTGAGCCACCCAGGTGCTCCTATGACCAGGATTCTAACCCTACTGTTCTGTTGAAAACTGTCACGGTGATGTCCTCAGTGGCCTTTCCTCACTTCTTTTTTTTTAAATATTTTTTTAAGATTTTATTTATTTATTTGACAGAGAGAGAGAGAGCTACAGAGGGAACACAAGCTGGGGAGAGGGAGAAGGAGAAGCAGGCTTCCTGACAAGCAGGGAGCCCGATGTAGGGCTTGATCTCAGGACCCTGGGGTAATGACCCAAGCCGAAGGCAGATGCTTAACGACTGAGCAACACAGGTGACCCACTTTTTTTCTTTTTAAAGATTCATTTATTTATTTATCTGACAGGAGGGAGAGAGAGCACATGCAAAAGCAGGGAGAGAAGCGAGTAGAAAGGAAAAGCAGTCTCCCTGCTAAGCAGGGAGCCCAACGTGGGGCTTGATCCCAGGATTCTGGGATTATGACCTGAGCTGGGGACAGACGCTTAACAGACTGAGCCACCCAGGTGCCTCCTTTTCTCATTCCTTGACGTTGTTGACCTCTAGGCTGCGTGTGACATGCAGGCAGGTTTCTTTCCTTTTTGACACTTTCTCCTCCACGTACCCGTGTGATTTCACACAGCCATGGTTTCTCTCCTGTCTCCCATGTTCCTCCTCCTCTGGCTTTCCTGTAGGATCCAGTTCTTTCTTTCAGCTGGGGAAGAGTCCCCAGGCTGCAGTCCTGAGGCCCTGAGCTCATGTGCCTTTCAATTTTCCCATCAGAATTTGCTCACATGCCCAGGATTCCAGCTTGCATGGCCGGGCTGAAGACCTAGAAACCAATATCTCTGATAGCCACAGCTTGCTAGAATCTCCTCCGGAATATTCTACCCCCCTCTCAAAATCAACGTATCTCAGCTTACCTAACAAAAATCACGTAAGCTACGAATATTTCAAACTTTCATTTTTAGAAAAAAATAAAATTTATATATCTTTGCCAGGACAAGTGTCAGGTCTATCAAAGAAGGAGCAGAAAAAAGAAATGAAGAGTAGGAAGTGATTTTAAGTTCATGTCTTACCTACATGTCACGGATAGAAACGAACTAAGGGAAGTGGGTAGTTAGCAGGTAGTAACTTGAATTTTATTTTGTAAAAGAGGTTCATGTTTCTAATAATTTAATTTATCTTAAAAGTATTCTTTGTTCTAGATATTCAATAAAGATGAATTAAGGTTTTAAGATGTTGTGATAAAATATCAAGGCTTTCCTTGGTGTATTGAACTACTTATAGATTTAGTTTTTTAAAAAGTTCTCACACCAACAAAAACATTAAAGAATTCTAAAGTGATATGATTTGGACATTTCATCAATATAAAATCTAGCACCTCATTACAGATGATTTTTAAACTAGGAACTAAGCTCACAGAATTAAAAATGAAGCAGTCAAATTTCTAAGGCCAGTGTTTCTCTGATATATATATATATACATTTTTTTTTTCTCCTATTGTTTCATTTTCCACTGTTTTCTACTGAGCTAGATCTTAGCCTCTAAGGTCATTTAATTTTCCAGGAATCATTTGAGGCTACAGAGAAATGTATGTTTACTTCATTTATCAAAACAACCTTGAGCTAGGAAAGAGAGAAATAAAGAAAGGGCACTTCTTGGCTATCTGTAGATATTACCTGCTCTTCTGAAGACTGTAAGTAATTTAAAATAATTTTAGTTATTTGGTGAGTTTTAGTCTTGCCCTCAGGTCCACTGATGCTGAGGACTCTACCAGCCTAGGTGTAACGATATTTCTCCTCTACACTTTTTGATGAAAGTTTGGGGGTTGCTGAAATAGCTAAGCAGAAGTAATGTGGGGATGGAGAATCAGCTTCATTTGCAAATGGGCACTCAGACTGAACACTGATGGTGTGGTCTGCCCTGTGATTTCGCCCAACCCGTCACGTTTGTGGACACCAAGAAAAAAATCAGCTAAATATTAGACTTGTCTCATCAGTGCCCTAGGATTGAAGCTGTCCAGATGTACATTAAAGGTTCTCCTCTGACACCAATTTTCTGCTTCAGGACAGTTGCATTAAATTATAACAAAATGAAAACTTACTGATCTTTGTCCAACACACAGAAGGAATCCAAAAAGGGAAAATTGGCAGCTATACTTTCAAAGTCCTCTTGGGAAATGTACCCATCGTGGTCGTGGTCATAGTTTCTAAACACAGACTGCAAAGGAAAGACAAATATTTATGGAAAAACTATTTATGAGGCAGGCTCTGAACTTGTCATTGGAAAAGCAGTGATAACCAGCATATTGTTCTATTGAGGAGCTTAGAATCCAGTGGGAGATAATGAAATCAAGAAGCCTTCATGATATATGAAGATAAGTGCAATGGTGAGGATAAAAATAGGGTGTCGTGGGGCACCTGGGTGGCTCGATTGTTAAGCGTCTGCCTTTGGCTCAGGGCATGATCCAGGGGTCCTGGGGTGGAGCCCTGCATTGGGCACCCTGCTCGGCAGGAACCCTGCTTCTCCCTCTATCACTCCCCCTACTTATGTTCCCCCTCTCACTGTCTCTGTCAAATAAATAAATAAAATCTTTAAAAACAAAAAATAGGGTGTCCTGGGGAGGAGTGGAGATGGGAGATTTTAAAAAGTTTCCTGAAGAAAGTAAGGCCTAACTGAGACCTCAGTTTTAGTAAGAGTTAAGCTTGGTGAATTCACAAATGCCAATACCATGCCGATAGAAAATGAAGCTTTAGGGGCGCCTGGGTGGCTCAATGGGTTAAAGCCTCTGCCTTCGGCTCAGGTCATGATCTCGGGGTCCTGGGATCGAGCCCCATATTGGGCTCTCTGCTCAGCGGGGAGCCTGCTTCCCCCTCTCTCTGCCTGCCTCTCTGCCTACTTGTGATCTCGGTCTGTAAATAAATAAATAAAATCTTTAATAAAAAAAAAAGAAGAAGAAGAAAACGAATTTTTAAAGTGTTAAAGTATCCAAAAAAAATTCAAGTATATTTTTAATGCAATTCCAATAGAATTCCAGCGGGAATTTGTTTTAAATAAACAAACTGATTCCAAAGTTCAAACAGTAGTAAACATGTTGAGAATAGCCTAAAATTGTTTAAGATGAGAAGTAATGAGGGAAAAGGTGTCCTATCAGAAATCAAATAATCTACAAAGCTACATTAATGGAAACAACATGGTACTTACCTTACTGCAGATAGCAGAGTCTGGGAACAGATCTATGTTTATAAAGGAATTTAGAATATCAAAAAGTATCTTTTTAAATCCACAGGGAAATGAAAAATTACCCAATAATTGCTGTTGAGCTAAATGGCTAATAATCTTACAAAATCAATTGCCCCGAAACTAAATTCTAGATGCATTAAATATTTTAATGGAAAAAATAAAGCTATAGGGGTGCCTGGGTGGCTCAGTGGGTTAAGCCTCTGCCTTCAGCGCAGGTCATGATCTCAGGGCCCTGGGATCAAACCCCACATTGGGCTCTCTGCTCGGCGGGGAGCCTGCTTCCCTCTCTCTCTCTGCCTGCCTCTCTGCCTACTTGTGATCTCTCTCTCTCTGTCAAATAAATAAATAAAATCTTTAAAAATAAGTAAAGCTATAAAAGTATGAAAGGTAAATAGACAAAAATAATTTTTATGTTTTGTTATCTTTGAGTGGGAAAGGCCTACTACGACATCAAAGTCAGCAGCTCTAAGTAGAAACATTTTATTACATAAAAGCCAAAATATCTGAATCAAAAAAGTCCAGCTGATAAATTTAAAGATAAATGACAGAGAAGATTATCTGCAATATACAAGAGAACAAAGACATAGAAAGGAAACCGGGAGATCACAAAGTAAAAATACAAATGGCCAAGACATTCGTGGAAATTGCTCAATTCTGCTAATAATTATAGAAACGCAAAGAAAACTTTTTTTTCCCAACCTTTCAGATAGGAAACGTTAAGATCATTGATAATTTCCTAGGATATGAGAAAATAGGCACTCTCAAAGTAGTTGATGAAGTCAATAGCCACAGTCTTTCTGGAGGACAGTCTGCTTACTCTCTGACCCAGCAGTTCCACTTAGGGGACTCTGTTCTAGGTAAATAGGTGAACAATGTTAATCAGAGGCATATGTGGGCGTGTGTGTTTATGGGGGGGATTAAGTCATACAAGATAATTTACAAATTATCAGTGTTTATCCCCAGAGAGCAGAATTCCCAAGGTCTGAAAGCAAAACTTGGATTCTCTCCATTTTGTGAAAAGTCTGCATATGTACAATGATTCTGACTTTCTTTATAATCAGAGAAAAATAAAAGGAGTCTTCCAATGCCCTCTGTTAAATTGGGTTTTCAAAAAGGTAGGTTACGCTCTCCCCAGAAACCCATCTATGCAAGCAGGTAATGAGTCTTTCTCCCTTTTCCTGATGGTTTCTGTCTATTCTATTTTATCCATAGTGCTCGATGTTGCAAGCTCCTTCAGGAGTATTTTGGGAGATGGGCAAGGTATAAATGAACAAATTACTTAATTAAAAATATGACTGTTTAGCACCTATTGTAAGTTTATTTATAGATAACTGAATTGTGCAAAATCCTAAAACATTACCTTTTTTGCAAGTCCCAATATCTGTATTTATCTATAATCAAAATTGCTTAAAACTGACCATTGTACCATGACTTCTATTTATAGGTAACATCCATATTTCGGTTGAAAATACAATCTTTTTGTAGAATAAAATTGAGTTTCCAAATTTCATGATAAAACCCAGTCTTTTATTTGATTGAGCTGAAAGTAGGCAACTTATCCAAACTGGGCCAACCTTCTCCCCTATGAAATTGGAATTGGAGAGAAAATAGGAGAGATGGCATCAGGGTGGAGAGAGGGAGGGAGAGAGAAAGGGGGAGAGAGTGAAACAGACTCCCCACATGGAACACAAAAAGTCTTTCAGCAGGTAATGGAATGAGCATTCAGAGAAAAGAGTGGGAAAGAGAATCATTGTCTTTCACTTCCTGGCTCCAGACCTTCCTGAGCTGCCACTCTGTCCTGCCTGGATCCTGCCCCCCGCCCCTCCACCCCCATCCCCTTCCTTGGCTCCAGGTTGGGTTGTGACCACAACATCAACACATGGTCTCCTCCACTGGACCTTATGTGACTAAACACCTTCCCCCATTCTTTCTGACCTTTCCTTGCCACCTCACATGCTCCACAGAACTTTTCTTTCAATGCACTGTAATTCCCTGGATGATCCAAGATGTAGAACATTCTTTCTTTTCCTTTAAACACCCATCACCAGCAAAAAAGCTCATTTTATCCCAAGACGGAATCCTATTGCATCATACCCACCCATTAAAGCAGATGTTTAATCAGGGGTCATAGTTTTTAGTGCCAGGTACGTTTCCATTTTCCCCACACTGGCACTCCTACCCTTTCTGTCTTCCTTCCTTCTTTCTTTCCTTCCTTTCTTCCTTTCCTTCCTTCTTTTAAGATTTTATTTATTTATTTTGAGAGAGAGAGAGTATGCACATGATGAGGGTGGGAGGAGGGGCGGAGGGAAAGGGAGAAGCAGACTCCCCACTGATCAGGGAGCCTGAAGAGGGGCTTGATCCCAGGACCCCAGGGATCCTGACCTGAGCCGAAAGCAGATGCTTAACTGACTGAGCCACACAGGTGCCCCTCTACTCTTCTTTCTATGTAGAAAACTCTGATGGAGACTTTCCCATCATTAAGTGATGTTTCTGACCTAGATGTCATTGTGCTGCTGTGACATACTGTATGCTGATACATACAGCAAAAGAAACTATGCAACCTACAGGATCTTTTCCTACCCGCAGGCAATCAATTTATTGGGCATTTTATTGTGACCCATGTAGGTTTTTCATGAGTAGATTCTAATCCCCAAACAGCCTTTCAAGTAGCAGGGGCAACAGTGGAGGTGTCAAATGCCACTGAAAGAGAGTTGGGAGTAGCTGAGGGTATTTGGGCAAATGAGAACACGAGGACAAGAAGGGGAGAGGGGGCCTTTCTGGGACACTCTCCCCCAGAGGCCAATGCCAAGTACAGAGAGTGTTTGCTAAATTGCTCCTACCTGCCAGAGGCCTGTTTTCATTGACTTCAGTTGATTCTTGGCAATGGCAGAATATTCTGGAAAGAGAAAGGGGCCTTCTAGTGCTCAATCTCCACTCTCTCAACCACTTACCTCAACTAACTTCCTTATGTGCTTATTGATGACTGTGGGGTCTGGCTTTGGCATCACTCCTGATGCCCACTCCAAGGGCACCACGGGCTTCGTGGGCGTCGTAGGGGAGGTAGGCTGCTGACAGAGAAAACACATTTTTTTAACTTTATCTGAGACTTTGAACAATTAGGGGACACTGAGAAGGACATGTACCTTCTATATTAAAAATACCAGTAAAAACATATATGCAGCACTTAAATGTTCTGAAAGCAAACATCTTCTATCAATGGAATCTAATCTGTGACTAAATACACGTGTGGATAGTGTATTTTGTTTAGCAATAGCCTAGATTCCATTATTCTAAATGGAAAAAAAGATATTGCTCTTCCAGCCCACCCAAAAATTCTATTCATGTTCCCCAAATATTACTAAAACAGCTTTGAAACTTATTTAATACTCCAAACAGATTTTTGTATAATATAAAATGTATAAAACATCAGTTGTCTAATTCTTTAATAACTGGATTGCTGATAAATTAGTAGATGTGTGCAGTGAATGGGCCCATGAAAATGGTCAAGTTTATGTCCTCAAGCCGGCATCTTTCTTAATATGCTTAATCCCTTCTCACTGTTTGGCTAATTAGGTCTTTCTAGCCTCTTTGGTGGATTTGCTTTCTCTATGTTTTTCCACGTTCTTGCAAGACATCTTCACTAAATAATGTGGAGGAGATGGTGGTGATAATGTATTACATGTTCACACAACACAAGGGAAAACACAATCCCCTCAAGAGACTAGCCAAGAGTGCTGTGCACTTAATTCCTCTCCCTGGGACTGTCATATAATGTAAATATCTTTGTTGGTGCATGCATGCAAACTGTATTGGGAGGTTTTGATATTGAATTGGGGATAAATATGTTTGCAAGAGGAATTAAGGAGTAACTATACTGGATTTAAGCCCCTCGCAATGTTGTGAGATGAGAGAGCAGGACCAACAACTACCTGCTGCCTGATGTGGTCACCAAAACACAGACTCACTCCCACACACATCATACATATCCTGGCTCCTTCTTTTAAGCTTTTCATTTTGTTCATCTGATGAAGGATAAACCCATGGTTCCCAAAACTGTATAATAAGGTGCCCCATTGGGAACATGGCAGTGGACTCATATGGAGGTACCAAAAGATATTTCAAACTTCCAAGGGAAATAAAGCAGTACGCCATATTTGACAGACACCATGTGAACTACCAGCTTAAAGTAGTTCACAATTCCCCCATTAGATCCCGCTACATTTCTTCCAATGTTATCATATCTTTCCAAAGCAAAAAATCAGTGTGGAACAAGGAAAAAGGTGGCAGTATTCAACCTGATTCCAAGATTTAAGAAATTGTTCCATGCCCAACAGGCACACCCATCCATTTGTAAGTAATTGTGGTTATTTAAGAATGAAATTAAAATATTATTTTTATTTCAACATGTGTTATTTTTTCAAGTGGGTTCTACACCATTAGAACATTAATATATATTAAATTGTTTGGCCCTAACTATCCTAAAAGTGGAATTGTGAGGTATTTCTTTTGATCTAGAGGTAGTCTGAAAAAACTACACAAAGTAAAACACAAAGAACTAGTGAGACACGAAGGGTGCACTGTGCAGAGCAAAGGTTCAGAGGGGGACTATGCAAGGTCCACCGGCACCAACCATAAGCCCACTGAGTTACAGGCTCCCGGTGTTCTCTGACAGGAGCTTGTTCTCTAGTGTCAGCATATGTCAAACCTAAACACAAAACAGGATGACAAGAGATGAAAAAGAATTGGGGAAATGTGTTCGCATAGATTCAGAGGCTTTTAGTCGTTGGAAGGAGCTTTGAAAGCTTCTGCTTTTATAAAAGATAAAAAAGACTACGTTGGATGGAAATGTCTCCTACAATTGGCAAAAATTCATCCTGAAAATAAACTAAAACAAATCTAAAGAGCACAAATCAGGCAAGTATGCTAACATGGTCATTCCTACCACGTTCCTGATACAAGGGGTGGCGGGAAAATGATGGGCAGCATCCTGCAGCAGAAAAAGCACAGAAGGGGTGCCTGGGTGACTCAGATGGTTAAGCGTCTGCCTTTGGCCCAGGTCATGATCTCAGGGTCCTGGGATCGAGCCCTGCATGGGGCTCTCTGCTCAGCGGGAAGCCTGCTTCCCCCCTCCTCTCTGCCTGCCTCTGCCTACTTGTGATCTATCTCTCTCTGTCAAATAAATAAATAAAAATCTTAAAAAGAAAAAAGAAAAAAGCACAGGAGTTGAAAACAGACAGGCCTGACACCGCCTCCCAGTTCTTCCACATACGGGCTGTGTACTCCATGTGAGACACCTGTCCTCACCAGACTCCACTTCCTTAAGAGTTAATGAGATACAGATGCCCCAGCAGGTGCTCAACAACCAATGGGTAGCAATTAAGGTGCCTACTTATAGATAGAGGAAGGGGTGAGGAGGTGGAAATGCCATGTGCACGTGTAACAGTTTGCCACACTGAAATCAGTGTCCTCCCATCAAAGCCAAGGAATGAGAAAAGAGCTCATGAATTCCTTTTTTCTAATAACTTTGCCTTTCTCTCCAGCTCTTAGGCATGCTAACTTTGCAGAGTCTAGCCCTCATTCTTCCCTTTGGCTTGTATCTGGCCACATGGATCTATTCTTTAGTGTCCCCAGGAGATGGGCCTCTGGGGACTGGTGGGGAGGTGAACATGCTGATGGAAACACCACACTCATGATCATAAGAACAGATGCTACCAGGTCAACTGACTCAAGCTCAAGTGCGTAACCTCCTGGCACCTCACAGGCATTCTGCCTCTTTCGGGCTGATGCTTCAGAATCAGAATAGAGGGTCACGCTTAAGGTCCACACCTCTGGCAACATGCCACAGAACTCAGCGGGTAAGGAGGTAAGGCATGAAGCCTTTATCAGAAACCTGATGTCAGGATATGAGTCTAAGAAGCCAACATAGACAGTTTTTCCTTCAACATGTGAACCTCATCCTCACTGTAAATTTCAAATTCGCCCAGGTATTTTTTATTAGCACAAAACATATCTAAGATACAGACAACTGTTTCAGTTTGCTGCATAAAATACTCGATAAAACTAATGATCAGTGCAATTTCCCCAATCTCAGCATAGAATGTTTCTCTACTAAGAGTCAGTGATCCAAAGTGATACTGAAATTCTGAGCTAAGTTGATCATTAGCAGGGAAATTTGTGAATTATGATCAGGGTCTTCAAAATTTACTATACTTAATTTCATACTGAATGGGTTTTATATTGGAGAGTCTAAATGCTGTTTAACATTAAGATGAGTTCTTGTTTTGTTGGGAGGAGGGCCTATATGTACACAAATTCTCAGATGGGACATAGCACATAGAAGATAAACAATGAAACAGAGTAATTGGGAATAATGTTCTTCTTTATTAGCCTCTGATATGAAGAAATAATCTCAAACTGTCAGAGCTCAGCTCTTCCATGGGCAAAATGGAATAATACGGATTTTTTAAATTCTTCAATCTTCAGATCACAAAGCATCACTGGAACAGGCATCATGATAAATGACTAACAACAGTATTTGGCCCTGATCCTTAGAGAGAAAACACCACCTACCGATTTAGAATTTCTAGGCTCCAGCACCAGTGACAGTTTGTAAATATCGTCTTCTGTGTGGTAGAGGTCCAGAGAAAGCTACAACAAATTAGAAGGGATAAATGATGATGTTGGATCACATTTACTTATTTATTTACATTGCTGAAATATTTTTCAAACTCAATGTGTAACCTCAGTGTCTAATAATTTGAGAGAATGCAGAACATTAAAAAGATAGCATTTGGAGGTGGAATATGAACTTTTAAAAAGAAATAGTGAAACCAAGTATGGCCATCAGCCATACTATGAGTTATGTCATATGAGTTATGTCAGATGTGTTTACATCAACAAAAGGCAACACGCTCAATGCAATAGGGATTGTTCAGAGAGGTGACAAATACAGCAGAGGGAGAGGTTCTGGAGTCCAGTGGGCCTGAGTTCAAGTGCAGAGCCTGCCACTGCTTAGCCCTGTCACCTTGAACCAGTTATATCTTCTCTGATACTCAGTTTCCACATCTGTAAAATGGAAATTACCTTAAAAGTCCCTACTGAATTGCATTTTGATCAGGATCAAATGGAATACCTCATGGGAAGTACTACACACGGACCTTGGTACACAGTGAAATGTCAAGAAAGGTTATTTGGTATTGCCATATCTTCTCATTTGTCAGAAGAATCCAGAAATCTGAAGTTTTATATGAAATACTCAATTTTTAAATATTAGCAACTAATTTTAAAAATTTAAGATTCCATGTCGGCCAAATAAAGCCCATCTGCCATGGGCAGTTGCCCACCATTTTGTAAATTCCACAATGGAAAACTACTGGCCTTTAAGCCTCAAGAAAACAGGCAGCACATTCGTCTTTTCTGCCTCTGTAGCCCCACCCATGGCTCGCTGCCTTGCATTGTGAACGCTACATAAACAGAAAGAAAATCAAGTGACTTCTTATTTCTGAATTCTTTGTTAACAGGAGTTATTCTGGACTTCGATGAACCTGTTCCTGTCCTCCTAATTAGGTCTCTAGTGACTGGCACTGGCATTTGCTGGAGAAGGGATGACAAGAGTGCTAGAACATCTGTCCAGAAACCCAAATAACCACATGCTATGGAGAGGAGATGCTCTTTCAAAAGACACAGAACATCCTTGAGTATTTTCATACAGCACATGGACAGATACCAGATCCTATGATGGAAATATCTTCTCCAAACCTTTGCTCTCTATTAGTGGTATTGTGAACCTGGGCAAGTCATTAACCTTCCTGGGGCTCAATCTCCCGGTCTATAAAATGGGAGGCATAAATAATAGTCCCTCCCAGAACTGATGTGAACATTAAATGAGCTAACGTGTCACCAGTGGGGTTTGTTTAGTGAGCCATACCGAAAGGTTTCCAGCCAAATAACACTGCACGCATCAGTGAATGTGAAGCTGCCCCCTGGGTTACTCCTGCCAGCTCTCTGCTTCCCCAGCTATGATCCTACCTCCGTGCATTCTCTCATCTCCTCTGGGTTTTATGGTCCTGTGTAGAGTAACCTGTGTACTTCCTATATGCCTGTATTTTATAATTATAGGCAGTGGAATTTCAGGAATGTTTGCTTGTGTCTAACATATTTTGAGTCTCACTGTTTTTGAAATATGCCCTGAGTCACTGTTTCCGTTTGTTGCATTTACATCGAAGTCTATCGGCAAAGATGGCTGTGGATTTACTCCATACATTAAGACCACATTGCCTTGATTAGAGAATTATAAAATAAAACACACTTGGTCATCAAACTATCGCCATTCACCATTTTTGCAATTCTTCTTCTTCTTTTTTTTTGGAAACTGTAAAAATACAGGGTGCTTTCCAGATATTTGCATATACTCAGAATGGTAAAAGTAACTGATAGATCTAAAAATACTATGAAAAGAATCAGACGATTTCATACGCCATGAAGCAAGAAGCATCAGCTTTTAAAGCTTCTGGTTCCAGGACTGGGAGGGATGACAATGGAAGATGCCTTCTCTAGATCTTCCCTGAAAAGGGGAACAATTCAAATCCCAACAGTGTAGTGCTGGGGTCCTAGTTCCTTCACGTGCCGGGTACATTTCAGGGGATAAGTTTACAATGATAAAAATGGCATCACAGTATCTGACTCATAGATTTGGTTCTGTAATTAACTCCTTCTCTGAACACCCATGAAGAGGGAGAGAGAGACTATTTAAATTTTTTTTTTTATTTTAAGGATTTTATTTATTTATTTGACAGACAGAGATCACAAGTAGGCAGGGAGGCAGGCAGAGAGAGAGAGGAGGAGGAAGCAGGCTCCCTGCTGAGCAGAGAGCTCAATGTGGGCCTCAGTCCCAGGACCCTGAGATCATGACCTGAGCCAAATGCAGAGGCTTTAACCCACTGAGCCACCCAGGTGCCCCTAGACTACTCAAATTTTTACAGATGCAAAATAAAATAAATGTCAGCAATGTTTCCACATTACGGAGTAAGTGTCCATGGTTGAGGAGAGGAGGAGTGCCCCCACCACTCCATAGCGGGATTCAGAAGTTTGCCATTTGCAAGCCTCTTGTCCTTCAGAAGTCTGTTTCTTTCTTTGTAAAACACAAAGGGGCAGGGGTTGAGGTTACAGGCTCCTGTCTGCTGAGGCTAGCTCCTAGAGTGTCTGTGAGAACCTACCAAGGAGAAGTTCGTGGAAGCGCTGTGAAAATGCAATCAATTATTACAGAAAGTTCAAACACTGCTATGCAGCTCCCTGCATGGGGCAGACACTCAGTAGTTCTGGATCCATCGAAGAGTCCTAATTTGCTGTCTTCCAGGCCTCTCTATTATGAATTGTCTTCCTCACCTAAGGCCGTGTTTAGAAGCAAACAATCTCTCTGGGCAAAAACCTGACCCAGAGTCTTGGGGCTTCCCCATGCCTTCGTATGCATTTGGGTAGCTTCTGTCACTCAAATGGTTCTAATCCCAACACATGCGTGCTCCGTGAAATGCCCACCGGGGTCCAGGGAACCCCTGATGGGAGTTTCCTCTATCCGCACTGAAGAGATTCATCCGCCAGTGGCAGGAAGATGGAATGTGTGTTCTTGTGCCCTGAACCTTCTCCTTGGTGGTGGGGAGGACAGAGGGATGTGGGCTCTAAGCAGTACCTGGCTTGCTGATGGGTGCTCAGAGGGGGAGCTGTGCTATCGCGATGAACCATGGGGCTGGAACCACAGAATCGGACTGACACTGGCTGCCTTGGTGTCCGGGCTCCCCCCATGCTTATATCCAGAATCACAGAAGTTTAGAGCTGGAAGAGATCTCACAAGGAACACGGAACCCTTTATGAAAAGTCCAAAGTCAAGACCAAACGAAGTAACTGCACACACAGAGCTAAAAAGCTAAATCTCCCACCGGGGATCCTTGCCCCTGCAGTACACTAACGACACTGCTCTTCCTAAACATGGGGCTTGGTGGCTCCTATATACTCCTTTAATGGCCGAGAGAGAGTGAGAGAGAGAGACTGAGTTGGCGTCCTCTTTCTTTTTTCTTTCCTTCCCAGCAAAAAACTGTTTTCTTCATCCTTATTTCTGGAGTTCAAATTTTCCATTTGTACCTGAAAATTTTCATTCAAAATCCTTTGATACCTCCCTAAACGGCTGTCATTAGGGTGCTTACTGCGTTCGTGACCCAAAATGTGTTCCCCTCCTCCATCACTGTTTTTTTTTTTTTTTAAGATTTTATTTATTAGCTTGAGAGAGAGAGCTTGTGTGAGAGAGAGCATGAGAGAGGAGAGAGTTAGAGGGAGAAGCAGACTCCCCGCTGAGCAGGGAGCCCGATGTGGGATTCGATCCTGGGACTCCAGAATCATGACCTGAGCTGAAGGTAGCCACTTAACAGACTGAGCACCCAGGCACCCCCCTACATCACTATCTTTTGTGTGGGTGAGAAAACGCCCGAGCATGGGCACCTGCTCTATGATGCTCTCACAGAGCCGCCTGGACACCGACATGGGGAACTTAGGCCAGCCTGCAGACATCACCTGGGTCTGTGGGTTTGCAGTCCGACTAGGGCTGCAACTCTGGTCACTTATTCATGGAAACAGATTTACATGGCAAATGATTAATAAATGCAGGTGCCTGGTCTATTGTGAGGGGTTTTTTCCCCCAATGGCGAATGTCTGCGTGTTTACTGTTTGTCATACAAACTCAGCCCCAGGAGGTTCATGTTTCTGTGTGTCGCCCACTTCTGCTTTATACTAAGTTACAGCTGGCTTTACGACGTGCATTTAGGGGGTTCTGTTCTTTGGTAAACAATTATGTGCTCTAGGAGCAGTCTGTGAAAGGTCTAGGAACCAATGCTCTCATTCCCAATGTAGCAGTAGGGGATTTCAGCTCTCAGAGCTTTAGAAAGTTATTGTTTTCATTTTCCACGGTCATTACAGGAAAATAGTCAATTCAGTGTTGCAGCCACGGGTCAGAGGCTTCAGTGTTATAAACCCAAACAGGGAAGTTGCTTCTGCATTTGTGAAACAAGGGTGAGAGAATTTGGTCATACCTCTGCCCCCTGACAAAGCAGCCACCAGTGGGGAAGGCTCTCTTCTCTACACCTGTTCTCTCTAAAAGCGCTAGGACCTGGAGACCCACCACAGAGGACAAAAAGTATGATTACTGGGTGAATGTCTTCTGTCTGACCCACTTCATTCCCAGATACAGTGTTCATCTGTTGATCGCCTAAATATGCCAGGTACTGTGAGAGGTGCTGGGGATATGGACTGTGTCAGGCAGGTGAACAGGAAAAGAAATCTATTACCAAGTGATACCGCCTATGGTTAAGAAAGCATAAAGGGCAAGAGCCACACACATGGCCGATGTGTTACTGCTCTGGAGAGGAAGAGAGAATGCTCCAGAAAGGCAGAGGCTTTTGAATTTGAGCTAGTCACAGGGGTGGGTAGGGAAGGGATTTTCCAAGAAAGTGCAAAGGCCAGGAAGCAGAAGGCAACAGTTCACAGTGGAAAGTCCAGTGTTCCTCAAAGTCGAGCGTGTTGTGGGAGCAGGTGATGGCAAAACAGGCTAGATAGACAATGAGTCTGGAAGGGTCTCCAACACCAGGCAGCTTTGGGGAGGTTGGCGGTAGGGGCAGGGAGATGATGGAGGAGGTCCTGACATTATCCCAGGCTTCAGCTACAGTTGTGCAGGGGGGGCAAAGGGAGGCAGATGAGATGAGCCATGTAGAGGGAGGGGATGAACGAGATGGTGTGAAGAGGGAGAGTGAGGGGCTGAGAGCGGGAGGGGCTGAGAGCGGGAGGTCTGAATGTGGAGCCGGAGGGGTGCTGATTAGGCTCCTCCAGACAATGGGAAATTTCTTGGCCCCAAGATTGCAGTCTCAATTCATGCTGCTTATGGGGCTGGGCTCCCCTCCCCTCCCCCACTCTTGCAGATCTCTCCGTGTCCACTGGCCCAGCATGCAACCTGGTGAGAGACTAGCCCGGATGTTCCTGTACACCCTGTGCAGGGAGGCACGGAAGAGCCCTTAGCACAAACCCGGTCCCTTGAACTCACCGTGAGCAGGTTGATCAGATCCATGTTGGGTTCTAAGTGGTGGGAGGCGTTCTGCAGGGACACCAGTTCACTCAGAGTCACAGAGAGCTGGTGCATTTTTACAATGTTCACTTTGTTGTCCTCTGTCCAGTCTGGGAAAATGACGTGGACCGCTATCAAGTCTTTCAAGTGCACGCCGAGGATGGGGATCTTGAAGCCCTCGCAGTCTGCAAAGGCCCTGCGGTAGCTGCAGTAATTGCCGTTGGAGGAGACCAGCTCTGTCATTTCGTGCCAGTTCTGGGAACGGATGGGAAAGGAGAGGTTTCAGTTTTCCTGTCCACCAACCCCCGTGTGCATCTGCTGTGTGCAGCTAGGACATTCCTCGGCCACTGAGAGAAGCATCGATCGAACCAACACTGATGCAGGGAAATATTAACCTGGGAAAAGAAAATTAGAGAAATGCACTGGGCCTGGCTAGGAGTGGGGCAGCCTGTTCTATTTCACTGCAGAGCAGAAACCTCCCTGCACCTCTACCTGCCTGCTGGTGATGTCAGGATGTTAAATGACATGTAATAGCTATAAGTAGTTTGCAATTCATGGAAATCTTACAGTCCACAAATATAACCATGTATCCTATTAAAATATAGTAGGTACTATATTGGTGTGTCCTAGTTGTTCTAAGAAAGTTGCATTCATGGTATTACTTGAAGGTTAATCTGGGACAGGATGGGGTAGGAAAAGCCACTCTTAGGTGTGAGATAGCTAGGGGTTTGGGACTCTGCTACTAACTACAAGTGTGACCTTGAGCAAGCAACTTCATTTTGAGGGGCCTGAGTTTTCTTTTCTGTAAGAAGGAAGAATTCAAATAATTTTCAAAGATACACTGGTGGTTCCAAGCCTCTAAGACCCTCTACTGAATTCTTACTCTTCACAACATGTAAAATGTGTTTTGCTCTTTACTTGAAATTCAGTACAAAGACAAAGGATATTAAGACACTTAGATAACGAGCCCCTTTATGCTTTGAATGAGTGTTTTAGGTCAGACAGCTGTGTATCTTGGCTTATATCCTGCTGTTTATTGTTAGTTGCCTAACAGCAACCAGACCTTTGTAATAGACCTCAATTTCCATGGGGCTATACTTTCTCCAAACAGCCCATGTGACTCAGATGGAGCTGCCTCCATTCCCAAGTCCAAGGATGGGTTCTGATTTACCATCATCCCAATTCTATCCCCTCTGATTTTTGATTGGTTCAGGAGCACAGACCTAAGCCAATCAGTACATTATATTTCTCTAGCCACTGTGATTGGCCCAGTGATGAGCATGGAACTTGAGGTGGGCCAAGCTGCCTAAAAAGAAGGTCTTCCATTCCACCGGGCAGGGCTGAAGAGAGTTTTCCCTATCTCCAACTTTCGTGAACAAGAGCACATCATTTATGGAACACCTGGGTGGCTCAGTCGGCTAAGCTTCTGCCTTCAGCTCAGGTCATGATTCCAGGGTCTTGGCATGGAGCCCCGCATTGGGCTCCTTGCTCAGCATGGAGCCTGTTTCTCCCTCTGCCTGTCGCTCTCCCAGCTTGTGTGCACTCTTTCTCTCCCTGACAAATAGATTAAAAAATCTTAAAAAACAAACAAACAAAAAAAAAAAAACAAGAGAGCATCATTTTCCTGCTGCTACAGATGGTCTAATCAGGAAGGAAGGCAGTCTAATGAAACGAATAAAAACCTGATCCTCCAAGGAAGACAGAGCTACTGAGCCAAGAGCTCTGACCAGACCATGCTTGGATCTGGCCCTGCCTCTGGACTTCCAGGTATGTGAGCTGACCCATTCCCTTACTGTTCCAGCAATTCCCAGATTTTTTTTAAACTTATAATTGAAAAGTGTCCTTACTGATAGAGCAAACTCCACACTTATAAGGAAATCTTTTCATAAGGATGCAATGTCCTTTTTCACTCAATAAAGAAAAATATTATTATAGTGGCCTGGAAACCAATGTGGCAGAAAAAGCTCAGTTTGGGAAATGATCACTGTTTTTTCAAAAATACATTTTTTTCCCTGAAAACTCATTTATCAATCTGAGGGATTTCTGGACAAGGTCTACACCTGCCTCTTCCTTTGTCTCTTTCACCGTGCTGAACACAGGGCCTTGAAGAGAGCAGGTGTTCAACGACTTCATTTGAGGAGGGTAGGAATGACTTGTCTTATTCATCTTGTATCACGGGGCCTGTCACACAGTAAGCATGAAATGCACACTAGTACTTACAACTGCAGTATGTTTATGGTATTCAAGGCCTTCCTACTGGGACACTTGCCACCACTTCCAATCTGTTTTTCCAGCCAGTGTGGCTACTCCCTTCCTATTTAATTCTCCATGTGTAACCAATCATCACCTAAGAAGAAAACTTGCCCCTCCGAGTGACATTTCTTAGGAGCATCCTATCCCTAAACAACTTACAGATGAGTTTTTTACTTAAGATTAGGATCTAATCCACTGTTACCTTTGTAACTTCTGAAGAAAGATGAGAATGGGTCTCCTTGAGGCGTGAAATGGAACTGTGACTAAGGCCTCCCACCACCGCCATCAGAGTGTTAAAATTTTTTAGCTGGAGGAGCTTCTGCAATAAAAAATTTTTTAAAAAAAGTTAAAATCAATACTTTGTAACAATTTTTCAGTTATTCTGGTCTATCTGAACTACAGGTGAATGCATGCACCATTTCAATAACAAGGATCAAAGAAATATGTCATCAGTTTAAAATAAAGTACAAATGCAATCCACCAGAAAAATATGCCAATAATTTTACCAAAAAAAATAATTATAGTAAGTTCTTCTAAGTATTGCCAATTAAAAGCAATCTTCTCGCATGATAGCAGTATGAGTTGTTCACCAGATATTAAGAATACTTTAATTGTCCTTTAGATTGTAAACCACAAATTTCTTCAACAGCTTTTCTCTAGAGTGAACGAACATTCCTTTAAGAACCCTGTCCAAGGGACACCTTGGTGGCTCAGTTGGTTAAGTCTCTGCCTTCAGCTCAGGTCATGATCCCAGGGTCCTGGCCTGAATTGGGAATCCTTGCTCAGCAGGGAGCCTCCTTCTCTCTCTGTCTGCAGCTCCTCCCTCCTATGTTCCCCCCAACCTCTCTCTGACAAATAAATAAAAGCCTAAACAAAACAAAACAAAACAAAAAACCCAAAACCATCTAACTCCAAGACATACATACCTTGGCAACGTTGATAAACTTTGTAATGACTTCTGCCCTTTGCTGGGGGGTTGGTTTGCTAAGAACCATCAACTGGACCCACTTAGAGATTCCATTAAATAAAGTAATAGATCTCTCCAAGGTTGGGTTATTCTCCAGGCAGCCATGGATGACATAGCTTTGGTAATCAGTGAACTAGTAAAGGAAGATTCAGAGACTCTGAATTAAAAGGGAGCCTTTGCAAAATCAGAAATTAGAATGTTGGATGGAAGATGTGGGATATTGTTTCATAACAACATAATGATTTCTTTCATTTCACATTTATAATGGCATCTTACAAATTTGAATATACATGTACCCTTCACATATTATTTTGCTGTTTCACTCCCCCATACACAGATACATACTTATACATCACAGCGTCAGGGGTGGGGTGGGGAGGGACAAGATTCCAAGTCACATTCCAGTGAGTCCCAAATTTGCTGGATCGTGAGATTCACCTGGGGCATTTGTGTTATAACCTCTTGGTTTCTGGGAACCCTAGAGACCTAAAGGATCAATCTCCAGAGGAAGAACCTAAGAATCTCCATTTTTCAGTCACTGCTGGTGATTCCAGTGGTCAGGCAAGTTTGAGATACAATGGCATACATTAAAGAAAAGGAAATGGGGGCGCCTGTGTGGCTCTGTACATGATCCCGGGGTCCTGGGATTGAGCCCTGCATTGGGCTCTCTGCTCAGTGGGAGGCCTGCTTCTCCCTCTCCCACTCCCCCTGCTTGTGTTCCCTCTCTTACTGTCTCTCTCTCTCTCCCTGTCAAATAAATAAATAAATAAATAAATAAATCTTTAAAAATAAAGGAAATAACTATATATATATTTTCTTAAAAATAAAGGAAATAAATATATATATATGTCTTTATATATCTTTATATATATATATATATATATATATATATATAAAGATTTCAAGTCAGAATAATTCTGTAAAGATTTTTCAAGAAAAAAATAAAAACAGCAGTTGAAGTAAGGTAGCTCCTTAGCAAAACAAACACCTTTTCAGGAAGTCATCATGGATGTCATCAAATACATACGAGCCTTCCATCATATAAACAGTGCAGCGGGTTCCCTCTCGTGGCCTGTTGGTGGAGAACCATGAAGGTCCTCTCCAAGTAGGATTATTTATTGAAAAGAATCTGTGTTTCAGAAATCCATACTTCTAACTTCATGTTCTTCTTTGCAACTAATAATGTAATTAACTCTCTGGCATCTTGGAAAAGTAGGAAGAAGAATGGCTGCCCCAGAGCTTGGTGAGACAAAGGCAGATTATGAGCCACTGCAGAAATATTATCATAACAAGTGGATAGAGAGTAGGTGGCTAGGAAGAGACAAGAGACCATACTCAGGAGGAAGAGATAGGAGGTGGAGAAGGAACACTATCAAGACAGAGTAGGAAAGAAAGGTTTAATTCAGGACCTCCATTCTTGGGAAAGAAACGACCTAATGGAAGATTCTTTTTTTTTTTTTTAATTTTTATTTATTTATTTATTTTTTAAAGACTTTATTTATTTGACACACACAGAGAGAAATCACAAGCAGGCAGAGAGGCAGGCAGAGAGAGAGGGAGGAGGAAACAGGCTCCCCGCTCAGCAGAGAGCCCGATGCGAGGCTCTATCCCAGGACCCCGAGATCATGACCTGAGCTGAAGGCAGAGGCTTTAACCCACTGAGCCACCCAGGCGCCCCCAATGGAAGATTCTTATCAAAGCCTACAACTCTTATTTTCAACCTACACCCATAATTAGGCATTTACAGAAATCCCAACCTCACTAAAGATTTCTTCCCTCAAATGAAGGGCCTAGCAAAACACGTTCACTTGGGAGAAGTCGGTGGAGCTCCATAAACCTTGAATGGTTAAATCTCCACTGAGTATTTAGAAAAATCATGCTTTAATCCTATGAAAGGAGACATTGAAAATAGCGACAGATATATAGCTCCTAAGCCATAAACTAAAGACAGGATAATATTTATCTTTGGTTAAAAGGGATTGTTCCTGTGAATTCAGGGCACTTTTCCAGTGGAGCACAATGACGGGGCTGCCAACACTTCAGAGTATGAAAACGCAGCTCTTGGGAAAGTTGGCATGGTGGTTGTTATCCTTGGAAGAATAAATGTCAGTTTCTTACTGAGATCCTTCTAAAAGATTTATGCTCCAGAAAAGTGAGGTGCTCAGCCAATTCAATGGGCTCCAGATGGTCAAAGAGCAGACAGGCTTTTCCCTTCTTGGATACTTTTTTCCTCTGTGTGACTCTTCTCATCCAGTCATAGGAAGGACTATAAAAAAAAACAGTGAGTCTGGTCAATGTGCTGAAAGGCCATTTCATTCGATGGAAGTTATTAACCTACTGACTCTGTAACTCTTGGCCTGCTTCCAGGAGCGAAATACACGCCCTGTCCTTCATATTTGAAGAGAAAACCACTGACCCATTGCCAATAGAACAGAAACTTTGAGTTGTTTTTCCAGACAGGGTGGGTTTGCACTGATCCATCAAGAATTTCTTACTTGCTCTTTCTTATGACCGGTAAGGTTGGGATCACAGGGGAGAGGTTTGGATTAGGTATATAAATTTGTCAGATTATCAATACATAGGATGGTGATTTAAGGCACACGAAAGCCACTAGAAGTTGGTTCTCACACTTCAGCAACATATGGATGATCTGAAAGGCTCATGATAAAGACAGAGGTCTGACCTCACTGCCGGAGATTCTGATTAACTAGGAATGAACCTGAATAATCTCTATTTTTAACAACATCCCCGATGATTCCTGGATCATGCCACCTGGATCAAGATTCTTGAAGAGGTATTCTAGGAAAATGGACTAGAATATGAATGCCCACAATACAAGAGCTTATCTTTGCAAGACGGATAACCATACTTAGGGTCATTAAATAGTTTTCTCTGTGCCAAGTTAATAGTAGATATAAAATGTCAGTCTCATTAGCACTGAGTTCCTAATAACTGAGCTAACCAGCGGGGCCATCACTACTCCCTCCCCCAACAGTGGGCTCATCATATTGGAAAGAAGCGTGAGCCACTCTTACATGCTGGATATGTCGATGAGGCTGATGTGCTTTTCATATCCTAATTGACTAGCTACTTCCCGAAACTCTTCAGTCATACGGATCAAACCAAGGTCCAAGTTAAACTCTGCAGGAAACTTGAGAATCCAGTACCTGAAAGGCATCAAATAGTCTTGATGAAGAGAAGATTTCAAGCTAGACCTTTATGGAAAATGTTGTATCATTTTACAGATTACATTTAACAATGAACCTAGGACCATACCCCAAATTAGCAATCTCCTATTCCCCACCGATGACACAGAGTCTCACTCTTCCCTCCTTCAGTTAAGGACCCAAGCCTACCACTCCCACTCTGAACCTCTCTTTCTGACCCTAAGTCCTGAACATCTGGACTTGCACCTAAGTGCTGAGACACAGCTGAAATCGAACGCTTCTCCCAACTCATGGCAACTAGGTGGGAAAGCATATGGTGGGAAAATAGAAAAAAAAATGAATTTACTCTTTCCAAGAGCTAGTTTTATTCCCTAATCACATGTGCTACTGCTTAATCTCTAAAAGAAAGATAAATTCTACTCCCAGGAACAGAGGAAGGCCAATTTAAACAAAATCGGTAAAAGGGGCTTGGGGGTGGGAATCTGAGTCAATTCTATTGCCAAACTAGGTCTACTGTCTGGGGGGAAAGAAATGGTCAACAATTCCAGAACCATCCACTGCAAGACAATTACATGTATATTTACCTCATGAAGTAGCAGATCTTTAACCGAAATTCATCACAGGTTTCTCCACTGGCATCTCGATACGTGCACTAGTTAAAGAAAAAATCCCTGCACCTTGTTTCCTTTGCCCACACCTGCAGCTATCTGACCAATTTAGATGAATTCCTAATACAAAGGCCATAGTGGGGACATCTGGGTTATGTGGGCATTCAGATGGGGAGAGAATGGGCTCTGACGATGTCAGCAATGAATAATCGTCACCTACACACTACTCAATATTGAGACCTGGGGATTAGGATCTTGCTCACTTTCAGGGACCTCTGTTCAAGGCGAATGTCCCCTTACCCTCTCAGACATCCCCTCCTGCCCTGAGGTTGTTGGGAGGATGGAAGGGAGAAGTAGGAAGTGAAGGAAGCTTGCAATGAGCAGATGGATGACCACATGGCCCTAATAATCAGACCTTCTGCCTTTCAGGCTCCTCCTACCCCATAAGGCTTCCCAGTCATCTGCAAGGTACCCTGGGCTTGAAGCAGGCTGAGACTGTAGGAACCAATATTAGTGGTTGCATAATCAACATTAGATCTCTGAGAATAAAATCACCTTTTAAATCTAAGAGTGTTTTGTCATTTTGAGTCATTTGGCTTTCAGTCACCTTTTAGGACTGCTGTATGTTCAAAGGTGGTAGACTATTAAAGCCCTTATTATAGAATGGAGTCTCTAACTAGGGGTTTTTTTCCCTGTTTGTTTTTGCTATTATATCAGAAGGAAATCTGAAATTAAGATCAATGAACAAATTCCAATAAACCGCTAGAATGTTCTTTGTGTCTTGTAATCAAGGGAAGATGTGAAAATTCAGGTGCTGTTTGTGCCTGAGCCAGATCTCATTATTTTGGCTGGCATTTCCATATGTCTAAATTGTATCCTCTATGTCCATCATTTTGTCATCCCAAAAGGAATAAATTAGGTCTGGAATCAGTGTTGACTATTCTTTCATTGTACTAACAGCAGAAATGTTTAAGTCAAGTTAGAAACAGTCAGCCTACAGCTTCCGTTTCATTTTATATCTAGTGATTATTTTTCAGTAGAGCCAAAACATTCAGATGGATAGTCAACTGTTTGGTCCATCATCCAGATGTCTTGTCTAGACATCTATATATATCCACAAAACAGCTGGAACACTGACTAAAGACTATTTATTCATCTTAATTTACCGGCTTTTGTTAGACATTCTATCTAAATACAGAACTTGATTTATGATTGTAAAAATTACACAGTAGTTGAAAAGATATATGCAGAGAAGTTTTTCTGCCAATTCAGTGGAAGATAAATACCATCGGTGCATCAGTAGAACTATTCTTGGCAAATAACTATTATTCAGCTCTCCATTGTCATCTGTTAAAAAATAAAATAAAATGAGGGGTGTGGAGACAACAGTGCACTCTTCTCTTTTTCTAATAACAGTAGAGAAACATCAGTGTCAAAAATTTCTCATAGACCCAATTATTGTTTTCCTCCTCCTTCCACTGGTACTTCCTTGCAAGTCAAGTGGATGGGTGGGGGCAGGGGGGGGTTCACCCTCCCTCTGGTGTTGGATTACCAGATTCGGCAAACTGAAGTTCAAGACACTTAGTTAATCTGAATTTAGGTAAACCACAGATAATTCTTTAGTACAGGTATGTCCCATGCATTATTTAGGACATGCTTACACTAAAAATATACTTTATCTGAAATTCAAATTTAACTGATCATCCTGTATTTTATCTGGCCATCCTACTCTGGTCTAACTCTTCCTGTAACGATCAATTTAAAAAACAATTAAAAAAACAACCATTTTATGACTCTGTGCAAAGAATAATCTGAAATGGTGAGGTGGATATGTAAACAACATTAGAAAGCATACAGCTATAACGTCTGTAAACTACTAGGAGATATAAGACATACATGCAAAGGTAGAACGCAGCAGATTATGCTACTTGTCTGAGTCGAAAGACTGAGAAATGATCACAGTACCATGGGAAAGTCACAAAGAGCTGTGGGAGGAAGCAATCAGCATTCCTGACAGTGGAGATTAGGAATGGTATAATGAACATCTGACCGGCTTCTGAGATGAGCCCTGAAGTAGAATTTCAGTGAAGGCAAAGAGGTAGAAAGATGCAGGAATATTCCAGAAACATTAAAGTGGACAGGATGCTTGGCATATTAGCTGTGGGCATTAAAGGGAAGGAAATGCACATGGCAGTGTTACTGGGGAGACAGACTGGAGTCAATCAAAAAGGACTTAAATGCCAAAGATGGAGACTGAATTCTGTTCCACAGCAATCTGAATAGGGAGAAGTGAGAGTATCAAGGTACATCAAAGGGAGAAAGGGCTCATACCAAACATCTCAATGCAAGTTCTCAACAGTTCATCTAAGGTCGCTGCTTTTCCAAGTCCACTTGACCCCATGGTTATTTAGCCGCTGTCAAAAAACTAGATACATTTTCAGCATCAGATAGACCATCTCCATAATCACGTGACTTGGTAACGTTTGTGCCACTACTGGTGTCTGTTCTCAGTCATACTTCAAGACTCTAAAGAAACAGGAAACGGAAGTTATCAGACCTCATTAAGGCATCACTTTTCCACGTAAAAAGATAAGGGCTTCCATGACTGTATCTTTCTAGAAGAAAAGTCTCCTAGTGAGAAAGTCCATCAACCACCATGATGGTCAAATGCCTTCGCATGGAGGGCACCCCAGAATGACCAGAATGTTCTGTGAGGTACCATTCCATTCTGCAGCTGACATTTTCTGGATACAGTATCTTACACTTTCTTCATATTCTTAAGTGATAAGAGAGCCATTCAAGAATATTATAAATGTTACTCGGCTTAATATTATTACAAGTATATAGGAGGTAAATTTTAAAGTGCAAATATATTGATACGCATCATCTGCAGTGATCATATAAACATTCGACAACTGATTTAAAAAATCTTATTTGCCTGATTTCTCTAATAGTAACACTAATAGTAGTAGTGAAAGTATTAACAAAAACCAACTGAACACACATTCTGTACCAGGTGCCATACCAAATGCTTTATGTGTATTATCCAACTTGTCCTTCATAATAATAACATTATGGCCAACAGAATCATACTCCATAACAATGCTAACTAACAAAAGTAATCATTATTCCCAGTTTACAGATGAGGTCATGGGATTTGCAGAGATTCAGCAACTGGTCTAAACCTACACAATTAGTGAGGCCTAGAATCAGGACTCCATTGTAAAATAAAGTTTTTACTTTCCTTTCCCTCCTTTCACTGCTCTCTCAAGTAAGGATATCATAAGCTGTCATAATTTTGCCCCCTAGTCAGAAAGGGACATAGCTGAATGAGCTGTAGAAGAAAAATGTGGGTATGACAGAGGTCCTATTTTACAGCACTGTCATGGGAAAAATGGGGATTAGAAACAACCTCTTAGAGTTCCTCATACTAGAAGTATTGCTGTTGGAAACACCACCATTTTATTTTACAAAGTCCCTGTGACAGTTCTATACAGGGCCTAGGGAAGAGAGAGGTTATCATGATGTAACAAAGTTATCAATGTCGGGTAGTTTAATAGGTAAATGTGGCCACTGGGCATTAATCTCATAAACTGTTTGAAGTCAATGTCTATTTTACTTTCAAAATTTATTTATTCAACTGGTAATCATTGAGCACCCGACAAATACCAGGCACTGGGCTAAGCCCTGAGTCTGGCAAGATGAATAAATCATTGTCCCAACCTACCTTCAGTAGGCTCAAAGTCAACTTCAGAAAGCAAACACATGAATGTATAGGGAAAAAAGCTAACGTCCACGTGTATGGTTGTATTAGTTCAATCAGACCACCAAAGAGTGATATTTGAGTGGATCTGTGCACTAGGCATACAACTCCAAGGAAAATGTTTTACCATGTATTATTTCTGTGTAAAAACCATATTCTTGTGCTGAAGGTGCCATGCTCCAAGCATAAAAAGTCAGATTATTTCACATGTGCGGTAAAAATAACAGAAACACTGGATCAGGGCTCTCCCACTTCTGCTGCTCAAATGATTTGTGAAAGGGAAATATTAAAGATGTCTGGGACCAACTCTTTTTACATCTCTTCACCAGGTTACCTTATCAGTGAGACCTTTCCTGACCACCCCATTTAAAACAACAAGACCTCTCTCCCCACACTCACCTCCTACATAGCATGCCCTACCTCACCTCCTGGATTTATTTTTCTTCATAACAGTTATCCCCATATGACGCACTATATATTTTACTAGTCTATTTGTTTTGAAATCTCTCTAGCGCTATAAACATAAACTCTATGAATGCAGGGATTTTTTTGTGTTTTGTTCTCTGGTGGACTCCCCAACACCAAAGATTTTGTCCCTCACAGAGAAGATACTGAGAAAAGCAATTGATGGATTAATGAAGAAGTGGATGGATGGATGAAGAAATGAAGAAAATAAGGAAGTGTAAGAAGTTTGCCTTTTTAAGTATATATTTGTATGCACGCATACTATAAATTTTTTAGTTTGTTTTAGTAAACAGCCTGGGACAGGAGTTCCTGCCAGCTTTCTAGACTTAATAGGACCTGTCTGTATTCATAATAAGAATTTGATATCTCTTCCAGGACATTTGGGGGCAACACTTCTCTTATTTCCCTAATATAAATTCTCTCAATCCCATTAAAAGTCAAGATTGGACAACTGACAGGTTTGATTCTCCTTCATGTCTATACAGACACGTTTTATCTTGTTAACTCTTGTTACTGAATAGTAGATATATTACTTAGAACCAAAGGGCTTAGATCAGCTAAACTAGATTCTCAGGTCAAAACCAAAATTATTCAGCTGATCTACTTGAGGAAGTTATTACCTTTCCATAAGGCGTTGGACATAACCTCGTACCAAAGACCTGTCACCGTGTTTGGAGTTAGATTTGTGATCCGCAATAAAGCCAGCACCTGAGGGCCAGGTGGGCCAGACTACCCAGTTAAAATCTGTCTCTGCAGTCAGGAGATGTGTCTGTGCCCCTACTTAGCATTCTGTCACCTGTACATGTAGTTGAGGTCTCATTTCATATGTGTGGCTATTATTGTGTCTACAACTGATTTTTTCAACAGTAAAGCTTCTTTATTACAAAAGCAATATATATTCTTCATTTAAAATAGGACAGAAAGGAAAAAGGAAGGAAAAATATGTTACCCATCATCTCATCATCATGATTGTTAATATCATAGCACCTTTCTTTTGGTTTTTCTAGGCATATTTATCTTGTCAAGCTTCTCACATCATCTACAATGGTTTACAGAAATACTTACCCACTGGCTTTACACTGAAAGATCTCCAGGTCTGAAAGAATTGTAAGGGCAGTTATCATCCTTGGAAAAGGTGCTGGGGATGCAGTCAGCAGAACCGGTTTATCCAACTTGAATTATAAGTACTTTGGAGAATCTGATAAAAGAACATAAAGAAATCCCCAGACAGAGTTAAATAATAGAAGCCCCAAAGAATCCATGTGGTGTTAAAGGACTTCCAAAACCCTTGAGTTATAGGTGGTATTGAGATTTTGTCTAAATTTCATCTACAAAGTCAATTTAAAAAGAAAATTATTCAAAATAGTTATTTGGTGACATGATATTTTTAAAATCAAGTAGTTTTCCTTTAATTCAGCCTATTACAATTCTTCAAGTGTGGCAAAATTGAAATTTATACACATAGTATAAGATACTATTTTGGTCCAAATATACTTCTATTATTGGAGTACTCCTTAAGAATTTCCAAACACTGACCTTGGAGTGTTAGTAAATCTCCAGAATAGTTTGTTGTGGTGATCATCAAACTCTGACTCTAAATCACTCCTTACTGTCTCAACATGAATGTCAATGTTATTTTAGTCCAGGTTGTTTAGTCTCCCAATGGTTTGGGACTTGCTTTAGTGTTGATAGGTACTCTCTGGCTGCAAGGAAAATTATTGCTCCCCAGCATACACATTTTCTCGCAAGTTTGAAAAGGACACCATAAGCCAAAATTTCCCCAGGGCTTGAATTACTTCTAAGAGAGAGGTTCTCACTTCAAAAGGGCAATAGATTTCTGTTGGGTGTGATTTCCAAAGGCTATGATGTATTCATGCAGCAAAAAGGCTTTCACTAACATGAACGCCTCTATCTTCAAATAAATCCTTGTGAGGTTGTCTAGGACAATAAGAACTATGCTCCCAAGTTTAGAAATAGTAAAAAGGAGCCAACTCCATGCAGCTGTCCATTAAGAGACATAAATTAGCACCCCAGCCTCTTGACTCAGAATCTTGGATTGGATTTCAACATTAGATAAGCAAATGGGGAAAGTTTTACTTACCTCTGAGTAAAATGCCATTAATCCTGCTTTCTTTGCTAGATTGTTGAAGGAATTATAGAGGTAATGTAAAATCTATCCACTGTATGTCTTCTAAAACACTGGGTGTTCAGGAAAGCTGTCCCTCTTTGCCCACACTACCTCTTCCCTTCCAATATTTAAGGGTTTCTAAGTTGAGGACTTGGGTGAAGTAGAAGACATATGTTTGAAGTGACAGGAAGAGAGATGTTAAGTTAGAGAAGGAAAAAGGAGAAAAAGTATTGTGACACTAGAGCTTCTAGGAGTAGGGAAGGTGGCCTCATCAACAATGGAATCTCATTCTTGAAAGTTCTCAAGCCAAAGTAAAGTAATGACTATCAGAGATGTTGTAGGCTTAATTCCCAGATGGTGTCTAGGAAGCATGCCAGAATGACAGCAAAGGTTGCTCCTGGCTCCAGGACTGTAGGATTTATAAGGTGAAATATTATATCTAGTGAGTATTCAATAAACAGTTTTGAAATGATGTTGGCCCTATTAGAACTTCCAAAGGTAGTCTTGTCTATAGCATTATCTCTATTGCAATAAAAAAAAACTAACAAAAACCCGTAAATACTCTTTCCTCCTAATGGCAGATATTGTCTTTATGTATTAATAACCACAAACACGTCTTTGCTTTTTTTGACCCTCATACAGAGATAAGGGGGGGGTTCTCTAAATGCCTAAGTCATTAGTGAAAATGACTGTTTGATTACAAACCTTTAAGCCTACGGATTAACATAGCATTTGTTGTTCTGGCCATGTTCAAGCTTAATCTCCATTTCTCACCACAGACATGAGATCTGAAAGGTGCTGTGATTATATTCTCTGAAACTCCATGGGAGAATCAAGACTATTAAGTTTAGTAAGAGAAATGATAGCAAAACCCTGAAAAACAATCAAGTTATTTGACAAATACTGAGGATCTATTAGACACCAGATACTAAGCAAGATACCAGAGTAGCTGGTAAAAGAGATTGGGAGCAAACAGAGAGAAGGATAAATTGGTGAGCAAGAAAGACATAATTCTTTTTTTTAACATCTTAATTTTATTTTTTTCGTGTTCCAAGATTCACTGTTTATCCACCACACCCACTGCTCCATGCAGTATGTGCCCTCCTTAATACCCTCCACCAGGCTCACCCATCCCCTCTTCCCCCTCCCCCTCATAACCCTCAGTTTGTTTCCCAGAATCCAGTCTCTCATCTTTCGTCTACCCCTCTGATTTCCCTCAATTCATGTTTCCTTTCCTTCTGCTAATGTCCTCCATGTTATTCCTTATGCTCCACAAGTAAATGAAACCATATGAAAATTGACTTGCTCTGCTTGACTTATTTCACTCAGCATAATCACCTCCAGTTCTGTCCATGTTGATACAAAAGTTCGGTATTCATCCTTTCTGATGGCTGTGTAATATTCCACTGTATATATCGACCACATCTTCTTTATCCATTTGTCTGTTGAAGGGCATCTCAGCTCTTTCCAGTTTGGCAATTGTGGACATTGCTGCTATGAACCTTGGGGTACATATGGCCCTTCTTTTTTCCACTACATCTGTATCTTTGGTGTAAATGCCCAGTAGTGCAATTGCAGGGTCATGTGACCCTGCAAGAAAGACATAATTCTGATATTCTAGCAAAGAATTAAACAAGTAATTACAATAAAGTATCCCAGGAAGGGGAGGAGCACTACTTTAGTCCAGGAGCCAAAGAAGTTTTAGCTAGGCAAAGAGTAGATAGGAAGATGGCAATAATGAAAAGCTGAAAGACATAGAATGATTGAAGTACTGAATGTGGCGAGACATGAGACTAAGAAGTTCATAGGAGTAGCTCATGAACAGTACTGTAAGCTATATGAAGAAGTATGGGCTCTATCTGAAAGGCAATAGGAAACCATGATTTCAAAGATGAGTAAGAGTGTGGCATGATCCTATCTAGACTTTTTAAAGATTCCTCCAGCTGCAGTATGGAAAAGAGATGAGTAGAGATGTACACAGATGATCATGAAGCCCGTTAGTAGTCAGTTATGACCATCCAGGCAAGAGATGATTGTTATCTAAACCAGTATGTGGCAATAGAGATGAAGAAGACTAGTTGGTTACAGGATATAATTTGAAGATAGATCCAACAAGATTAGCTGCTCGAATGGTTTTGGGGACTGAGAAGAAAGGAGGAATCAGGGATAATGTCCAGGTTTCTAGCAAACCATTTGGTTGGGTTATGAAGCCATTCCCCTGAGACTGAGAAAACGAGGGGAAGGGAAAGGAGAAGGAAGTTCATTTTGGACAAATGATGAGTGCATTTTTAGATGTGTTGAGGTAGAGATGTCTGAGACATCCAAAGGGAAATGTTGACTTAGCTTCTGGATACCTATTACAGACTTCTGAATTGACACCTGAGCATATTTAAGTGCTAACAATCAGTGGAAAGGAAAATTTAAGGAACGGGAGAAAAAGAATTTAATCTATATAATAAGGTCCCTGAGAGGACAGAGGTGATGTACCCTTTTACAGGTGGAGGGATTTACCTTGGATAAGGTAGCAGGTCACCTTTTAAAATTTAACATGAGGAAAGAGGTGAGAAATGGGTAGAGGTATAGGTAGGTCTGTCCATTTGATAGTAGGGAGTCGAGGAAGTTTCTGTCTAATGACACATTTACTCTAAAAAGAAGGAGACAAGGTCATCTGCTGGAAGATCTGAGGTTTATCAAGAGGAAAAAAAAATATGCAGCAGATGTTATAAAGCACAGAAGAAACCAGAATTACTGGGCTATTTCCCATTATTTCCATTGAAAAGGCTGATGTTTCTCTTCTGGCATTTGTTTTGAAAGAAATTTAGTGTTCCCTGTTCCCTGGGTGACATCACTCACTTATGCCATGTTTCTGAAATTATTTAACTTTTCTGGAACAACTTATACAGCAAGTTCCTTCTTTATGAAGCAGGCAATTCTGAGTTAATGCCATTATGGTCTAGTCACATGTGGTTTCCATAACTCAGAGCTAAAGCATGGCTGGCATTTGCTAGGTAGTTTCATCACAAGGACATGAGTCCCTTCCATTTCACCTAGCTTTGCTTCAAATGGTGAAGAAGAAGACAGACACTATTGGAGAAGTCATTTGTCCCCCACCCTTTGTCTTGATCCAGGATACTGAATTCCACAGCTACAGCCTCAGCCACCATCCCCCTGTCTTGCACTTTCCCTGCTGGAACTTCTATCTCTCTCTGCCCCACCCCCCACGCACACTCACCAATGCCCTAATTATCCTTTACCTCTAAAAAAAGGTCATAAATCAAAAGATACATTACTGTTTCTTCTCAGTTCATTCTTCATACCTGGCATTCTTTGCTTATTTCTGTATTGGTGCTTTGTTTTTTTTTTAAGATTTTATTTATTTATTTGACACAGAGAGAGAGATCACAAGTAGACAGAGCAACAGGCAGAGGAAGAGGGGGAAGCAGGCTCCCCACTGAGCAGATAGCCCTACACAGGGCTCGATCCTAGGACCCCAAGATCATGACCAGGGCCGAAGGCAGAGGCCCAACCCACTGAGCCACCCAGGTGCCCTGTATTGGTGGTGTTTTAACTTTGATTTTCCTTCTCACTTCTTTCCACATTGCCTCTTAGTTCTTTGAATTGCTCTTTCTACCTTATTTCCTCCATTCAGTAACTCTTGTCATGGCCTCATTGTCATTATTGTTGATGTTGATTCTATCACAAACCAACCAGGATAGTACATACTGAGGAAATGAGTTTATTTATTTGCTTATAGCAAAGTTATAACATTTTAAGTGGGCCATTATGATGACCCAGAGAATCCAGTATCCCACATTTATAGAGAGTGGAGCAAAATCCCCAAAGGTTATTTAACAATGACATACGGAGTAGCTGTGGAAAATATTTTCTCAACTCTAGAGTAATTTTTTTTCATTTTTGCCTTGGATAGGTTTACTTAATGTGATAATGAGGTTTTCCTGGGTTTTAAACTTTCATTGTTGTTGTTTTTCTCCTACAAAGAGCTTTTCCTAAATCAGTAGGGCATTAATAATCAACATTGTTGTGGATTTTGTGTGTGTGTGTATTTTAGAAAACAAAGTAATAATATCTTCTTCAAATACTACTTGTTCGTGGCATGTGATGTGATACACTTAATGTTGGGGAAAATTACCTATATGATGTTTAAATCTTATAACACCCCCAAAGCAAAATATTATTCTCCCCATTTCGTAGATGAGGAGATTAAGGCCTATGGAGGTTAAGTTAAACTTGTCCCATCATGTGACCAGCTTAGTGACAAAGCCAGCTCTGTCTGACTTTGAAAATCTATATTTTTCCTACTACCAATAGAAATTTTAGCTGTTGTTAAGGCTTGCCTATTAGATCAATTTCCGAGCGTTGTCTAGAACAAATGTGTACTATGCCTCTGCTTCGTTTCTAAGCATTCTGTCACTGGCTCTATTGTCTGAAGATGAATAACCATTATTATTAGAGCAAGCTTGGCATTTCAGGGACTCACTGGTACCAAATACTGAACGGAAGTCAATAACCAGCTCAGAGCTCATTCCACAAGGCCCTGTTGTAATTTGGGTTAACAATTAAGTAACAAGGTTAAGCTGCATTATATTTATTCTTTCTTGGTTACTGAAATATACTATTGTCAACCCAACGGACATATCTACAGCTATCTAACATGAGTTGAATGAGAAATGAGAATCTTAAAGAAACTCTAGGAATAAATATGAGATTCCAAAGTCCAACGGAGGAGGTATTTTCCTAGCATTAGGCGGAAGCTAAACACAGAGGAGAACCGATATACATACATATTAGACATCTGCAATCTGAGGGTTTCCAGAAGGACACATTCAACTCTGTGGAAAGGTTATGACCTACTACGGCAACTCTAGTGTTCAAATTATAAATAACATCCCAAAATAAGATTCAGAACTAGAAAATATTCAGCTTATAAGTTAAAATTTTAAGCCTTGGGAAAACAGTTTTTGTGAAGACCAGTGTTTTCTTCAGCATTATATTCATAAGAATCTCATCTGTGGCACTAATGCTTGGGAAGGACCTGGTTCTAAATCCCTTGAAATGAAGTCACATCCCCTTATTCATTTACTCCAGAGTGAACTTGATGATGATGTTGGTGGAGGAGAAGGAGGAAGAGGTCATTGTTTTGAATGCTGTCTGTACCATCACGGTGCTGATGCTTTACCCATTGAACTCTGGGTGGCCAGTATTCTCCCCAGAAATCTAGCAACAAATAAAACACAGCTATACCTTGTTACTTAGTTGTTATCAAAAAAATTCAAGGAAGCCAGGTTCCTGGATGAGGTCTGAGCTGGTTATTGACTTCTGTTCTGTACTTGGTACAAGCACTGACATGGTATTGTTTATGTGCCCACCAGGGGAAAGAAGACATTTTCAGTAACTGGCATGAGTAAATAAAACTCTTAGGGATCCACCCAGTGGGGCCAAAGGACAATCTTGGGGGTCAGAATCTACATAAAGGAGGTTCTAAGAGAATGAAGATACTATACAGAAATCCTCTAAGAAACAAAAGAATGTGAACAGAAGGCACAGCTTGTAGTATACTCTCTCTCTCTCTGACCTACCATCATTCTGTGCTGGGAGTGGAAGGTGCCGATCTTTGAGAACACTAGGAAAGCATTTTATTTTATTTTATTCTATTTTTTCTTTTTTTCTTTTCTAAAAGCAGGTTTTCCCCCTAAGCAGGGAGCCCTATGTGGGGCTCGATCCCAAGACCCTAGGATCATGACCTGGGCCGAAGGCAGATGGCTAATGACTAAGCCACCCAGGCACCCCAGGAAAGCATTTTAAAACCTGAGTTCTAAGTTGTTTCATGGGAATGCAGCAAGAAACACTAACATAATGAAAAACTGACATCTAAAATATCTGCATGTTCACAGAAAGGCGTTTGTTTGGTTGAGAGAAAAAAAAGCCAATGATTATTAAATATCTACTAAGCATTAAGTGCTATGATATGGGCTGGAGATGTAAAGAGCTCATTTAAGGAGCCTACATCCCACTGCAGTTTACAGATTATAAACCAGTTATTATAAAACAATGAGCCCATTAAGTCCAGTGTCAGAGAAACATGCCCTGAGTGTTATGGGAGCACAAAAGTGGGATAAAATTTAACCAAGAGAGCTGGGAAGGCTTCCTGAAAGAGGAGACATCTGAGAATATTAAGTTTTATGGGTCACAAAACTAGAATGGAAAATACAAGCTAAAGTCAGTGTTATCAGATAGCCAAGTGTCCTCCTCAATATCCATCACCTGGCTACCCCATCCCTCCCTGCCCCTCCCCTCCCCTCCAGCAACCCTCAGTTTGTTTCCTATGATTAAGAGTCTCTCATGGTTTTCTCCCTCTCTGATTTCACCTTGTTTTATTTTTCCTTCCCTTCCTGTATGATCCTCTGTTTTGTTTCTTAATTCCATGTATGTGAGATCATATGATAACTGTCTTTCTCTGACTGACTTATTTTACTTAGCATAATACCCTCTAGTTCCAGTCATGTCATTGCAAATGGCAAGACTTAGATTTTCTCCTTTTTAAGTGAAACGGTGCATGTTATCATTTAAATGAAAACTTTTGATCCTGCTTAGAAACCAATACGTTCATGGTACTCTTTTGTGGGATGGTAAAGTCCCAGTTTTCAAATACTTCTGAATCAGGGATTTGGAGCTAGACCTTTTACTGAAAACAATTGAAAGTGAAGTGTAGGAACCAAAAAATGTTTTTAAGATTATTTCCGATTATTTAACTCTCAGTTAAATGTATACAGCCTGAAGGCCATAATTAGAAGACTCCACTTAATGACTTTGTCATTCTCTCTGATTTCACATCCTTTTCCTACAGCAGGTGTTTCTTCCTTTCTTCAAAAGGAAAACAAATCTCAAGAGGTGGTAATATCTCTCTTCTTCTCATTTAAGGCATTAACTAATTTCACTTTACTCCTGAAAAGAAATCCCTGTACATAGCAACAAAAGAGAAAATATTAGTGACTAACAAGTGTCCATAGTGTCTTAGGTCCCTATTTAACTACCTTAAGCCTTGTTTTCATCATTCCTAACACGAGAGAAACAATATTACTCTGTCTTCCTCATCAGAACAAAAAAAGCTCTTTTAGAAAAGGTTTTCAGAGCATAAAACCCAATGGGAAAAAAAAGGAAGTCCTAGAATTACGAAATGTTTCCACTATATTTGTAAAGTGGTTATTTGGAATTTAGAGTATATTTCCCCACTAGAACAACATTATCCATGGATTAATAACATATTACATACAGAGGATAAGGAGTTTGGTGGGCATCTATCAAAATGCTGAAAAGAACTTTTGGAATTCTCATGGAGTTTACAGGTTGATGGAACTAATTGGTTCATATGCCAAATTACCCTTCGGAAATTGTGTAACTGCTAGAAACATGAATCAGATGGGTTTATTAGAGGATCTAGAGACACACAGGAAGAGGGGGGAAAAAGGGAGAAGATGGTTCCTTTTCACAAAGTAAGTACTGAAGAGTTGGAGAAGGCAAAGGACTAGAAATAAGGGTTTTGTTGATCCAGTTATAAAAAGGAAGAATTAATGAATTGGAGCTAAACTGCTAGCAGTTTGAGTAAAGATGGCCAAGTCTGGCCAAAACCAGAAACAAAAAATACCAGCTCCCCATTGGCCAACTCTCGTATCTCTCCCATCCTTGACGGCCAAGTAGAATTTGCTGGATTTGTTCCATCCTCTCTTCAGATGACCCAAATCAAGCTCTGTCCGGTTCTCCCCTCACTCCCCACTCCCACACTTCACCAAAACTACTCTGGTGGAGTCACCACATTTACGCTAAGGCTTGGCAGCCTTGTGTTACCTCTTTACCACACTCCCCCTGAAATTCTTCCCTTGGATGATTTTCCTGGCATCTTCTCTTCCCTGGTTTTCCTCCTGTGCCTCTGGTCACATCTTCTCAGTCACACAGAGACTCCCCTCCTTCTGCTGGGGGCCCACAGGTATCTATGCCTGGACTTTCCTTCTCACCTCAGACGCTCCATGGTTAACTCACCCACAACAATGGCTTCAACTACCACTTCCATGTCAGTAACTCCAAATCAAACTGAGGCCAGCTGCAAGATGTACAGTAGAGAGCCAAGAGTACGGGCTGCCACTTATGAGTGGGTGCATTTAGGAAAGTTTTATTTAACTTGAGGATAGGTTTTCATATCTAACCATCTTACATTGCTAGTGGAGATATGAAATGATGCAGCCACTTTGGAAAACAACTTGGAAGTTCCTCAAAAACTTAAATATAGAGTTGCCTTATGATTCAGCAAATTCACTCCTAGGTAGATAGATCCCTGAAAGAACTGAAAATATATGTCCACACAAAAGCTTGTACACAACTGTTCAATAATATTATTCATAATAGTCCAAAAGTTAAAACAACCCAAATTTCCATGAACTGATAAAGAGATGGACAAAATAAAGTATATCCCTACGATGGAATTTTATTCAGCCATAAAAAAGCATAAGGCAATGATACATCCCGCAATATGGGTACACCTTGAAAAAATGATGCTAAGTGACAAAGGCCAGACCAAAAAAAAAAAAAAAAAAAGCCATATATTATAGAGCTCTATTTAGATGAAAGCCCAGAATAGGCTATACTCATGACTTTGACTCTACTCATAGAGACAGAAAGTAAATTAGTGGCTTCTAGGAGCTGAGGGAAAGGAGGCATAGGAGTGACTACAATGACTTGAGGGTTTCTTTTTGGGATGATGAAAATGTTCTGAAGTTTGATAGTAGCAGTTGTGGTACAAACTTGTGAACAGACTAAAAATCACTAAGCTATACACTCTTTTTTTTTTTTAAAAGATTTTTATTTATTTATTTGTCAGAGAAAGAGATCACAAGTAGGCAGGGAGGCAGGCAGAGGTGAGGGGGAAAACAGGCTCCCTTCTGAGCAGAGAGCCCGATGTGGGGCTTGATCCCAGGACCCCGAGATCATGACCTGAGCCAAAGGCAGAGGCTTAACCCACTGAGCCACCCAGGTGCCCCTACACTTTTTTTTTTTTTTTAAAGATTTTATTTATTTATTTAATTGTCAGAGAGAGAGAGAGAGAGTGCGCACAAGCAGGCAGAGAGGCAGGCAGAGGCGGAGAGAGAAGCAGTCTCCCTGCCGAGCAAGGAGCCCGATGTGGGACTTGACCCCAGGACCCCAGGATCATGACCTGAGCCAAAGGCAGCGGCTTAACTGACTGAGCCACCCAGGCGTCCCTAAGCTAAACACTTTAAAAGGGCAGATTCCAAAAGCCTGTGAATTATATTTCCACTAAAATTTTTTGATTAGTTAAAAAAAATATGTCCTCTTCACCCTCCTAAACTTCTGTACCTGTATCTCCTTCATTGATGTGTGGCTCCGTCTACCTCCCAGTACTCCATGCCAGAAACTTGGGACTCCTCCTAGACCTCCCAGGGCCTTCTTGCACTATCCCTCCATATCCAAGTCTGCTCATCTACCTCCCAAATGCTACTTATATGGGTCCACCCCTCTTCCTCTCCAATGCCTCTCCTGGGTTTTTGGAGATGGGGCCTTTGGGAGGTAATGAGTTCATGAAGGTAATTTATTGCTTAATCCACCCAGTGTATGGTATGTTTGTTACAGGAGCCTGACCTGACCAGGACAACATGCTTTGGATATATTTTTTCCTTTTTTTATTTATTTATTTATTTATTTATTTTTTAAAGATTTTATTTATTTATTTGACAGAGAGAGATCACAAGTAGGCAGAGAGGCAGGCAGAGAGAGAGGAAGGGAAGCAGGCTTCCTGCTGAGCAGCAAGCCCGATGCGGGACTCGATCCCAGGACCCTGGGATCATGACCCGAGCCGAAGGCAGCGGCCCAACCCATTGAGCCACCCAGGCGCCCATTTTTTCCTTTTTTTAGAATGTTTTCCTTTCCCTCACTATGTTTGTTTGGTAATCATATACTCTTTTTATTTAAATTTAGGTGTTATTTATTTATTCACCAGAGAGAGAACAAGACAGCAAAAGCAAGAGAAAGAAAGAGAGCACAAGCAGGGGGAACAGGCAAAGGGAGAAGCAGACTTCCTGCTGAGCAGGGACCCTGATGTGGAACTTGATCCCAAGACCCCAGGACCCCAGGATCATGACCTGAGCCGAAGACAGCAGCTTAACTGACTGAGCCCCCGGTGTCCCACATACTCACTTCTTAAATGCCCACTTGAACTCTTCTCCTCCCTCCCAGCTCCTCCGGGCAGATTTTTGGCACTCAACATACTGACTTGAGTGAGTCTTTGTGTGATTTTTGTTACTGAATGGTTCTGTCCCCCCAGTAGTTTCTTAAGAACCAGACAGTGTCCTTTGTCTTTCTAGCTCTTGACCCAGAAGTGTGTCTGATACCTGCATATGCTTATCTTGCTCTGTCACCTTACTCTTCGCACATGATCTGCAGACTTCAAATTTGTTTCTTTTCCACTTTTTTCCTCTACTCTTCTTTTCGTCTTGAACTTTTTTTTTAATTGAATGAATTTACTCCTCTTATATTAACTGCCCCTAATGGAATTTCAAGACATGCTTCCAGATTTTTATTACAGATTTATGTTACAGAAAATAAAATTACACTGAATACTTCTTCCAGTCATTTTATCATTTATTTAATAAACACTTATTTCTGTGCCAGACACTGTGATTAACACCATGGCAGAGGTACAAGATTATATCAGGCACAGATTGTGATCTCAGGGGCCTTAGAATCTAAAGAAGGTGGTGCGGGGGTCAAAATAAACAGAAATGACGATACAGGGCATTATGAAAGAGTCACGAGAGAAGTAAAAACTTCTGACTCACAGAGTTGAGCTGTGGCCTTAAAGCATGTGTGGGGTTGCACTGAGTGGAGAAAAGGAGAAACCACATGCAAAGAAAATGACATTGAAAAAGGCAGAGAGTGGAGAGAAGCAGGAATGCTAACAGAATGGGGAGCTCTTAAAACTGGAATTAAAGAATCTATGTGTTTATTCTTTCATTCAACAAACATTGAGAGGGGGAGAGCAGGATGACCATGTTGTAAGGAGCTGAACTAAAAGCCACTGTGAAGGTCTGTGTGATATAATCCAACGTAGCCCTTCTCTGTGGCTTTGCACAGGCTTCACATGTTTTAGTCACTTGATGAGTTCTGAGTAGAGCTCAACGGTTGGATAAGAGTCTAGACTCAAGAGCCAGACCACTGGGACCAAATTTGACTTTTGTGCTTTCTAGTATGTGGCCTTGGGCACTTTATGGAATCTTACTGTGTCTCTGTATCTTTACTTATAAACTTGGATAGTAATAGGATCTGTGTTGTAGGGTTGTTACAAGAATTAAATGAGTTACTAGAGGTTAGGGGCTTATTAACTGGAACATAGTATGTCCTTGGTAAGTGTTAGCTACTATTATTTTTTTCCAGGTAAATAACCACATTCTACTTAAGGAATAAACGATTCCTATTTGTATCATTTCTCTCAAAGTTATAAGCCCCATAATTTTACCTACATATACTCATTTTGCAAAAGGAAGAAAGAAATATGAGAGAGAGAGACAAAGAAACCGGGGGAAAGGCAGCACAGACTAGAATTTTGAGTTATGAAGTGAGAACTAGTTTAAATCCCATTTCTTCTAACTGACTTAGGCCCACATTTCCTTAAATAAAGAATCCATAATCAGCTTCTTACTATGTAGTATTCACTATTTGGGGAGGACAAAGTAGCTGCCTCTAGATGTACAATCCAAACTATTCATATTCACCTACTTATATATATGTATATATAATTAATGTACATAAAGTACATATATGTATTAAAGATTTTATTATTTATTTATTTATTTATTTATTTATTTACAGAGAGACAGAGCGCGAGCACAAGCAGGGGGAGCAGCAGGCAGAGGGAGAAGTAGGCTCCCCACTGAGCAAGGAGCTTGATGTGGAACTCAATCTCAGGACCCTGGGATCATGACTGGAGTCGAAGGCAGACACTAAATGACTGAGCCATCCAGACATCCCTCAACTATTTGTATTTTTATCGATCAGTTACAATCTATTTTTTAAAGAAATATCTATCAAGCATTTAAGTACTTAAGGGGATACACAGACACATACAGGTCCCCAAAGAAGTCAAAGAGGAGGAGATTTTAGTAGATTCCTATAGAAATCCCAGTAGTATTTCATGTGTACCAAAGAGTCATGAAGAGGATCCAAGTTTTGACATTGCCATCATTTTTCTACAGCATGGGAATAAATGCATATTAGGTTATTAATATCCATAAAAACAATTCTTGAGGGGAGAAATCACACAAAAGCATTTCCACCAAAAGTTCTCCTGATGGATCTCCTGGTCACAATAAGGATGTTGAAGAGTTGAAAAAGTAAGTGAAACCAGGCAGGGCACTAAAATTAGAATGAGAGCCTCATCAGCTTCTGTGGTAATTTGTGGGGATTTCACAAGTCCCCGTGTTCACACAGTTTTAAACCCTCACCAATCTTTATCTCACCACAATATCTCATTTTCAGTGACTTTTTTTCAACAGCTCTAATTTCTAGTCCAGGAACCAGAGCATGTATTTATTTATTTAGCTATCTTACCATGCTTCAACTGTTAATCACATACAACCTGAAAGGATTTAGCAAACATGGAGGTGAAAAGATACTTCCTCACTACTTAATGCAATGCTGATTATGATTATTTATTGCCTTCTTATGACAGAAAAATATAAATGAAAATGTTTAAACCTCTCATTAACTTATTACTATCAGTAATATTTGGTTTGGGTGATAAAGGGGAAAAAAGCTACCATAAAACCATCAGTAACTGGGGAAAAAAATACTGGACTATCTCAAAGGTGTCTTAATGAAACATAAAGGAATACTCAAGACCCAAACTGTGTTACCTTCAGGTATCTAAAGCAATGTGAAGGGAGCTCGAGTTTTATAAAAGTGTTTTTGGTTCTCAGGCATTCTAGTCATTTTTTCCCAAAATTTAGTTTTGCTTTTGGATAAGGGAGTCTTGACTTCAGTAATGTGCTGTCTACACGGTGCCAAACATTCATTTTATAAAAACTAGAAAATTGTTTATGTCGTCTAGATGTCTCCAAGTCTCCATATCCTTGTTGTAGTACAGAGCGATCTGAATCACCCCAGTGAGTTTTTTTAATTGAGAACTATGTTCACGGCAAGATGACTGAACAGATGCCATGTACGTGACATCAGCAACATCTTGAATAGGTGTTCTTGCAGGTCTTAATACAAAGTCATACTTTCCATAAAAATCTAAGAAACTGGCTCTGAGGCCATAGAAATTAAATATAAAAGTACAGTGGCTGCTTAAATATTATATTGTTCTCAAATGCTTTTCTTTTTATTTTAAAGATTTTATTTATTTATTTGACAGACAGAGATCAGAAGTAGGCAGGAAGGCAGGCAGAGAGAGAGGGAGGAAGCAGGCTCCCTGCCGAGCAGAGAGCCTGATGTGGGACTTGATCCCAGGACCCTGAGACCATGACCCGAACTGAAAGCAGAGGCTTTAACCCACTGAGCCACCCAGGCGTCCCTCAAATGCTTTTTTGACATTTTTCTCTTTATCTGAGAATGCCTATTTAAAGATATACAAATACTGAACCACAAGTCAAGTTCTTTTCTCCAAATTAAAGATAGTGCAAAATAAGGTCTTCCTCACTCAGCATCCACATATTATAAAACAGTGACCTCTTGGACAGAGATCTGGCCCACGGTTTTTTTTTAGGCCCACACAGGATTGGCTCTCACAGAGTTTCAAAAATTTTCTATTATTTGCAACATGCACAAATCCAGACTCTCACTTTTTACAAATCCAGTTTTCTAGATTCTTTTTTTTTTTAAGATTTTATTTATTTATTTGAGAGAGAGAGAGCATGAGAAGGAGGGAGAGGAGGAGAAGCAGGACCCTGGGATCATAACCTGAGCCTAAGGCAGACATGTAACTGACTGAGCCACCCTGGCGCCCCAGTTTCACTCATTGTAATATTTTCTTGGCCCTGCAGACATTTGCATATTTGAGCTCCAACCTCAGACACATCAGGCTGCCAATTGACATCACAGATGCTCCGCGAAAGCTAAGGGGGACTCTTCCCTGGGCAGATCTTAACAATGTTACTGTTCGTGGATTAAACAAAGAAGAATCCCAGCTACTCTGCCTTCTGGCACATTTTCATTTACAAAGTAGGTTCAAATTGCAAGACAAACTTCACCTCTTGCCCAAGCGAGAAAGTAAGTTTGAGGATTTCTACAACATTTGTCAAGCTTGCTTTGGCTAACATATTATTTATTTCCATTTGTAATATTTTTTAAATGTTAATGTTACCTCCAAGCTTTGCAATTCCCCCAGATTTCTGTGTTTTCCTTTTGGAGAAAAGCTCTCGTAATAAACAAAATAAACGTCTACTAATGATTCCCAAAGAGCATGGGACTTGGTGCAAATGCCCTTGCAACACTTTACTTTGTAGATTCTGGTAAGACTAAGGGAAAACAGAATGTATACTGGGATATTTATATAAAAAGTATGTAACTACTCATGCTTAGAGGCAAATACATTTTTAGATTCCTCACATTATAATGAGTGTCTAGTTTCACTCTCTCCCACTTCCTCTCTGGGTTGCTTTGGATATGTTGACGACAACTGTTAACAACTTACTCCTCCATGTTAAATTTGGGTAATCTGCAAGTACTCATCGCTGTGGGCTTTTCAGGATAGCTTCCTATGGATAAATTCCACCACTTAGATCATAAGTCACTTGGGTAACCAGTGACTACACAAGTTGAGCTGATATTCTTCCTTTGTTGTTGTTTATTGCTCTAAAAGGAGAAACCAGAAACCAGGGAAGGGTTATTTACTGGTCAGTGCAGCTGCAGGGACTGGTCTCTAAACACCTGATTTCATCAGCTTGCTCATTCAAGTCTTCCGATAGTGCTTTTTTGGGTCTACTCAGAGAAACTCTGTAGTTCTAATGGGGAAAGAGATTGTGGTACAGGAGAGACACACAACATTCCTATTTTTCAGGGGGACCTTTTATTTTCCAGGTAAACTCCCTCACTTTATAAAGGAGAGCCCTAGAACCAAAAAGTCAACATAATTTACCCAGGTTTAAAGAGTGAGTTTATGGGAGAAAGGGAAATATGCCACCATGGTGAGCGTCCAGAAAATCCAGCCTCTTCCTGGGGACCATGGGACATAAAAAGGCCATGTATCAGAAAGCCAATTTTGAACTTAGACTTGGAGAAATGGATAGGACTATATTCTGTCCGTCACAGAACTTCTGCTCAGCAGTCTAATTTTAAGGGGATTTGGCTCCTTGACTTTGCAAATATGATTCCTATCCCATCATCTCCCTTGGTCAAAATTTTTTTTTTTTTTTTTTTTGCATTTAAGGGTCTAATATGATAAAGGAGGTTTTAGTAAGAGGCTAAAATCCCTGGTCAGTGGGTCCTGGGCATCTGAAGCAGTTCTGAATACTTCTGAGCTAGGCAGGGATGTGTTTGTTGGTAATGGTGACCTTGAGAAGGTGGAACCTTGGAACTCAAAATGCTCCTGACACAAAGAGCTGGCTCTCTGGCTCTGACGTTTGCATCCTAAACCCTGTCTTGTCATTTACTCCTGTCCCATGAAACCCCACATATTTTGTTGGTTAACTTTGGTCACTCAAACTTTGACTTCTTGTTTAAAGTCTTCCAGAAAAGACCTGCACACATTCCCTTCCCCCAGTCTAAACTCACTCCTACGGCATCACCAGGCTTTGAGACTCTGCCCTTGCTTTCCCAGGTTGGAAGCAAATAGTCTATAAATTACAGTTCCTATTGTCGTCACCCTCAAATTCCACCCACGTCAGACAGTGGCAGCCTTTTTAAGAGGGATAAGGCTGGATTTTTAAGCAGCAAATGCTTCCCACGTTCTCAGAGGTTTGTCTCTGGGTTGGGTAGCTCTAATCTTTTTTTTTTTTTTTTTTTTTTTAAGATTTTGTCTATTTATTTGACAGAGATCACAAGTAGGCGGAGAGGCAGGCAGAGAGAGAGGGGGAAGCAGGCTCCCTGCTAAGCAGAGAGCCCGATGCAGGGCTCGATTCCAGGACCCTGAGGTCATGACCTGAGTTGAAGGGAGAGGCTTTAACCTACTGACCTACCCAGATACCCCAGGTAGCTCTAATCTTAATTGGACAGAGACCTGCCTCTTATTAAATGCTTGAAAGAAATTCAAGGAGGTCCTTGGTTCAGAGGGACAATCGTGTCAGTGAAATGAAGGAGAACCTAGAAAAGAAGTCCACACCCAACTTGAGAACACATCAGCCTTCAGCATGACCTTCATACTTTGCTTTGTGAGTGTGGACTTATGAAGCCAGGGACAGAAAGAGAGAGCCAGGCATAGTGCTGGCAGCTGGTCCTTTCCCTGATCTCCCAGGTCCCATACACAACCACCATGCCCCCTCCTGCCAAGTTGGTTCTTCCACATGCAGAAAAGTTTCTCCCTAGGGAGTCCCCCTTCTCAATACCCACTCCTTCAAAGCACAACTAGTTTACAAGACACAGCAGTTTCTAGAGTAGACTGATACTAGTCTGCACTAGTCACTAAAATAAGATATCACAAACTGGATGGCATAAACAACAGACATTTCTTAGAGTTCTAGAAGCTAGGAAGCCCAAGATCAAGGTGCTGGCCAATTTCGTTCCTTGTGAGACTCTTCCTAGCTTGCATTCTTCTTGCTCTGTCCTCACATGGTGGAGAGAGATAGACAGCTCTGGTGTCTTCTCCTCTTCTTGCATGGGTTCCAGTCCTCTCAGATGCGGGTCTTACGGTTATGACCTCATGTAACCTTAATTACCTCTGTAGAGGCCCTATTTCTCAGTTCGGTTACATGGAGAGTTAGAACTATGACTTATGAATTTGGGGAGGGACACAATTCAGTCCACAGCAAGACTCTTAACCAAGAATCAGAGATTTATAAGAGCCCCCCCCAACACCATATATGGAATTATATGTGTTTGTGCTCATGAGCTTCCTCTTTTTTTTTTTAAGATTTATTTAAGATTTATTTGACAGAGAGAAACAGTGCTCAAGCAGGGGGAGCAGGAGAGGCAGAAGCAGGTTCCCCACTAGGCAGGGAGACCAATGCAGGGCTCGATCCCAGGGTCCTAGGATCATGCCCTGAGCTGGAAACAGACACTTAACTGACTGAGCTACCCAGGTGCCTCCCCATTGACCTTCGTTCTCAGAGAGGGTCCATAGCCTTCTTCATAGTCTCAAAATGGTCTGTCATCAACAATAGTTTAGGAACCACTATTTAAACCCACAAAGACTGATTGCCTCAGAAGATATCAGAAGAAGACAAAGTAAACCTCAAATTCCTTGAGGTTCTGCCATCTAATGTCAGTTTTTAAATATACTAAAACAAATGGACTTGCCCAACGTAAAAGGAGAGGAAAAGCAAAATTATTCCCTGATTCCTACCAACAGGTTTTTAGTCACAAAAATTTGAGATACTGATGGGGCGCCTGGATGGCTCAGTGGGTTAAAGCCTCTGCTTTTGGCTCAGGTCGTGATCTCAGGGTCCTGGGATTGAGTCCCGCATCGGGCTCTCTAGTTAGTAGGGAGCCTGCTTCCCCCCTCTCGCTCTGCCTGCCTCTCTGCCTACTTGTGATCTCTGTCAAATAAATAAAAAAAATCTTTAAAAAAAAATTGAGATACTGAAATGTTTTCCCCTCCCAAGTTTCTATGTGCAACATTAGACTGAACACCCAACTTAAAAACAATGTGAGCTTTTTCTCCCCCCCCCCCCCCCCCCCCTGAGATATCTATGACGCTGTCAAGGTCTAGAGATACTACCCCACTCTTCCCAGTGAAGTTGCTTTTTTTGCCACTTCGTTCAGCACCTTGGCCAGATGCCATCAGGTGAGGTGGAGTGGACACTGCTGTGTGGTCCCCCAGCTTCGATGGCAATTCCCACAGGGCACAGCAGCTAAGAAGAAGGCTCCAAGGTACATGGACAATGATATAAGTCCAGCCACTTCATAAAAACACTGTCAAATGGTGTCCTTTCAAATAGGGCTTTTAACAAAGAAGCCTGGTGACATTTTGTTGACCCACAAACCACAAGAGTTCAGACATTAGTGCAATGCAGTTCTCAGTCTAAGGAAATTGATAATACATGTAATCTCTGCACCATCTTGAATGGGGCTTTGTGCCTATCTAAAGTCTTTATTCAAAAGACATTATAGCACAAGGATCTAATTTCACCCTACAAAACAATTCTGAAAAAGAGAGTTAATAATATTATTTCTATGTTACAAATAAATAGGAACACAAAGAAATTAAGTAAATTTTCAATTAGCTACTCAACCAATTCATCAGTCAACAAGCATATTAAAGATTAATTTTTTTAGAGAGAGAGAGAGAGAGAGACAGTGAGAGAGGGAATACAAGCAGGGGGAGTGGGAGAGAGAGAAGCAGGATTTCCTGTGGAGTAGGGAGCCCTATGCAGGGCTTGATCCCAGGACCCTGGGATCATGACCTGAGTTGAAGGCAGATCCTTAAAGACTGAACCACCCAGGCACCCCATTTTTACTCTTTTTGGGAGGGGAGGGGCAAAGGGAGAAGAAGAGACAGAATCTTAAATAGGCTCTATGCCCAGGATGGAGCCCAGAGTGGGGCTCAATCTCACAACCCTGAGATCATGACCTGAGTTGAAATCAAGAGTCAGATGCTTAACCAACTGAGCCACCCAGGGATTCATTTTCTCTTTTTTGAATGATGTATAACTATTATCCTTTAATCTACTTAAGAGAATGATTCAAACAGCAAAAGGATCTGATTCTTATCTTACCAGGAAAAGAAAGTGTTGGTTTTAGGCTCGGTATCCAAACTATCCTTTATTGACTAAACACAATATTGTGTTTATTGAACACAATACCTCTACCTTCCAGACATTATGACAGGGCCTGGGTACCCAGCAGTGAACAAAAGAGACCTGACCCCTGCCAAAAGGAGTGTACAGCTTAGAGGAAAACCAACATCAGAGAAGTAGACAAGCTGATACACAATTACAGGTCTTTATAAGAGCGATGAATGAAAACCCACACAGGAAGCGAAGAAAGAGGGTGACAAGAGGGATTATTCTAGGTGAGTAGCAAGGAAAGGTCTCTTTGAAGTGTTGGAACTTGGAGAATATTTAGTGAGAGATGTGAGAGAACGAAAGGCCTGAAGAACTGTCAGGATTACAATCTCACTACTGAGTTGGGGAAGATGGACAGGATAGAGGGAGAGGCACACTGGGAGAATTCTAGAGCTGGGCTTCAGAGGTGCTAAGGTTGAGTTGCCTGTGAAGTCTCAGGTGCAGGTCTCAAGATGCAGTGAATTCATCCAAATGCGGCAAGATCAGAGATGGAATTTAATTTTGGGAATTATCCCCATGTAAACAGCATCTAAAGCTACAGAAAGGATTCGAATCACTCGGGAAGAAAGCAGAAGGAGAAAGGACGAGAGAGCTCACCCTTGCACCTTGGGGACTCCAACATCTAGAGGTCAGAGAAAGGAGGCAAAGCAGCAGAGTGTTGGAAGGAGCTCCCAGAGAGACAGAAGGAAAATGTAAAGCATGTTGTTCCATGAGGCCAAGAGAAGAACATGCTCGTGGAAGCTGAAACCATGTGCTGAATGCTACTGAGGGAGGTCAAACAAGAGAAGACGGGAAGCCAGCTGCTTTATGCATTTTCGCTACATGGAGGTCACTGGCAACTTTGACAAGAGCAGCTTTAATGGAGCTGTGGGCAGAAGCCTGGTTGGTGTGAGCGGAAGAGAAATTGGGAGATGAAGAAACAGAGATAGCATGTGTAGAATAGGAGTTTAATGACTTTATCTAGAATTGAAGAGAAATTGGCAGAGGATGTGGGGATCAAGGGATATTTTTATAAGACGAGAGGTGCCAAAACATTCCTGTACCCTGATGGCGATGATCTTGTAGAAAGAAAGAAGTAAACGACTCAGAAGGAGGAAGGAGTAACCTGTTGTAACATGGATGAAGAAAGGAGAATATGGTCGCCAACCCAGATAGAGTATGTAGAATTAGTAAGGGGAAGATGAAGGAGAAGAACATAAATGAGAGACATAATCATCAGGTTGGTAGCAGTTTATCTAATCTACCTGCTTCCAATAGTCCCAGTTCCCCTTCCTGAGATTTTTGAAGAGGAAAGAAGCAAGCAGAGAAACAAGCTCCCCAAGTCCCAGAGGGAGAAGTCCCAGGATGAACTGTCCTATGACTTAGGATCTAAAGATCCCTTTTCCTGCCTGTTAAACAGTATGGAGCTAATTCTCTTGAATATTTTTCTAGTCATCAAGTATCTGGATTCTTGCCTGCCAACATGTGATCCCCTTAGATAACAAAGTGTTGTCTATTTAAGTTGTAAACCACTCAGTTCGGTTTTCTGTGGACCTTATTCTGAAAGACTGGTCATTTTCCGTCTCATTTTTTGCCCTGGTGCCCATGCAATAATATTTCATTAAGGGTATTGGGTCATCATTAGTTACCACTCTTCGACAGCACTCATGAGATGAGATGGCCCGTGTAAATCATCTAGTGTTTTCAATGCACATGAGAGTAAGGTTTGTAACCAACACATATTGATCAGGATTTCTCAACCTCAGTACTATAGGTACTTCAACCGGGCAATTCGTAGTTGTGGAGGTCTTTCCTAGGTTCCGAGGGATGTTTAGCAGCACCTTTGGTCTCTATCCACTAGGTGCTGGTGGGACTCCATCCCCAACCCCAGTAGGAACAGCCAGAACTGACTCCAGAGGTTGTCAAATATCCCTGGAGGGTAAAATTGCACACACACACACACACACACACACACACACACACACACACCCACCCAACCCTGGGGAAAACCACTGAAACAGACTGATGTCTTAACATCAAAATGGAAACTGAAAAAGTCAATCAAACAGCTACATTTCTTTCTAGTATCAGAATGTCTTTTTTTTGTGTGTAAGCAAAGGGTGACTATTTGAATTTTTCAGTCTTCAAATGAATCCTAGATATCTTCATCAGCAAGAAGCATTTGAGAAAAATGCATCTTCTAGACATGATCTCCCTTTGATTTTTAATCCTTGAGCCAATCGGTGGGTTTTAACGTGTCAGAATTTGACTTCATTTACAACATTTCAAAGCTTCCTACATCAAAGGTTGTTATATCACTCTAACTGACATATTTTGGCCCTTGTTTTATTCCTATGCTAATCATTTTCAGTTTTATTTTATTTTTGCCGTTTATCTTAAGCTGCATTTAATCTTTCAGGAGACTGTCAGAAGATTTGTGAACATGGGCATTTTTTTTTCTCAATACGTGAATAAAGAGTTCTCTTTTGTGTGGATAGTTTACCTTCTTTCCTCTTGCACACATACTCGCTCTTCTAGAGTCATCCCAGGATGACTCTGTATGGAATGCATTGCCTCTCCTACAGTTTCTCCTTATAAACCGTTCACTCTGTTATCCTGTTCTTCTGTGGAGTCGTTACAGGTAGGGAGGGATGAGATGCTCAGTGTGAAATGGTTGGAGGTAATTTGTTCTCATACCTGCTCAGTCGCTTCCTGGCAAAGAGTTTATGTTTCTGGGTGTCAGTTTCTTCACATTCAGATTCAATTAACCTTTACTGAGAAGCATTAGGTTTGCCAAGTCAATAACGGACATTGCCTCAAAGGCTGTTTTGTGGACGGGTATGGTTGCTCCATATGGCAACAACTTTTGAGAATCAAGAATTTCTCAAACAGCTTCTCATTTTCATAAATAACCCAGTAAGAACCAGCCATGAATTGTGTTAATCCTTCTTGAATCGCAGCCTTTCCTTTTGGCAAAATAAATGTATAAAGTTAATCTCTCTTGTGTAAAACACAAATTTTGCACAAACAAATATTGAACTCCAGTTAAAAATATGACTGAAGAAGTATTTTGAAATGAAGTGCACTGCTGTCTGCAACTTATTTTGGGAAAAAAAAAAAAAGGATGAACCAATGGATGGATAGAAGAACGGGTAAGTGGATAGATGTGAAAAAGCAAATGTAGTAAATCGTTAATGATAAAATTGAATTGGTGGCACATGGATATTCACTATACAATTCTTTCAAGTTTTTTTGTTTGTTTGAACATTTTCATCATAAAGTGTGAAAAAATTCCTTCCATTATTTTATTTTTTATTTTTTAAAGATTTTATTTATTCATCTGACAGACAGAGATCACAAGTAGGCAGAGAGGTAGGCAGAGAGAGAGGGGGAAAAGCAGGCTCCCTGCCGAGCAGAGAGCCCCATGTGGGGCTCGATCCCAGGACCCTGGGATCATGACCTGAGTGGAAGGCAGAGGCTTAACCCACTGAGCCACCCAGGCGCCCCTCCTTCCATTATTTTAAATTCACATCTTTCAAAACTTTAGTGTTTGGGGATTTGATGAATAAGTCATGTTCATTAGCCTTTATGATTTTGTAACTATTATCAGCTGTAAACTAAAGAGATCTCAGTTATCAGTCTTTCCAAGTGGCTCCTCTATCCCCTTTAACATTTTAGATGTTATTCTGGCTGTTTCCTAACTTTTGTTAGGAAAGATGGGACACTCAAAATTACTCCAAATGTTCCAAGTCTGAAAGTTTTGTTTGAGGAAGATATTTTTTTGGATTTGTTTCCACACATCTCCTACTAATGAAAAACCAGGCTGAATTGCTTTTCAAGGACTCCCTACACTATATCAGTTATTGGTGAATTCATATGCTGGTTATCCAAATTTTCCTTCTTACTCTCCTTCACCCCCATATCTAATTGATCTCCAGAATTACCAGTTTACTTTTTAAGTACTCTGAAAATTCTTCCACCTTTTCCATCACTATTGGCTTGGTTCAAACCCATCTCTGGCGTCTTCTATTGGTTTGGTACTTTTTTCCAAAAATATTTTTGGAATATTTTTTCGACTTATTCTGTTCATTGCCTCCAAAGTTTTCTTTCCAGATTACAAATATATTCATATCACTTCTTTGACAAGCTATAACAAAACTTATAAATTATTAATTATTTGAGATATATTAATGACCTCCTGGGTTTTTCAAAAGATAACTTATCTTTTAGAAATACACACCAAAATATTTACAAGTGAAATGATTAAATGTCTGAGATTTGTGTCAAAACTAATATGGGAACAAGAGAACATCTGCGGGGATAGAAATGGAACAAGATTGGTCATTAAAAATTGTTAGGTAATGAATATCATGGGGGTTCATTATATTATTCTGTCTACTTTTGTATATGTTGGGAATTTTCTATAATAAAAAGCTTTTTGGAGGGTATGTGCTATGGTGAGTGCTGTGAAGTGTGTAAACCTGGCGATTCACAGATCTGTACCCCTGGGACTAATAATACATTATATGTTTACAAAAAAAATAAAAAATTAAAAAAAAAAAATAAAAAGCTTTTTAAAGACTTTCAATGGTCCTCAAAAATATCTAAATGCTTCGGGTGCCTGGGTGGCTCAGTGGGTTAAAGCCTCTGCCTTCAGCTCAGGTCATGATCCCAGGGTCCTGGGATTGAGCCCCGCATCGCATCTTCCCCATCTCTCTCTCTGCTTGCCTCTCTGCCTACTTGTGATCTCTGTCTGTCAAATAAATAAACTAAATTAAATTTAAAAATCTAAATGCTTCAAAAAGGTACACACTACCCTTAGCCATCAGAACCACCTTATCTTTGAGCCTTTTCTCTAGTTCCTCCTCTAACATGTACCCTCTGATTCAACTCTACCAAATTACATGTTCTTCATGGAAAGAAGACTTTCTATTTTGTTTTTGTTTTTTTTTTTAAGATTTTATTTATTTATTTGTCACAGAGAGAGAGAGAGAGAGTGAAAGACGAAATACAAGCAGGGGGAGTGGCAAAGGGAGAAGCAGGCTCTCCACTTCTCAGGGAGCTCGATGCAGGGCTTGATCCCAGGATCCTGAGATCATGACCTGAGCCGAAGACAGATGCTTAAAGATTGAGCCACCCAGGTGCCCTGAAAGAAGACTTTCAAAATATAGTTTTTTCTCCTCAAATAGTGATTACTTATCCTTTTATACCTAGTTCAAATGTCACCAGTCCTAGGGAACCTTCTTTGACTCAGCCAGATGTATAGACATCTCCCTTTTGCCAACTTCCATAAAACTCTACACAAGCCCCTTTTACAGACCAAGTATTTGTGTGTCATGATTGTCATAACAGTTTTTAAAAATATTTATACGCTTAACTAGGTGGTAATATCCTGTAAGGTAAAGTCTGTGCCATTATTCATGTTAGTGTAACAAGCAACACAATGCATATGTTTAAAAACACTTGCCAAAGGAATTGTATGCAAATATATTTGGGGCCTTTTTTCCCTCTTACTTTTGTTATGTAAATGTAAGCTCTGGCTTCTACATAAGAAGTCTCATAAACTAGACCATACTTACTGATGTTTTGATAACTTTTGGTTGACTAAAATTTCCGTATCTGAGGATTAAAACTCAAAACAGTTTTCCAAACATACTGGCCTCTTTAATATGAGAGATTATTCCACATAGTTGCAGAGTTTAAGGCGTACACATTTCTCGGTCATCCTTATAGCCAGGAAGATAAAACCTCAAATCTTACACAATAAAACCACCATGACTGACAAGTCAACCAAAGTTCCTGCAGCTTCCAAGAGAGGGTGAAGGAAATATTTCTTCTAAAACCCCAGAGAATTAAAATAGCATGAGATATGTTCCACTGGTCCTGCTTCAAGGTCTGCTTCGTCCTTTTATCTATTTGTAATCGTGGCCCCAAGACACAATTTATTAAGCGAGTATGATTGCCTCGTTTGATGCCAATACTATGTTACTTCTTATAAAAACCAAATATAATTTAAAGCAAACTGTCATTGCTGGCTAATCGTCCAGATCCTTCGGTCATGATCTTTTTTATACCTGTCATCGTCTGAGATAGTGTCGTAATTTTCGAGCATAGCCAGAGGCTTGGCTCTGGAAGAGAACCCAGCCCAAGGTTCAGAGGACCAGATTTGAAAAAACATCTCAACAACAGAAACAGGATGAGTGCATTCTGGGTAGAGGCTAAGAGGCGACTGCAGGATGTACTCATGAATTCAGAGCCCTAGAAAGTTTTTTGGTCATTTAGCAGTGTCCCTCTAATGGAAACGGCTATGTATTGAGCATGACATAATGTTGGTTGCGTGGCAAAGCCAGCAGAATCCAGACTCCACAGAAAGGCTACCCTTTCCACAGTGAGCAGTAGTTTTTAACATAAATATAGTGAGAGACATGTGAAGCTCAATAGAAAAAGTATGTACTTTGTTTACAGGCAAACTAGGACCAGAATCCTGGCTTTGCTACTCGCTGGCTTTGACCTTACGGAGGATACTCAACCTCTCTGAAATTTAGTTTTCTTTTCCGTAAAAAGCATCAGTGATGAAGTCTACCTCTGGGAGTTGTGAAAAGAAATATCCGTTTCTTTCCTCTCCCAGCCGCAGATTCTGTTTAGATGCTAACTACAGAAGGAAAAGAGAGATGGATTCATCTTAGAACCTGAGTGAGCGGGGAGAGAAAGAGACAACAGAGAAATTTAGACACGGCCATTCAGACGGGAGCACTGTCCTTTCCATAAACAAACAAGGATCTGCAAAACATCCTGTCAACTCATATGACTTTGAGTGGCAGGCATTCCACGCATACATGAAATACTTTCTACTTTTGAAAAGCAGAACCGAAAGGAAAGCAGAATCCTAAGTTCAGTCAAATTGAAGCCAGGGTATGATTTTTCCAGAGCCAAGGATGGAAACTATACTCAGTTCTTCTATTTTAAAATGGTTTTAAATTCTTGAGTAGTTTTTGAGCTTCAGGATTCTATATTCACTTGAGATTTGAGAACATTACTCCTTGATAGTCATGGGCAAGTTGATAGAGTATGGCTGGGGAAGGCTGTTTGTCCTTCCTAGCTCCTTGACTCTATGCCCAGAAAGCTCTGTCAAACCAGTGTGTCAATTCCTAAAAAGGAACAGACCCCCAGGTGGTACCTTCCTCAAGTAAACTCATATACAATTCTCCAAGGAAAACTGGTTCAGCTCATTTTGAATTGTTAGTTGAAAGGAAAATTACTAATCTCTCAAAACAAAACAGATCACTGGCTAAACAGCCTTATTTCCCTTCTTTCTCCCTCTCTTTCCTTTCTCTCCTTCTTTCCTTCCTTCCTCCCTCCCTCCTTCGTTCTTTCTTTCTTTCTTTCTCTCTCTCTCCCTCCCTCCCTCCCACTTGCTTGCTTGCTTGCTTTCTCCTCTGATTCCATGACAGATTGATGTCCTCTTTGCTTGAATTCTTCTCCAGCCCCTTGACTTCCTTCTGGCCCTTTCATCAATTGCTAAGGTCGCAACCACAGTACAAAGACCTTGGCTGTGATTTTTGAAACAATGAGGCAGCAGCAAGGTAGTAACTAAAATGAAGTTCTGGAACTAATGACGAACGTTTTTCCATGTTATTTTCCCCATCACTAGTTCTCTATCAAAGACCGTACCCAGAACGCATTCTCTTATAAACACTTACAACACAAAAACAAATCAAGGACACAATGATCTCGGCACGGGTCTTGGAATATTTTGTGGGGTAGGGACACATCCTTTTAAAGCAGCACTAAATTAAGTGTAAAGATAGGACAGCAGTTGGAATAGATGAGCCTTCAAAAAATAAAATGATCAATTTGATCCCATGGAAACTTCCAAGATGATGGGGTACCTGCAGTTACATGAATCATTTGTATACTGAGTTGAATTCTCCAATTACAAGAGGGATATCAGGTTTATATTACTTCCTACTCTACACACTGAAATCCAGGACATTAAGTTTTTTTTTTGTTCTTTTTTTTTTTTAAGATTTTATTTATTTATTTGACAGAGATCACAAGTAGGCGGAGAGGCAGACAGAGAGAGAGGGGAAGCAGGCTCCCTGCTGAGCAGAGAGCCCAATGCAGGGCTCGATCCCAGGACCCTGAGATCATGACCTGAGCTGAAGGCAGAGGCTTTAACCCACTGAGCCACCCAGGTGCCCCATTGTTCTGTTTTTTGTTTTAAGATTTTATTTATTTATTTGAGAGACAGAAAGAGAGATAGCAGAGGGAAAGGAGAGAAGATCTCAAGCAGACTCTGCACTGAGCACAGAGCCCCCCATGGGGCTTCATCCCATGATCCCAAGATCATGACCCAAGCTAAAACCGAAAGTTGGACACTTAACCAACTGAGCCACCCAGGTGCCCCCAGGACACCAACCCCTGAACCTACCCTTGAATCTACCATTTCATTTTCTTTCTTTCCCGCTTTTAAAAAAATGTTCTTTCCCCTTTTGTCCTCTTGAGAGGTACAGAAAGTTCTGATTATTACAGTAGTTACTAAGAAAAACATTCTTTGAGTCAATTCATGAATTAAATGTTTTTCAGGATTTTTTAAATTCAAAGAAGGCTACCTTTCACATTCATACTAAAAAAAAGGGGGGGGGACAACTTTAGAAAGAAAGACTGTAATGGCTATTACTGTCAAAGGGCGGTTCCCTTGCTTCCCCCCACCCCCACCTCTAAGTCACAGCCATTAAAATGTGCAGCTACATTGTAAAATCATCAGGCATTGGGTGCTGTCATTTTTATGACCTTGCCAACACACAGATAACATTGTTATACAATGAACTGGGTGACCATAACAGAAAACGGACTAGTAGTGGAGATGCTCAATTATCCTAGCAAGCTAGGACTCTTGAGGTAACTTTGTGGAGGCAAATGGTCACAGTGGACCCTGTTCCTAGTAGTCAGATTTATACATTTCCCATGGGAGTCCAAGTACTGTAACCAGGAGGATTCCAAGACTGCTGACGGTTTTGTGGGACAATGGAGTGGCATGCTGAACAACAGGCTGCATTTTTTTGTACCTAAAACAAACAAACAAACAAAAAACCCCAGATCCCTTATAGGAGTTGAATATTATATCATGCCCTAGTTAGTAGGACCCCAACTTAACCACACTGTGTGTGCAGGGGAGGAAAACAACCACTAAGTTCATTTAAAGAAATACTGCACAGATACACTCACTGACATGCACAAGATGGTACGTTCTGAATCAGTCTCCCATTTACCCGTTGCCCACCAGAAATAATACAAATTATGGCACTTTTGATCACAGAGGATAATACTCTAGATAGTACTATTCAGAGTCAGAGGATGGAGGATTGCATTGAGCTCTGCCAGGGACTGGTTCCCTGTCACTCACTTGGCCTCATTCTCAGTTTCCTCAGGGCGAACCGTGGTGATGATGCCCTCCCTCTTTCACAGGATTGTGGCAAAATGCAAGAAAGTGCCTTACCCCAGAACATTCCAGTATAAATGCAGGAGTTGGTCTTCTAGATACTCCAAATGGACTCAAGATCAAACACAGCAAACCTACACAGACTCAGAGATGCTACTGTGATCATTTACAACTACGAAAACAAACAAACAAACAAAACCCCAGACTTTCAAATCCATCAGAGGAAGGGAATGGGACTTGCAAGTAGGGGAACAACTCTAGGGACTGTAAATGAACGATCAGTGCAAAGGGGAAGTGGGACCCAGGGGAGGGAACTCTGGTAACAGGTTCTTTGGAACACACCATCTGGAAAAAAAAAACAAAGAAACAAAGCCAACCAACACGGTATCACAAATTTTGTTTCCTCATCCTAAAAGCTCCCAAGAAGATAAGCAAACACTTTATTTTGCTTTAAACCGGCTTACAATTTACAAACTCTGCGGTGATTTTTAATCTGTCTCATGTGTCTCTGTTTATCGCACTGGACAGTACCCACTGCCCATGGAAATAAGCCATTCCCAGCAAGAACTGGAGGTAATTTCTAGTTCTGGTTTAGCAGACTGTTTTGGTGACTTCTCTGGAGCTGGTTTAGAAGCATCGGCAGGTGATAAGTTGATTAAAAAATCCTCTTTCTTGCTGTAAATAGCTTGACCTTCAGAATGTGTAATCTTGCCATGTAACAGCCTTGAAAAAAAAAATTGCTAACTTTCTCAAAGACATCCATGACTGGTCTCCAGACTTAATTTTCTTCCTGATTAAGCACAGGACCGTTCTGCTGTCTACGTATCACTCAGTCCTCTTTCTCATTACCAGCCCTAATTTGGACATTTAACAATAGGGAGGAACCAAATTAAATTTTTAGAAGGGTTCAAGAACTGCGTCTTTCTTTCTTTTTCTTTCTTTCTTTCTTTCTTTCAGATTTTATTCATTTACTTGACAGAGAGAAAGAGCACAAGCAAGGGGAGCAGTAGGCAGAGGGAGAAGCAGGCTCCCCGCTGAACAAGGACCCCCATGTGGGGCTTGATCCCAAGACCCTGGGATCATGACCTGAACCGAAGGCAGACTCTTAAGCAAGTGAGCCACTCAGGTGCCCCAAGAACTACGTTTCTTTAAGGGTTTGGTCTCTGTCTGGCCGATGACCCAGAGAAGCTTCAGGTTCATGGCCCACAAGTGAAGAACCATCAGTCTTTAGCTACGCGACAGGTGCAGGGAGAAGATTGTACCTGGGCAAACGCCGGAGCAGGCAGCATTTCCTTTGACTGGGAAAAGCAGGCCTCTCCTCCTGCACCTCACTCCTGGCAGCCTCCAACCTCCCCCTCAGACTCAAAACAGCAGGAGCAAACAGATGGAAGGACTACATTGTTTCTATTCATGAGTAACCACCACCTGCTGGGACAACCAGCCTTCCAGGTGGAATAACAACGAACAGGTCTGGTAACAGTGTTATCACCACAAAGCCAGCTACTGGGGTGCGGCAGGGGTGGAGCAGCTGTCCTCCAAAGGAAAGGAGTGACAGGAAAAGCTGAGGAAAAGGCCAGAAAGGGCAGGGACCGTGGAGTGCTCCAGGCTAACGGTAAAGCTCCAACTTGCCGTTCTTCCCAATGGGAGAGCCATCCCTGAACTACTCTCAGCGAGAAAAACATGCTGCAGGTCAGTGATCTGAACAGCTCAGGCCTGGACTGTCACAAGGGGAAACCTCACCCTTCCTGCCCCGGAGTGTTCGAAAGAGCCTTCCCGCAGGGTGTGTGCAGTGTGTGTGTGTCCTGTGCAACTGAAATGTTCTCGTTTGCATTCAGTTAAGCACTTCATTAAGCATTACGCTTTTAAGTTTGAATGTGTGGGATCAGTGTATGTGTTCCATGCTTTTTTTTTCATGTGTGCTGTTTCTGGAGTCAGATCCAGGAGTCGCTTCTGTCTGTGCCATGGACTGCCCAGCGACCGAAGGGGATCCTGAGGCTTCAGTTTCTCCATCTATACAACTGAAATAATGATCACTAGTACACAGAGGTATTGTGAAGGTTATATAAAAATGAATACATTTGCTTAGCACATCATTTGGCAGAGTAAGTGCACAGTAAATGTAAGTTATAATTATTAGGATTAATGTTATAATCATAATATAATAATAGTGGCAGAAGCCTTGAGCCCTCTTTGCTAGCTCTGTAATAAGCTAGCCCTTTGACCCAGATAAATGTGTTATAATTTTCTCAAACTTTGAAATGGATGGTACATTCTAGAATTTCTATCCAAATCTAAAAGTCTGTGACTCTATAGGCATTCTTTTGGCACGTAAAATAATTATTCATTATGCTGTTAATATTCAAGATAGCATAGGGTTTTTCAAAATCATCTGTGGGCCTTGAAAAATTCAGCACTTGAATAATTCAAACGATACCCTGTCAATGAGACCCCCCCCCCATTTTATTGTGGGTGTCTCTATTATCCTGGAGACAAAATTTCACCTGATAGTTCTTTTCCACGATGCCTCCAGTAAAAGCAAAACTAAACCACGAGCAAACTCCCCTAAAAAGTGGCCCAGTGGGCAACCCTGCGGGCCAACCGGGAAGTCGCTGAGCCACACGGCCATGGGCTAAATCAAGGCCCTCACACAAATGGCATAAAGAGGAATTTTTTGCTTGTTGAACTTTCCAGGTCTTGTAGACTCTTCTACATTTTAAGGAGAAGAAGAGGAGAAACTTCCCAGTGCCAGACTAGCCCCATTTACAGATGGGCATCTGAAAGTGCATCTGTCCCAGATCTTTGACGGGTGTGGTACCCAAGACCAGCTGCACCGAGGGAAACCGCCACAGGCCCAGAGTGCTCTGGTCATTTTCAGTCCATCCTCTGCCTCCCATGGGTGGAGGGGGTGTGGGGAGAGCAGAGCTCCCTCCAGGCAGGGAGCAGAAATGGCAAGACAGCTGGACCCCTTGAGCCTATCTGACCATCCATCAGTCACCTGGGGGAAACAAACTCACTTTGGAATACCCTGTGCTTGTCTCAAGCAAAACAACTGTTTGGTAAGAACCGAATCAAAACAACCTGCCCCCGCCTCCCTTCTAATGTCCGGGCACTCCAGAAAAAGGAACTTGTTTGGTTATCTCCCCCCAGGGCTCTGATTCAGAGGACTGTCACTTCCAGAGGTTTACCTCACTGATTCCAGGTTCTGTCCTCTCCCTTTCCCCTTTTCCTTTCTTAAACATTCTGGCTGGTGACTACCACAGAAAGACGCAAGTCCCTGAACAACAGCCCCATTCCAGCATGGTGCCTGCTGTGCTGCTCTCCAGAGAGCAAGCTCCAGTCAGCTGAATGAACCCAAGAAAGAGAGAACAGGTCTGTTACTTGGAAGCCGGCTCTCAGGCCCCCAGAGCTGATAACCAGCCGCAGGAAGCACTTTGATCATCCAGGGCATCGACAAGGAGGGACACTGAGCATCATCAAAATGCTAACTTGCCCTTATCTATCTATCTATCTAAAGTCAGGAGGACCAGGGGGTGACTAAAAAAAATTAGCTTTAAAGTAATGAGGTTGAATTAGCTTGTTCCCAAAAAGAGCTATAAAATGTATCTTCAGTGAGTTGGAAAGCATGCCTGAACTCAAAAAAAAAAAAAAAAATGCTTCCTTATCTAAATCTACATATCATTATGTTAGTTTTCTGTATTGCAGATTGTTACACACCGTTAAATGAGATCGTTTCCCAAGCTGACTGATCAAATGAGACATACACCTTTCTCAAAGCACTATTTTTTTCAAATTTCAATGGTGAAATCGATTCAAATCAAATCCAGTCATCAGTCCACTTTATTGTAAGCTCTCTTCTTCATAACCTGAATCTTGGCTTTGAACCTAAACACCACAGACCATAAAAATCCCAGACACCAGGAAATCAACTCACAGCTTCCTAGGTAGGAATCAAGCAAAACGCCTTATTCACCCTTAAAGTTAGAATAAAACATTGCTGCAAATGACAGATTCTAAAAATAATAATAATACTACTAAATCAGTAAAAACGCAAATGGCTATTAACAACAGATAACATAAAATACCTCCTTGAATGCCAAATGGAAACCAAGATCAAAATTAAAATTTGTCAGTGCCTTGCAAAACACACACACACTCTCTCCCTTTCCCTCCCTCTCTCTCTCTCTCTCAAAAGTTCTCCAGTTACTTACTGGGGCGGTTCCGTCGTCCTCCTCACATCAGCACCCTGCCTGTCCGGCTGCCAAGTGCTGGAGCATGCCTCGAGCAGCTGTTTCCTTCAAGCTGCGGCTCTGTGTCTTAACCAGTCACATGCGCCTCCTGATAAATACTGCCGCTGTGCCAGGAGGTCAGAAACTGAAGATCATTATTCTCCTAATTCGCAAGCCTCATAACCCCTGAGCTGGCTCAGCCATTTCATTAGCACGCAGAGCGGTGCATTCCACAATTTGTTTTCTTTCAGTGGCAAACCCCAAACAGCTGATAAGTCACCCTGAAGGACAGGTCACTGCAAGTGGAAAGTTGATGTGTATGGGGGGGGGCGGAGGGGTAGGAAGGGGTGTGGGGAGAGGAGCTGCAGTCCCTATGGTCTCTCATCTCATCAGGTTTTCACTGGGGTTCTTGAGCAGCAGGACGAAGGAGACACAGACCGACCGGTGCAGCAGGTGGAAACCATGCTGCGTCCGGGTGCCCCCAGGGTCCATCAAGATGCTGCTCCATCTTCCCACAAACCAGAGCGTCCAGGCTCCGGTTTGTGGGAAGAGCTGTAAGACCGGGCAGCCTGTTGTGAGGAAGGTGGGCTAACCGTCTCAGGATGTTTAGGGTTAATTTCGAAGGCGAGGGCTGCTGTGCCAGGCGATGCTGAGGGGCGAGGGGGTGAGGGGTTAGGGAAGACTATCAGAGGCAGCTTCGTCTAGAGCCAATGGAAATGACTTTCAGGTAACCTGAGACCGAGCTTCCGCACGCTGTAGTTATCTGTTGGAGCGTATCAACATTTGGGGGGCACAGCAGAGCCATTGAGACTATCAGCGGGGGAATCAAGAGTGGAAACAGAAATGATCACAAGATTTGCAAGCCGCTTTACAGATGTGCTGCTGCCCCCTTTGGTGCTAGGAAGTTGAACCGACCTGCTGTTTCCTGTGCCACTCACGAAGGTGGCAGACGTTCTGGGAGCCTTGTTGAATTCATACTTCTCACCTGAGCTGATGTTCCCCCTCTCCAAGGAAAGCCTGTGGACGCTCTGACTTTGGATAGCACCTGACTTCTTGTGCCACCTTCTAACAGCAGAGCCCACGCAGGCCAGAATGTCGGTATGACAGGCGGTCAGCTCCTTTGGCAGACTGAACATCCAAAAGAGATTTTAAGAGGTTAAAATGCCCCAGGGGATTTCTGTACCATAATGAGCCTGTTAAACTGTCAACCTTGATTTTTAGTAAGTGAGATATTACTCAACAGAGGAGCTTGTGTGGGCAATCTTCCATATCTGGGTTTTGTCTCATAATTATTTACAAAATTAATCAAACCAGAAGTTTCCCTCCATACAGAGGATAGAGTGTTTTTCCAGAATAACAACAACAACAACAACAGAAGACCAAAACCTCTCAGTCTTGCCATTCTTTCAGGGGACTAATTTGTTACCTACATGTGAGTGACCAAAGTGTAAATAGAAAAATGTTTTGCAAGCTTCAAAACATACCCCTTTTGTTCAAAGTTAGTAATACAACGAAACTACAGATATTAAAATACAATGTGCTAAAATATGTCACCTTCCTAACCCTTTTTCCTCGTATGACAATCATGAATCAGAAACAGAAAGGGAGGCCTACTGAAGACTGGAAATGTTATTTTGATTTATTTATACCTCGCACTTAACAGTAATGGAAACTTTTGTGATCTTGTGGCATCCATCAATCACCTTATTTGCCACTGGTGGTGTTAATTATTCTGATGATCCATTGCATACCACATAGTTAATGAGGCAGAGGCTTCTGGAAACCCTTCAATGAGCAATGAAAAAAACAGTCTCGGGAAAGGTAAGCATAGAAATTCTCTCATTCCTTTGGGAGAGAGGAAGGGATGGATTCCAAATCATACATATCAAGTGGACTGTCAACACAGACAAAGATCCTGGGCCCTTCTGACAGCATCCAGGAGTGTCCCGGAGGTTCCAAAAGACTCTTTTTTTTTTTTTTAAGATTTTATTTATTTATTTGACAGACAGAGATCGCAAGTGGGCAGAGAGGCAGACAGAGAGAGAGGAAGGGAAGCAGGCTCCCTGCTGAGCAGAGAGCCCGATGTGGGACTCGATCCCAGGACCCTGGGATCATGACCTGAGCCGAAGGCAGAGGCTTTAACCCACTGAGCCACCCAGGCACCCCCGAAAAGACTCTTTTCTAACCTTGCAAACAAATGGGGAAATCCCCCCTTTGTGTCCCAAACACCTATAGGTACCAATCTTCTCCTTCAACTCCGAAAGAAGTGCCCTCCTCCCGCCAAAGGCTACCCCCACCCCCGCCCCAGCTTTCTGTCTCACCTTGGATCCGTTGCCAACCATCACGCTTTCTCTCCCTGTCCACTCACCCTCCTCATTGTCTAAATATGTTTACATTATTTTTACGTCCTAAAAACAATCTTTTTTGATCTTTTGCTTCCTTAATTACTGCCCTAACCTACACATTCCCAGCACAGGTGAGTTTCTAGACACACTTCTTGTGTCGCTCATCTTCACATCCCATTTATCTTGAGGTTGGCTTCCAGTCTGCCTCTTCCCCCAACTTCACTGAAACTCGTTTCCCCAAGTCACCAAAGACCAATGCTATTGGACACCTTTTTGCTTTTATCTGACTTGATCTCTCTGCTGCACTTGACCTCACTGGCCAAGCACTCCTTAATGTGTTCTCTTTGGGCTTCTGTAAAATTTCATTCCTACCTCCTTCAGCCTCCTACGTGGACTTTTCTAATAGAGTCCCACTCTATTAGAGTTATTTATTATTATTAGTCCCACTGCTCTCACATGTAAAAATCCCCTCTGTTCTTCCTGTTTTCTAACAGCTCCCATATATCTTAATTTATTCCTGAATGACTGCAGTAGTTTCCTGATTAGTTGTTCTTTTTTTTTTTTTTAAAGATTTTATTTATTTATTTGACAGAGAGAGATCACAAGTAGGCAGAGAGGCAGGCAGAGAGAGAGGAGGAAGCAGGCTCCCCGCTGAGCAGAAAGCCCGATGCGGGGCTCGATCCCAGGACCCTGAGATCATGACCTGAGCCGAAGGCAGCGGCTTAACCCACTGAGCCACCCAGGCGCCCCCTGATTAGTTGTTCTGTCTCCAAAAGCCTGTCTCTGACAAACAAAAATTTATTTTGTTTTATTTTTACACTTTTGTACCTTAAGCCTCTCCAAAACTATGGTGGAATCTCAGGCATCTTTGTATTCCCAGAACCTAGAACAAGGCTTAAATCCTTCTTTTGTACATTCTGTTACTGTTGCATTTCTTACTCTATGTTATAAGTAGGTCTTAATGTGTCTATGTCCCATTCACACTTTGACAACCTTAAAGAAAGCCTGTGACTTCCTCATTTTATATCCTGTAGTGCCTAATCCAATGTCTGACCTGTAGGAGACACATGGAGACAACGCTGAATGAATAAATGAATGATTAAAGAGAAGGATTTTCTGTTTACTCCTCTCAGAAAAGACGTAAGAAAAGTAACAGTAACTCATTTTTTATTAGACCATCAAAAAATCTTAAGTCATGTCCCCCCACAAAGAAATTATTTTCACCACATTCTATGACCACATTGTAATACAACTATAAAATAAGTGCAAAAGTGTAAGTCAAAAAAGAACCAAGCTCTTGGAAAATTTTTATGACTCTTCTTTAAGAAAATAATTGATTGGAAAGAAATCAAAACGGCAATCACAGAATGCTTAGCAGGTCTCAGTAATGAGAATACCATATCCAATACTGTAGATAGAGCCAAAAGAGTTAATGAGAAGCAAACTGACCCAAGGAGTTGAAAAACAATGGATCAATAAGCATGGGAAAATGCCAAAGTTATTAAGAAATTGTTTCCAAAGAAGTTTTTTGTCCAAATTACTTACACAATCAAGTTATCTTTGAGTTTCAAGCCACAGATAATTCCCAGGCTGTATAAAATGTTCAAATGAACAAAAATAACAGAAAGCTAACATAATACCCCAGACACAAAAGCACACAAACAAACGAACTGATAATGCATAATAGTGGAAACCACAGACTAACCTCACATATAAACATAGTTTACTGGAGAGATGTAAAAAACTCTTAATATTAAGGAATGCATCAGTATGACGACGTGATGGTAAAAAGCCTTTGAATTAGCACAAGCGGTACTCTTGAAAAGTCTTTTGATAAAATTTAGTATCAATTTTTTAAATTAATAAAATGGAGTTAGGAGAATTTTTCTTGGCATGATAAAGATGAACCCAAACCAAACACAAGTGTCCTATAGTATAGTAGTAGAGATATTAAATGGTATAGTAGTAGAGACATTAAAATTAAATTGAGAAACAGGGAAAGGGTGCTCGTTGTTACTACCATCACACAGCACTGTTCCCGACATTCAAGCCCTTGCAATCAGACAAGAGAAGAATAAAAACAAACAAGCAAATAAACGAAAAAACTAAAGAATTAGGAGGAACAAGAGACAAAATTACCCAACTTGCATATGTTATAATCATTTACTCAGTAGAATCAACTTTTTAAAATGTTTTAAATGATTAGAAATGTCAGTGAACAATCACAAAATCAAACTAATTGGGTTTCCCACGTAACAGCCTCAAACTGTTAGAAAAATCATGGGAAAAAAATCTCATTCAGAATGGCAACAGTAATAAAATTTCTAGGAAAGACAAGAAAAGTGAAGAAAATATAAAGGAGTTTATAAAAGTCTACTGAGAAAATAGGAAATCTTTTTTTTTTTTTAAGATTTTATTTATTTATTTGACACAGAGAGAGAGAGACAGTGATAGAGGGAATACAGGCAGGGGGAGTGGGAGAGGGAAAAGCAGGATTCCCACTGAGCAGGGAGCCTGAAGGGAAGCAGGGCTTGATCCCAGGACCCTGGGATCCTGACCTGAGCTGAAGGCAGATGCTGAAGGACTGAGCCACCCAGGTGCCTCAGAAATATTTCAATAAATGGAGCATTCTATGATTTTCCAGGACTGGAAGACTCAATGTTGTCAAGCTGTCGATTCTCCTCTATTTAATGAATACATATAATTAAATTTTGATTAAAATGCCAGAGATTTTAAACAACAGGTCAAAAAAGAAATTCTGAAGTTTATATGAAAGAATAAAAAGCTGAGAATGGTAAAGAAAATTTCAGAAAACAACAAGGCTGGTCAAGGGTACTAGGTATTAAGTAGGCTGAAAAATCAAGAATTAAAAGTTTGATTCTGGGGGCGCCTGGGTGGCTCAGTGGGTTAAGCCTCTGCCTTCGGCTCAGGTCATGATCTCAGGGTCCTGGGATCGAGCCCCGCATGGGGCTCTCTGCTCAGCAGGGAGCCTGCTTCCCCCCTTTCTCTCTGTCTGCCTCTCTGACTACTTGTGATCTCTCTCTCTGTCAAATAAATAAATAAAATATAAAAAAAAAAAAAGTTTGATTCTGGAGCCAAAAGAGGCAGACCAATAGCAGAACAGAAAGCCAGAAATAAAAAAAAAGTACTATATTAAAATGTTTATTTGTTGGGGCACCTGGGTGGCTCAGTGGGTTAAAGCCTCTGCCTTCGGCTCAGGTCATGATCTCAGGGTCCTGGGATTGAGCCCTGCATCAGGCTCTCTGCTTGGCGGGGGGCCTGCTTCCCCCTCTCTCTCTGCCTGCCTCTCTGCCTACTTGTGATCTCTCTCTCTCTCTCTGTCAAATAAATAAAATCTTAAAAAAAAAAGTTTATTTGTTAAATATGATATTTAAACCCAGTGGGAAAGAAATGAACTATATAACGACTGGTTGGATAGTTAAGTAGAGAGGAACAATAAAATAAATTATTACCAATTATTAAAATAAAATAAAAATCAATTATTACCTCACAAAAATAAAATCAGTTATTATCTCATACCATACACAAAATAAATGCCTAGTGGACAAAGGAGCTAAAAGTGAAAATAAGACCCCACATAAACTTGAAGAAAATCATGTGATTTTTTTTAACATCTTAAAATTACTTTAATTTTAATTATTTTAATCATGATGAAATGCTTTTACCATGAAAATTATTTTAATTACGATCACAAAAGTGAAAACCATTTAAGAATGTTTTAAATATTTAAATAAGTAAAAAGTAAAGTTTATGTATGTCAAAAAAAACCCCACCATAAACAAAATTAAATTGCACATGACAGAATGAGATTAAAAAATGAAGCCTGGGGGCACCTGGGTGGCTCAGCGGGTTAAGCCTCTGCCTTCAGCTTTAAATGCTTTAATCATCTACGCAAAGAGGAGAAAGCCATAAGAAATGTGATCATGAAAAAAGACCCAGAGCTGCAATGCCTCACCTTCCCCTGATAAGGTAAGACACTTTTTCCTAAGTCTCAGTTCTCCACTCTTCTGTGTCTGGACTCCATATTGGTCAGCAAGTCACTGGACGTGGTGGAACGAGCAGGTTCAGAGGACGCGGGAAGAGGAGAGAAGTATGGTCTTGCTTGAGCACCGTGGGTTCAGAGATGCCCAGATGGGCTTTTATGTCTACCTGAGATACTCCCTTAAGTAGAAAGTCCCAAATGGTTTCCATCCTATGCACACATGGTCAGAGAGCAGGACGGTCCTCTGCCAACTGCCCCCACAGGAAGTTGCCATTCACCTTGTGCCAAACTCCTACTCCAACTTGGTGATACACCACGTCCTGGTCAATTTGAGGTACTAACGCCATGCTGCATCCCCAGCCCTACCTGCCTTTCTTTTCAGCGGGCCTTTCACACATTACTTTCTTATTTCTACTGGGTCATCTCTTTCTCAGATACATTCGCTTCTTTCTTGTTTCTTCCAACATTTGTCTAAGTATCATGGGGGATTTTTCTCTCCCACTCCTGCTCGTCCCCTGTTCTTCCCCTTGAGCCAAATAAACCCCTAGACACCATCAGTTCTCCTAAGAGTTGTGCTAGCCACATGTCTGTAACAAACAGAAAAAACTGTGGAAAAAAAAAAATCAGAGCGTGGAGTTCTTAATCTCTAAAGCCCTTGAACAAAGCAAACCATTATCAACAAATAAAGAAATATAGTGTCTGCTTTCAAAGTGCATTGCATTTAAGGAGTCACCAAAGCACGTGACAAAAATCTCTGCTCTCAAAGCTGACAGTCTCTCTTGGAGAAAATGGGACATGCAGAGAGCCATACATAAGGAATTCTAATTATAATATATCATAACATTTAATATCTATTAATATTGTACAATACTAATATAGTATTAATAATATATAACAAGCTAACATCTGTGCAAAATACTCATTAAATCCTCACAACAGTGCCCTAAGGAAATGCTATTATTACTACGATGTTGACCTTTAATGAGATTAACTAGCCTTGCCCCCAGCTAGTAAGCAGCAGAGAGAGAAAGAGAGAGAAATATAGATGCAAACAAACCCAGGTCTCTCTGACTCCAAACTTTCCATGTTTACTATCTCCACCCAACCAAATGATTTAGTGTCCATGGAAGTTTTCACAGACTTGCTCGTCTTTTTCTAATTAAACCTGCTCGCACTCACGCACAACGGCCAAGTTAACTGTATTGCACCGTGGAGTCTAATGACTGGCGTTACAACTGCAGTTGTAACGGACCGATTCCCAAGTGAACCTTTTGACACAAGCCATTCACAAACTGGAGTTGGGCTGTATAAAAGTAAAAAGGTGGCTGAGTCAGGAGGACAGCCTCTACCATAGGCTGCAGAAGCTTCTCCCACTCCCTGTCTGGGCATCGTGCCCCCTTTCTTCAGCATCTCTGGAGAAATCCCCAAATTTCTGGACGAATCAGTTACATTTAAAAATGGACTTCCTCTGTTGGTCTCTTTCTTTTTTGTGTATTTTATCTCTTTTCTTTCTTCCTTTGTGTTAAATTTCATTTGTTTTTTAAAAACACTTTACATATTAGTGTTGCATTTACTGAATCTAGTTCATTTACATTTACCTTTATGGCAGATTCTTCTCCATCTAATCAGCTTCTCAGACTGGGCTAGATTTCTAGCTGAAGCTGGATTCATTAAACATGAGATGGAAGAGTTAGCATCCAAGACACGAAATCACCTCGCTTAGCATAATTACTTAATAATAATAATAATTACTTACATAATAAATAAATAAAATAGTAAATATTATATTAAATATAATAAATAAATAAAACAGTAGTTTTATTTCTAAACACCGATTTGATAGCAACTTGCATTAATCTTTGAAGATCTTACCCCTATAAACCACAGACTAGTGGTCAAATTAATCTGAATCTAAATCTTCTAACATACCACTGCTGCTTTCTGAATTTAGTTCTTTTTTTCTTTTTTTAGACTTATTTATTTGAAAGAGTATGCGTGTTGGGGGAGAAGCAAAGCGAAGGGGAGAGGCAAAGGGAGGGGGAGAGAATTTCAAGCACACTCCTCAAGGAGCAGACAGCCTGATGCCGCCTAGATTCCAAGACCCTGAGATCATGACCTGAGCCACAATGAAGAGTCAGCGGCTTAACCCACTGAGCCACCCAGGAGCCCCCTCAGAATTGTTTTAGTTCTTGAAGAAGTTGCTTAGGGGGGAAAAAAAAGCTTCCTAAGGCTGCCTCTGTGCATTTTTCTGAGAATCATTTAGTGTACAGAAAATAATAGAAGGGCAATTTCAGATTTATAATTTCCTTTCTATTCAAGTTTCAGCATCATTGCTGTTTCAAAGGAGAAAATACAAAGCTGATTCAAGGGAAAATGAGGCTAAGAAAATATTTTTAAAAATTTTTCTCGAAATGTGTGATCGCTAAATGCATGAGATGGGCACAGTTTTCTCTTTGCAGGAATCATAGGAAAAGCGCTGTTAGACGCTCCAAATTCTTTTTCTCATATGAGAATTTGAGACCCTCCTGCCTTCTCCCCACCCTCCCACTGCCGCTCCACTCTGAGTCTGCTGAACTGCACTGGGTTCATACCATAGCCCACCAGACTTGGCTGGAAGATGATGCTCAGGGTACACTTTCTGAATGAAGGAAGGAACTTTTACACCATGGTTGTAATGATAAAATAGCCATCTTAATTGATGCTAAATCCATCCACTAAAATTGTGCATGCGGGTATCCCCCACTTTTTGAAAGTTCAAGTTAGGCTACTTCACTTTTACAATGAAAGAGCTGCATTAGCACCTGTTTTGGTTAACCTACAGAAATTTTTAAAAAGGGTGACATGTGAAAATAATGTTCCGCACTTGGCAGCAAGCCCTCACAGAGGCAGGGCGCACCCCAGAGCCATGTGTGTGGCACCGCCCCCCTCTCTGGGGAAGAATGTGGTGCCACCAAGCTCCTTTCCCAGGAACTACACTGAGCATCTCAGTACCAAGCCCCCGTAGTTTTCAACTGTGTGAGCATCTGTGCTTTTCGTGGATTTATTTTGTGCATCTATTAGTAAGATGTAATAGCAGAAAAGCCTAAGAGAAGTTATTGTTTGGAGTGTGGGCATGCTCATAAACTTTTCCACACAGGGGTGCCGGGGTGGCTCAGTCCTTAAGCATCTGTCTTCCGCTCAGATCATGATCCCAGGGTCCTGGGATGGAACCCCCATGGGGGGGTCCCTGCTCCGCAGGAAGCCTGCTTCTCCCTCTCCTACTCCCCCCGCTTATGTTCCCTCTCTCATTGTGTCTCTCTCTGTCAGATAAATAAATGAAATCTTTTTAAAAGTCCCATATAAATTAATAATAAATTATTAATGTAAATAAATTGTTTTATTGCTTTATGCCATTTTGGCTTACACAAGGTTTCATAGGAATGCTCTACTATTGAATACCTGGGGAAACCTGTACTAATTCTAAACAATGTCCATGTTAACTACATGTTCTACATGATCACTTCCGCTCTTCACTCTAGCTATCCCATTATCCAAACCCAGCTAGCCGACTGCAAGTCCTGTTTTTCAGTCCTTTGTGCCAAACTACTTGCTCACATTTTAACCCAACCATCACCATCCCTAGGTTATAAATCTGTGAGGATTGAGCTTCTAACCTCATTTCCATATCCTTTCCTAAAGTATCATTACTTTATCACACACTTCATTAAACATCGCCATGATTTACTTACACGGTGTTTGCTCAAACTTTTGGCTGCAGTCTTGGGATTACTTAGGACCTTTGTGTATAGAAAGCCTTTGAATAAGATATTCTTCATCATGACTGCCTGGGAGAGCACAAAGGCAGCCACAGACAGAGCAGGAACCCACTGAGTAATAAGGCTCTAATAGTATTGCAACCAGATTTTCTGATTTGTAGATCAGAGGGGGTAAACTAAGAAAACACTTTAAGAAACACATAAAAATGGGGTAGGAAAATTTCCAGTTCTCCTTCATGTTTTAATTAAGCAGGGAGTTTTTGTTCTCAGGGCTCATCTTTGTGTTGCCATTCTTATTCGTGAAAAGCAGTAGCTCATGCATGCTGTGTCCAAACTCTCAAACTGAGGGGCAGGTGGAGGGGAGGGGTCAGAACTGAGAGTGGGTGTTGTTTCTTTAATATAACCATGGGAAGTAGGAACTTTGCAAAGCTTCTTGGCTGGTGGAGATAAACACATGGTAGTGGGAAATCAATGCAGGGACATGCAGGCTAAAACAGCTGAACAATACTAGCCTATATGGTATTTGATAGGTACTGAATGCCTATAAATTCTTTTTAAATTTATATTGTAACCGGTCAGAATAACTACATTATCACATGGAAGAATAGTCTTGTTTCCTTTTGCAAAATAGGAAAAGCAGGACTCCTACGTTTCTCTTTGTACTTTATAAAATATATAGTTTAAAAAGCAATAATGTTCACTGTAGCATATCAAGTGATACAGAGATAGACATACAGAAAAATTTAGTAACCTATCCACTTCCATCTTGCCAAGATGACATACACCTATGAAAAATGTATCTCATATATACATACACATATAAGGTTCTAGTTTTCCATTAAAAAAAGTCTGTATTTGGGGTGCCTGGGTGGCTCAGTGGGTTAGAGCCTCTGCTCTGCCTTTGGCTTGGATCCTTGGGATCGAGCCCCACGTCGGACTCTCTGCTCCGCAGGGAGCCTGCTTCCTCCTCTCTCTCTGCCTACTTGTGATCTCTCTCTCTGTCAAATAAATAAATAAAATCTTAAAAAAAAAAAGAAGTCTGTATTTTATTTTTTCCCTTATCATATCATGGTTATGTATATGGTCAGTAACAGAGATTTAACCTATATTTTTCAATAGCTGTATACTTCTGCACAGCACAGTTATATCATACTGTATTCACCCTATTAATGAACATTCATCATGCTCTCAGTTTTGTGCTAGTATAAAATGTTGTACTGATTATCCTTACCCATACACCTTTAGTTTCTGGTGTTTTTCATTCCGTGGTAGAGATATCCAAAACTGGGATTGTTGGGTTTGCAGAATTACTCATTTCACTATACAGTCTTAGTTATTTTTCCAAAACTAACTTAAAATCAGTGCAAACATCAATGACCTTAAGAAGACCAGTAAATATCAACTTAGAGGATCAAGATTTTAATCTGAGAAGCATTAAAATTTCCTTTCAGAATTATTCTCCATCAGGTATATTAACTACATCATTTATATTGAAGATATTGGCTGGCTTTTCACAAGCAATAATACTTTTTAAAACCAAAATGTTTTAATCAAATCGACTCGAAATGTGTCAAAGTTAAAAGTTGGAGCCTATTTCCCTCCAGCTAGTCTTTATTATCGTCACACACCAAAAATTCCATAAACTCTAAAGCCCATTCCAACTGCCGAATCAGTTGCTGATTAATTCTTTTAAATTATGAGTGAACGTGAACGATATGTTATGAAGAACAAAAATGTTAATGTTGGACTAAAAATGATTCACTGAACTTTCAAAGAACACAGTGGTGCTAGTGCAAAAAAGGGTCAAAAACTCCCTTGCTTTGATTTTATTCTCTGGATTTTGGTGATTTTGGTCTTAGTAACCGAAGAGCCCACTGTCGTCTCCATGAGACAGGAATGGGCTCTGCTGTCCAAACACAAGGGTAAGTATACACACTGTCTACAGCTCCACTCCTCCTAGTTTTCTAAAACCACCTCTTCAAAATTATATGGTTTTGCCATGACATTTGGTTTGGGGCTTTGGAATGAGAAGTTGGGCAACATTTTTCTATATTTTTCACAGCATATATTTTCCAACTGTTACTGCTACAGCCACCAACACACTCTAAGACACAAGCGACCAAGCATAAAGTTCCTTGCCTTCAGAAAAACTAAGTTACAGTCAACATAAATGCAGGGAAATTTGTTCACATTACCAAAGCATTCTTTGTCTTAGAAATCTACTCGTCGCAGGATTACAAGAAATGTGTGCACCTCTGATGCATTAACAATGGCATTCAACCAACCAAAATTTAGCTCATATTATTCAAGAGCACATTTATTAAGTAAAATAAACATGAGTCCGATTTTGGACACAACTTACTGGCCCAGATGGACTGTGTCCTTTCCTTCAGAACACAAAAGTGGGCAAGTAATTCTACGCTGCCTGTGATGGACAGGCTATTTCCCAACCCCCACCCCCCCCCCAGAGGGCTTAAAGTAACCTGCTAAAAATAGCCCCTCAGGGCTTGGTGGCTCCTGGGTGGCTCAGTGGGTTAAAGCCTCTGCCTTTGGCTCAGGTCATGATCCCAGGGTCCTGGGATCAAGCCCCACATCGGGCTCTCTGCTCGGCGGGGAGCCTGCTTCTTCCTCCTCTCTGCCTGCTTCTCTGCGATCTCTGTCTGTCAAATAAATAAATAAAATCTTAAAAAAAAAAATAGCCCCTCAGGGCTCACATTAGCCTCCTTTGCTGAAGGGCCAGGTGAAAATATAAATTGCTTGAAATACATCCTGTATTCTAATTCCATAGGAACTACCATTAGCTGAAAATCCCCACTAATCCTCCTGACAATTCCAACATTAATAACCTTTTTCTCTTTTAACCATTTTTCCAAGCCAGTAGGAGAGGCAGTGTGTTGAGTGTTGAGGACTTGGACAGGCTGGGGCACTGGGATGTCAGGATTCTCATTCCCCCGTCAGCCACTCACCCGCTGAGTAAACTTAACCCTTTCAGGATAAAATTCCTCAATTGTAAAAAGCAAATGATAATACCCAACTCAAAAGGCCGCTATACCAGTTGGGAATAATGTGCTGTATTTCAGGAGGTTCTCCTATTAAAATACTCAGCAAGTGCGCAAAAATAAATGTTAAGACAAGCTCAGTGAGACACTGGTCATCACACCAGAAAAACAAAAATAACCTAAAAAGAAAGGGAGATTGAGGGGCGCCTGGGTGGCTCAGTTGGTTAAGTGTCTGCCTTCAGCTCAAGTCATGATCTCAGGGTTCTTGGATCGAGTCCCACATGGGGCTCTCTGCTCAGCAGGGAGCTGCTTCACCCTCTCCCTCTGCCTTTCCTCCTGCTTGTGCTTTCTCTCTCTGTCAAATACATAAATAAAATCTTACAAAAAAAAAAAAAGAGAGAGAAAGGGAGGTTGATAAAAATAATCACAGTGCATTAATTCAATGCTATACACATTATGCAGCCAGTAAAAGGATTAAATGGGAAGATGGTTTTGCTGTAAGAAGTGGAAAAAGCAAGCTGCAAAAATCACTAAGTATAAATGATTATTGTTTTAAGCCAAAAAGAACCCTCCACTATGTGTTTAGTTCCATTTTTATCATAATCAGGTATGTTTTCAAATACGTAGAAAATATCTACGATGATATCAAGCAAATATCCACCCTGAAGAAAACAAGACAGTTGCCAGAGTTGCTAGTCTTTCCTTTTTCACACTATTCACTTTTGATATTGAGTACATTTATGTATCATAAACCTGTGCTGTTTTTACAATTAAAAATTGAAGACACTGAAGAATGCGATGAAAATTAATCACCGTAAAGCACTTGGCTCAAGGCCTAGCAGGCCTTGATGAATGGTGATTATCACAGTTAATTCTATCCAGAAACCACAGAACTTCCTAAGTAAAATGAGGGTATGGAAAGCAAGCAGACCTTGGTAACATGCAGCCAGTTACGCTCGAGTGTGACCCTGATCCGTTTACTTTTTTCAATTGACTGTTTATGATCTCGATGTGCTGATGGCTTCCTGGGTACCGCCATGAGTCAAGACAGCAAACAGTGTACTTGCAATAGGCACCTTTTATTATACGTCACTTATGCCTCAACAAAATTGTTTAAAAGAAAAAAAAGCAGAGCTAAAATTTTCAGCAGTAATAAGAGGACAGATGGGAGAATGAGATCAGAATCAGAGGTTTCTAAGGTCTTTGTGTTATTCACAAGAAGTTGTCCATGTGAAGACATTAGCGTTAGACTTTGTTACATCAAACAATGTCTTTAATGTGCAAACCAAGAAAGGAAATAGAGGACATAGCTTCCAGAACACTAGAGGGGAGACACTAGAATAACGAAAACTTGAAAAATCCAAAAGGAGCAGAACAGGACAGGAAAAGAACCTCAAGGAGAAAATAATGCTATTGACTCTTCATAGCATTATAGCCTGGCTGAACTCACCATGAAAATGCAGAGACTCTTATTAAATAAGAAGCAAAAAGAGGGACTCATTTTTAATCAGTTCAGCCTCACAGGCATAGGGCGTGCACGTGCATGTGTGTACAGAAAAAAGGATCAGATATCTCCCCTCGACTCAACGTTTTTAAACTGCTTTTCTGAAGCCTTGAAATTAATGGAAGGAAAGTTCTTTATACCAAAAATAACAAAGGGAACGGACTTGGTCGGGAGGGGAGAGGGTGAGGGAAGTGTCAGGGAGGCAAAGACAACCGGCGAGTAGACAGCGTGTTCGTCTGCCAGGACCTCAGCGGAGGGGAGATGCAAGGCGCAAGGAGGTGTCTAGCGGATCCCGCAAGGGGCCACCCTTCCTACCTACAGTGAGGTCCTCCGGCCAGCGTGGGGGCTCCCCTGGGGACCCTCGAGCTCCTCTCTCCAGAGGAGGTCTGAAGGTACAGAGCCCTCCCCAGCCTGGCGGAGCCGGCACTCTTCGGACACATGTGAACTCAACACGGCCACGCCAAACGGCACAATTCATCCATCCTTTCATGCAATCTGCAAAACAGGGTAGATGGTTCTAATCCATCTTATCTGGAAAACGGATGGAAAATTCTTCCCAGAAGTTAATTCTTTAGTCTTATTCCAAAAAAAAAGGCCACGTGGCTCCTCTGGCCCTGTGCACTTGGCAGCGCCCTCCCGGCCTCTGCTGATTGGACACGTGTTGGGGCGGCCGTGCAGGCGACGGTGGGGGAGACCCTCGGTGACGAGGGACGGTCTGCCCTACAGCCCGCTGCCCAGGAATGGCAGGCACCTCCACACATCCTTTCCTGCCCAGTTATCTGGGGATCTCACCGATGCGGTGCTAACATAGAACTGGAATCAGAGGAAGAACCAAAAGACAGACAAATCATAAAAGACTTTATGATGGAGAACAAGCCGAGGGCTGCTGGAGGGGAGGTGGGCGGGGGATGGGCTAATGGGTGACGCGGTATTGAGGAGGGCGCTTGTCCTGTTGCCCGCAGCCCGATATCCGTAAGTGATGAATCACTGAATTCTACTCCTGAAAACGAAACAAAACAAGACCTAAAAAACAGGGTTTCTCCTACCAGCTCTGCCTTAATCTCGTTGAGCAATACTGAGCCAGTCCACCCCATTACCATTAGAGGTCCCCCTAATCATCAAGAAAGTGGAAATGACACTATCTGTCTCATAGGTCTTTGTGGAAAGCTAATAAAGTGATGTACTTTGAAACCCGTATTATATTGTGGGAATGCAAAGTGTACTCATTTCCTACAACTGGTAAGACGGCTTTAAGGCTTCATAGTACCTTTGTTTGCATAACACCATTGCCTGCAGAGGAGGTCACAGAGTTTCAGCTGACATCTATGATGGGCCTAACGTGCCCACTCTTAGTGACAATCTCTTCTGCCCCTCCTACCTTTGGAACGGCTTTGGTATTTGGGGCAGTGTTCACTGGTCCAGGGATGGGCATGTGATCCGAAGGGGAGTAGTCTTAATACTTCTCTTGTTCCGGCCACAGTTGAGTGTTTCAGGGATGAACATCTGACTTGATTCAGGCAGATGATTCCCTAAACTATGAGTCCCTGCCCCATGCTTTTCAGCCATGGAGCCAGAACATCCTTTTCTGTGGCCAAATCTTAAGACGCAAAACCTAGAACCTATCGGCACTCACATTATCTGCTTGGCCTATACCATTCTAGGAGATGAGGGGGAGTAGAGTGTTGGTGTTGACCTTCAATTAATTCTCTAGTTTCAGCTATAAAAAAATGCCTGCCCTCAGCGGGGCCCTATCCAAAGTGCTTTTTTTTTTTTTTTTCCTAAGATTTTATTGATTTGTTTGTCAGAGAAAGACAGAGAGAGAGAAAGCAAGCATGAGCACAAGCAGGGGTAGCAGCAGGCAGAGGGAGAAGCAGGTTTTCTGCTGAACAGGGAGCCTGACATAGGGCTTGGGGCTCCATCCCAGGACCCTAGGATCATGAGCCAAAGACAGATGCTTAACTGACTGAGTAGCCCAGGCATCCCAAGCTAACCACTTTTTTTTTTTTTTTGAAGATTGTAGTTATTTATTTGAGAGAGAGAGAGTGCACGTGCAGGGGCAGTTGCAGAGGGAGAGAGAGAAGCAGACTCCCCGCTGAGCAGGGAGCCCGACACAGGGCTCGATTCCAGGACCCCGGGATCATGACCTGAGCCAAAGGCAGACGCTTCCCAGACTGAGCCACCCAGGTGCCCCCCAAGCTAGCCACTTTTTAAGAAGATTTCAAACCAGTCTTCCTCAAATTGGCCTCATTTTCACCTTCAGGGGTGGCTGGTGCAACTAGTTCCTGGGTTGTGCACGTGTGCTCTGGTGCAAAATGAATTAATTTTCTGATTTCTATTGTTGAATTAGTAATCAACTGTCTGTTTTCTAGCTTTCTAAATATTGTCTTATGACTTATTTATGACTTAAAAACAAAACAACACACCAAGCCCTGTGATCTCTTTGAATGGATCTCAGAAAGCAGAAGAGGAGTTAAATGTTTGTGTTACACCCTCCTTTAGCAGAAAACTTGAGGTCTGTACAATATACTTTCACTCTTCATCATACTCAACCCTCTTTGGTGGTCCCTGTGGGTCAGGCCTCCTCCAGGCTCTTTACCTAGGCCACCCTTCCCAGTCTTGTGCTCCAGATTTCAAAACTATTCCTCTTCCCATGTGATATTCCTAAATTAGAGGATTATATGCCTAACCCAGCTTAGAAAAGTCAACAGATAACCCAACTTTATGTTGAGGTATCAGGGATCGACTTGCTCCTGTTTGGAATAGTTATGGTTTTTGAAAAGTGACTTGTGTTTCTTTGTATGTGTGTGATTTCAAAACTCATGTTCACCACAAGTGATCTGAAAAGTATAGAAAAGCATAGAGAAGAAAAATAAGATCAACTCTTATCACACTCTTCTTAAATTTTTTTTTCTTTTTATATACATGATAACCAGCATATAGATGGACCCGGTCCCAGTGACCCTCTTATGGCTTATACCTCCAGAAATTTATAATTAAATGGATGAGAGAAGAAACTCCTGGAGGATGAACCAACCAAGCATCTAACGACTGAATGAAAGAAATATCACCAAACATCTTGTGATAGAGAGCATGTTATAACACGTCGGAAGAGGCAAAGTTAGGAGACACGTTGTTGACTAGGGTCTGGCAGAGAGAAATAAAAAAAAAATAAAGTGCGCTATTCTTCTGCCTGATGGCCAGGTGTGTAAGACATAGCTTCACAAGCCAGAGCCTCTCTTCCGAAAACGGCTCCCACCCTCTGGATTAGCCCCATGACTCGCCTCTCAATGTTATACAGGACTAGATGAGGAATGGACACCTGAGGCAAGTTTAGGCCAGTCTGATAGTCAGACTCTTTCTAAAGAGAATTTGGAGTGGAAAGCAAGACATGTATCCATTTCGATCAGCGCTTGAATAAAAAGAACCTTCAAACGAAGAGTGGATGGACATCCTCCATGCTGGGCTTGGTGAAGTAGAGACAGAAAGAGCAGCCGGGGTGGGGGGAGGTGAGCAGAGCCTCTGAGGAATGGGGGCAGAAACCATCATGTTCCAGAATTCATGGCCTTTATTGAGTTTCTGGAGGGAGGCAGAAACCATCATGTTCCAGAATTCATGGCCTTCATCGAGTTTCTGGAGGGAGGCCCCTGCCATTCTTCACTTCATTACTTGTGTTTCCATGACGTACATGTTTTCTTATAACCAATGTAGCTCTGCTGACTGTATTTCCATTCCCTGAGCCTTGGCTAAGATCCCAGGCGGTGTGCAGCCTTGTGTCAAGAGCTTAGCTAATGGACACCAGCCCCTCACGCAAGGGCCTTCCCTAGATAACAGCCTGCAGAGCGACAGGTTAACATCAGTTCCTGATAGGACTTCTCTAAAGACCCTTGTGATCAATAGTCTCCCCTACCTCCTAGGGCCTTCCCTCCTGCTACCCTTAGGTAAGACCTGGTGGAACTTACCAAAATCCACACTTTGTGGTTTGAATCGACCGATCAGGCCTTAGCCCAGGAACCCCAAAGCAGGCCAACCACGGCCTCTGACAAAGGCATGTGCTCAGGTCCTGAGCCTGCACCCCACCTTGACCTCCTTGTTTAGCCCCTCAAGGTAAACGGCGCGCTTTCCCCAGAACCTGTGAGTAGTAAATCTCTCTATTTCAATTTCTGTTGTGGTCTTCTGTTTTGCTCACCATCCAGCAACTCTACAGGGCTCTACTTAACAAATGTTAACTTCATAAAGTGTAACACCCTCCAAGATAGATCATGTTCTCAGGAGTGCGGAGAGATGAGTGTGGGGGAATGGGAGACCCCGAGGGAAGGAAATCAGCTGGATGGCTACTGACAAAGTTCCGGATTTAGGTAAAAAGGACGAAGAAGAGAAGCATTGGTGACAGGAAGGGAGCAGCTGAATGTGAGACACATTCAACAGGAAGGATAACCTACTGGGTTACCAGGAGGTGAAGAACAAGATGGAGGAAAGATGGCTCCAACCCAGATGGGATGATGTCACCATCAAAGGAAAGAACACAGGGCAGCTGCGTAGCTAAGGGAAGATGGGTTAAGATTTTTATCCTGGACGTGCTAAGTTTGAAGTGATGATGGAACATCGAGTAGAAACATACGGACCGACACCTAGTCCTAGAATGCAGCCTACAATCCCCTTCAAGCCAGAGAAGCGAGTTCAGAGTTCTTTACATATGGAAGCCATGAATGAGCTCTCTGAGGGAGAAAGGATTTAGAGAGAAATGGAAGAAAAGGATCTCTGGTAAATGGCTGCGTTTGAGGGCAAAGAAAAAAGACAACACTCGTCAGGATTGAAAGAAAACCGGAACAATGTGGCATCTCAGATTTCAATAGAGGACAACTTTAGGATATTAAATGGTGCAGGGATTGAGAGGAATAAAAGTGGAAAGAGATTATTTCTTGCATCATTGAGAGAGTTTCTGACATTATACTTTCAGTGGGGCTAGAGACAGAGTGGCTGATTTAATGTGTTTAAAATCTTGAAAGAGAAATGAGAAAACAAATGTGTTATGTGCCAGAAGACACACTGAGAGCTTCAGTGGTAGAATCTGAGAATTCAGTTGGGCAACTCGTGAGGGCAGCAGATTTAGGTAGTCTGGGTCAGAGTCTCCACAGCCAAGAAAAACGTGAAAGTTTTAAAGAAAACATCCTAGAATCCAAAGAAATTGAGAGAGAGGGTCCTGAAGAAGGATGGGTTTATCAGACAGGAGGGTTAGGGGTCATTTCGGATACAGGAAACACAGATGTGCGTGTCCCAGACGTGGGCTGCCTCTTTGAGCAGCACGTGGCAGAGCACCCACCCTTGGTCTCTGTTGGCCGACCTCCCTGCCCAGGGAGACAGCCCCAGGTCCCAACCAGAAGGAAGGACAGGAAGGCGTTCTAGAAGAGAGAGGTCACAGGCATACTTTATCCTCGTGGACGAGGCTCCTGTTCTTAAGCTACGGATATAATCTCCACTCACCTGCATGTCCTTGAATTCTCTTGTTGACTTGTGAAACCAACCAGCAGCCCTTGACCTTGCCCAAAGGGCAGTTAATGTCTCACTTTGTCCCACACTCTTCATTTACTGGTGATGAGAAAAAGCCATGGTCCTATCCACAAGATCCAAGAGCTCATGGCACTCAAGAAGATGCAGAAAACCCCAAGTCAGAAAGTGCCCTCTAGGTGCAGAGACCGGCTGCACATGCCTCGCTCCCCTCCTCTGTCCCACCCTGGAGACTGCAGGGGAAACACAGATACAGAGTCCCTAGTGCTCTGCCTTCGTTTCCCCTCAGCAGAACTGAGCCATTGGGCCTGATCTCGGTCTCATGGGCCCACATAATCTCCTTCACTGCAACCTTTCTCTCCACCTTCCTTTCTACCAAATGTTACTTAGGAAAACCTCACCCTATTTGGGAACAAAAAAAGATCCTAATTATGGCTACACACCAAACGCAGCGCTAGACATACTTCATCGGTAAGGAACGGGCAAATCCAAGGTTCAGACAAGCAAATGAAAAGGCCATCTCCACCAGCGGGTTATAGAGGTAAGGCAGCCTCCTTAGAAAAGAATTCTACCTGTTTTCTCATCCTTCAGTGAATTTGCTTTCCTGCCGACATTAAGGGACAAAATAGGTATATCTTTTACACTTGTTCTCACAACCAGTGGGACACCTGGCACTTGCTACCTTCTCTACCAGTGTTTGTTGCTTCGGATATAAGGTGACGTGTGCCTTGATTCTGCATATTCTTTTTTTGTTTTAATTATTCATAGGTTATTAATCTATTAATGGAATGTAATTATTAACATTATTAATGTATTATGTAATATACTCATGTAGAAGTGATATATTAGTAACCGCATTTCATGATAAATGCATTGTAATAATTTAGCTAATACAGATTTATAAAAATTATAAATATATAACATATAATATATAAAAGATTTATATTAATCATGATTTAATAAAGAATAATAATTTAATGTAATATATTGTGAATATAAAGTAAATACATTATAATAATTTCATTGTAAGTACACAGTATTTCATTTTTATTTTATTTATTTTTTAAAGATTTTGTTTGTTTATTTGTCAAAGAGAGAGAGAGCACGCACAAGCAGGGGAAGCTGCAGGCAGAGGGAGAAGCAGACTCCATGCTGAGTAAGGAGTCCAGTGTGGGACTCGATTCCAGGACCCTGGGATCACGACCTGAGCCAAAGGCAGACGCTTACCCAACTGAGCCACCCAGGTGCCCCAGTACACAGTATTTTAGGTACACATACCCCATCACTATTTATGACTTTGTTTCTTTTTTTTTTTTTTTTTATGACTTTGTTTCTGTGGGAAAAATGGAAAGTGAATTCAGAGGGCCAAGAAAATTCTTACAAACAGGCTTTTGGAGCACTACCAATTTGTAAATCACGCAATAGGTGGTCATTATTTACATTGTAAATGTCTTTAACTTTTATTTTGAGTTTTGAGTTTTCTGACTGCTTTCAATCTAGCTCTTATAAACAGACCCTCCTAGAATAAGAAATGAACCCAAACTATGAGGGGTCCAGGGGACTGGGACTCATTGCCAGGACTTTGGGGCTCTCGTCTCCAGCTCTCTACCATGGGCGGGGCCACAAGAACCTACAGAGTCCTTTAGTTTGATCCACTTCCACTGGCTCTATTTTTGCATCCCCATATTTAGCACACACAGCTATCTTTATCGCTCCAGCTGACTAGCATGCGAGTCCCCAGGGCATCAGAGTTATACAAGATTATTGAAGCATACTTCCTACTCTTGAAATAAGACAATGCAGAATGCCAAAAAGACATCAGCAAGCGATCACAATGTTAGAAGGAGTGTGTGTGTGTGTGTGTGCATGCGCGCACGCACGAATTTCTAAAGGTTTCTTTCTTTGTACTAAGTTGTATGCATTATTAGAAACACAATATTTATAATGCTTCCTGGAAATACGTCTTAGGCTGTGTAATGAAATCTATTCCTATGCCTAAATTTCACTTGAAAACCTTAAGAAGTAAGGCTTCTTACCATCACATAACCCAGATTTCAAAAACAGGGAACTTTTTAACCTCTATTACCCTCTTCTCAGTCGGGGCATCCATTAGTTACATGGTCTAAATGAACAGCTGAATTGTTCTAAAGGAAGAAACTCAAACATGCCAAGCTTTTGCTTCTTTCTCAGTCCTTCAGTTTTAGCTGATTCCTGTAACAGTGGCCAGCAGAATCGATCACAAAGAAGAAGACTGAGTCCTGAACAGATAGTAGGATCTCACAGACCAAGCTTCACATGTTACTGATATAACTCTAGCTCTTCTGTTCAGATCTGCTGAATCCACTATCATGAGCCTCGTCCCAATGGGGATGTGTGCTAAGAGTAAAACAGACATCCGATGTCAAAGACTTGGTCCAAAAAAAACAAAAAAAACAAAAAAACGTAGACTATCTCACTAATAACCTTTTATATTGATTACATGTCAAAATGATGATGTTTTGATATGTTGGATTATATAACTACATTTTTAAAAAAGATTTTGTTTATTTATTTGACACAGAGAGATCACAAGTAGGCAGAGAGGCAGGTAGAGAGAGAGGGGGAAGCAGGCTCGCTGCTGAGCAGAGAACCCGAACTGGGCTTGATCCCAGGACCCTGAGATTATGACCTGAGCAAAGGGCAGAGGCTTAACCCACCGAGCCACCCAGGCGCTCCTGTAACTACATTTAAAAGACCAATTCTATCTGGGGGCACTGGAGTGGTTCCAGCAGTTAAGGGGTCAATTCTTGATTTCTGCTCATGTCGTGATCTTAGGGTCCTGGTTTTGAGTGGCTCAATGTGGCATCTGCTTGAGATTCTCTCTCTCTCCTTGCTCATGCTCTCTCTCTCTCTCTCTCAAAAATAAATAAGCTCTTCAAAAAAATTAATTCTGTTCCTTCTCTTTCTTTCTTTTTTTTTAATGTGGCGACTAGAAAATACAGAATGACATTTGTGGCTCACATTTGATTTCTACTGGACAGCCCTGGTCTAGAAGCTTCCACAACAAACGGCAAGGCCTGTAAGTGGTCTTTAAGATTGGAAGCCAGAGCTGCTGCAGAATTGTGCTCCCAATCAGGCTAACCAGAGGAGAATCTGACTTGGAATAAAAGTTAAAGCATACTCTGTGTGTTTAGTTTCTCCACCCAAAGAATTTGCTTCATTATTTTTTATTAACATATGATGTATTATTTGTTTCAGGGGTACAGGTCTGTGAATCATCAGTCTTACACACTTCACAGCACTCACCATAGCACATACCCTCCCCAATGTCCATAACCCAACCACCCTATCCCTCTCCCCCTCCCCCCAGCAACCCTCAAGTGTTTTGTGAGATTAAGAGTCTCGTATGGTTTGTCTCCTTTCTGATCCACCCAAGGAATTTTAAGAGTACCCAACCTGACAGTGACATTACACTTACGGGCACAAGCCACTAGGAAAGAGAAATGTTACTGTAGTATACGCAACACCCACCTTCCTTTGCTCTTTCCTAATCGATAACGCAGCCTTCATTTCAGCTCTGTGGTTGCTAACTGTGCCCATCCCACTAGCGAGTGAATCAAGAATTCGCTTGCTTTGAGTTTTTGCTGTTTGTTCCCCAGCCACTGCTTCTAAAAGGAAGACCAGGCATCCTTTCATGGGAAATAGAACTATACATTTGATATTTTTACAATTAATAGAAAAATAAAGCTTTTAGAGTTTTAGGAACGGACAACCAATGGCAAGTTTATTATTGGAGAGCACTGTTAGCGGACACACACACACACACACACACGGAAAAGTTCACACTGACCCCAAGTGTTGATATACACAAAAAGTTCAGTACCAACCCCTGATGTGGGATTACCAGATTACTGAATCAAAAACATACTGTGGGGGTGGTGGGGTCACTGCTGCCAGCAAAGAATTGTGTAACTGCTGGTAAAAACAACAGTGATTTCAGGAGTGGATTGAAAACAAAACAATAACATCTTTGTAATGTTCTGAAATTGTTGCAGGAATAAAATTGAGACTGGCTCCTTTGCATTTCCCAGTCCGATCTGCTGACCATCTTGTCTGCCCATAATTGTTTTCTGCCATTCATTTCCTCCAATTGTCAATTATTACTAAAACAATTATAAAAAAAAATGTGTGTCTTTGTTTCCTGTTGCTGATGAATATAGTGAAGTCACAGACCAGGCTAGTGCATCATAATCTTTTCCATTACAATGAATTATGCTGTCACAAACAGGATACAGCTCTTTACTGGGCAAAGAGGCCGTAAATGGGGCTGAATTAGCTCAGACGTTATTGTCAGCCATGATAGCAAGAAATCAACCCTGGGACTTAATACTCCACTTTTCTAAAACACACCGGTTTTTGTTCCTGATTATAAGAGTAGTTAGTGCATGCTTATCTTGAAGAACATGCTTATCCTGGAAACAAAGTAGAAAATGAAAATCCCCATTATCCCACCAAGGAGAGATTCCTATTGTTAATATTTTGATATGTAAATTTTTAGGTAACTAATTTTCATATAAACATATACAATTGTTAGGTAAATGAGTTCACACTATGTATATAATTTTTTGCCTTCTTTTTCACTTAACATTTACTAAAAACATTAACTATTTTAATTAATGGCTATGTGAAATTCCACATTGTGGAACACTGACAATTTCCTCATTTTGTATATTTGTCCAAAATGTGTCCATTACAAATAGATATGCATTCTTTCACATACATTTTGGTCTCAATCTATGAATATGTCCTTAGGATATATTCCTAAGAGAGAGATTACTCACTTTTGACTAAGAACTATACTGTGTATCTTGAAGTAAATATTTAGAATAAAAGGTCTAGGAAACTTTCTTAACAATTAAAGCACGTATGTGCATTAAAAACTTAATAACCAAACTTGATAACATGTGTCCTCCTAACAAGATAAAGAAGTGACATATTTTTCATGGTTACAAAGTTTAAGGTAAATCTGAAATGTATCTATTCAAACGACCCTTCAGGCCAAGCAACTGTAAGGGGGTATATAATTCCACGAAGTTCTTTTCCAGAATCTCCTAGCACAACTAGCCTCCAAACCATTTAGGAGCCCACAGATGTTTCTGCAGTGATTCTGTGAACTCTTGGTTTCCTAACAAGCTTGCTGCTAGATGGGGCCAGCGCTGTCCCTGCCTGGCCTGGGCGTCGTTACCTGGGACGGCCACTAGAGGACAGCCGGGGACAGAGAAAGGAGTTCGGTTTTTGTGGGGGTTTTTTTGTTGTTGTTTTTTTTTGTTTTTTAACATTCGTAGGCCTGTTTTTGGAATAATCTTTAACTCATCTGATAAGCAAGGAAAAGTAAAACACGAGGCATGGAAGGTTAAACCAATTTCGGAAATAAATAACCATGAAAGTAAAGAAATACGAAATTCTCCAAGTATATACGCTTCCCTTTTGGGGGAAATTAGGTGCCTTTGGATCTTTGCAGATGCAGAAGGGGAATTCAGAGCTGATTGCTGGCTTGGGCTTCCTACACACCTGCTTTTCACTCTCTGTCTCTCGCTAGTTAAGGAGTCATGGACAGATTACTTAACCTCTCGGAACCTCCATTTCCTCTTTTATAAAAGGTGGCCGGCAATGCAGCCTGCCCCTGGGCGGCTGGGAGCATCACCTAAAAGTCTTGGCATGAAGGAAATGCCCAATCAGGACTGGCCCGTTGTGATCTCTTCTGCTTCTCTCCTTCCTCCTAAGCTGTTTCCCATTTCCAGCTGCTCGCTTAGGATTTCTACGTGGCTGTCCCATCAGGGCATCAAAGTTAAGACCTCTAAAACCAAAGTCCTCATCTCCCCGCCTCACTCCCTGACCTGCTGCTATCCCTCTGATTGGCTATTTCTTAGAATAGAAACATAACACGAAACATAACATCCTCTCTGATGCTTCCTCTCCTCCTGTAACCATCACCAATTAGTTTACAAAACATGTCGATTTGTTCTCTAATGCGTCTCCATCTGGTTTCCTTCTCTCTGCTGTCACCAAGAGCCCAGGCCTTGGCAACCTGCTCTCTCTGCCCCACCAGGTCCTGTCCTGAACAGGCAAATTCTATTGATGTCATTTCCCTTTCCAAATCCCCGCAGTGGCTTCCCAGTGGCTTTAAATTAGATTCTAAACTCCCCTGTCCAGCATCACAGTCCCACCAGTCTGACCCCGAACCTCCTCCAGATGCCTCTCTCCGGCCCCATATGCTCACTGCCTCAGCCTCTGCCAACTGTTGGTGCACACTCCCTGCTATGGTGGCCCGATTTAGGAAATTAAAGCAGAGGACACCCACATATGTGTGAATTTCAGATAAACAACAAATAATATTTTTGAACATGTATGTCCCGTGCAGAGGCTTCACACACACACACACACCTGTGCAATAGGACAGAGATAAACTAAAAAAGTTCATTGTCTAGCTGAAATTCACATTTAACTGGGAATCCTGTTTTCCGTCTGGCAGTCCTCTTCCTTGGGTACACCAAGAATATTGCTGTCCCACTGGCATGCGCAGAGGCCCACATACACAGCTCCAATCCTGTTCTGGACACTCTTGTCTCTTGCCATAGTCATTAGCTGTTCTGCCCTGCAAGTCGCTCGGCCTCAGAACTCCAGGAAGCCCGCCTAGATTAGGACTTACCTGGTACCCCCCATCTACATCATTCATTTAGTTAATATGAATCAAGAAGTTGGTGTCAGGGGCTTTGTATCTTACATAATTCCCTTTCTCTGAGTAAATGCTGAGTTAACAAAGGTAAAGATTGCCGGATAAGGAGGAAAACTCAATCAATATGCTTTAGTGGCGTGTGCTGTTGTTAACCTGTCACATAGGGGTATGTGGGGATGAGAAAACCTCCAGAGGCCACTTATCACAGCCAAACTAAAACCAAAATGTGACCCCCTCCACGGCACCTGGCCCAGGTGGGTGCGGCCACCTGGCCTTAACAAGCTTCTCCCCACACTCCATGCCAACACATCCCACAAGTCGTGGACCACATGCAGTGACTTTGCCGGCTCTCAACACTTCACACTATCTCTTCAATAATCTGATTTCCCCTGTATTTAAATGGGAGGGCCAGATGTGGCTCTATCATGAGACCTATAAACACAGAGCAATCATAAGAGTCATGTTGGAAACCAAGCAATACATCTCTATTTAACAGAAAACCTAAAAAAATGTTGACAATTTTTTTTTCAAAATTGGCTAACTCTACCTTCAAATAGTCTGAGGAGCTTGAAATTACATCAAGAAACCAGTGAAACGATTAAACAATCCTCCCCCAAAATCTATTTTAAATGATTGGGATTTCATGAATATATTTATAATCATCTGTGGGGCCTCCAGAAACCAATGACCCACCATAAGGTTTCCAAAAGTGAAAAATATATATTTTTTTAGAATAAAAAGCATAATGCCAAATTTTCTCTATTATTTAAACATTCGACAGTATTTAAGCCATTTTTATTCTCGTAATGTAAATATACAAATGTGTCAGATGAGAAAGTTGTTTTGAAACCGTTAAGAGCAGGGAGTTCAGCGTTCCCAGAAATCAAGATAACCGTCAGCACCATCTCTATCACTAGACCCACGTGGAGGGGCAATTAAAGACGTTACCTGGGGCTTCACTTTGTGGAAATAAGAAAACAGATTCAGAAAGAACTTTACAGCACAGGAATGTCTTGGAAATGCATGCTAAGAGTTTGTCTCTTCAGATCTACCATTTTATCCAGATTAATTTTATTTCCCTCTTTCTTTGTACGGTTCAAGTTCAATGGAGAAAACTTGTTCTCCCTATTCAAGAATACCACACTTGACTACAGTTTCCAAGGAATAAATTCTAATATTCTAATAATAAAAAAAAAAAAAAAAACCCTTAAATTCTCCTAGGAAAGAGAGCAGCCAGCAGACTCCACGTGGAGACAGATCCATGTCCTGGCGTCCTCTCCCCAGTCGCAATCTGGTGACCTCAGCCTTTCTGGCTCCCAGCTTTGCTATCTCCTTGCGACAGATTCTAAACATACCAATCTCAAACTGGGATAAGGCAAAATAACAGCAACACGTTTCCTTCTGCTCTTTCTTGTCAACAGACCACAAGAAACATATTCTTTTGTTGTCCTTGTGACAACATTAATCAAGTTCCGCCAGGACACAAATGTGGGTATTCTCAGCAGTGGATGCAAATAATGCAAATAGGGTGCATCTTTTAAACAAACGTACTTGTTTGATGGCAAGGAATGTTAAAAGAATTTGGAATGTCCCTAGGAGCTTTCCAAGTTTTTGTGGACAGCATCTACTGTTCTCGGATTTAACCCGTTCCCTTTCCACCTTTCCTCTTCCAAACCCGGGGGCAATTTTCAGGTCACTCAGAAAATGTACATGACACGAATGTTTTGAAACCACAACTTAAATGTAAATAATGATTGCGAACAATTTCTATCACTGGAGCTGGTCAGTGATGTTTTTGGTGCTTCTGGAAGGTTTTCCTTTGTCTGAAAATGAATGTCCAGGAAAAGAAGCTCTGTAGTAAAAACAACAACAACTTTCTCTTTGCTTACTTTTCTGCCAAATTTAACTTTTAATTAAAGCAACTTTTCTAAAGTTGACTATGTTTGCTTGCGAGCCGGTTTGAATGTATTCTAAGCCAGGAGTGATCGAAGGAAAGGTACACGGATTATTAAGCAGCAATTTGAAAGGACTGGACAGACAAACTCAAGAAATTATTTTTCAAAAATTATCTTTAGTAAAATTATTTATACTATTTACTCCCTGGTGATGATGAAGCAGAAGAATACTTTAAAGCTATCTTAAGGAAACAACTACGATTTCAAAAAAATATTTATCATTGTTAAAAACTGAAGATGTCATGACAGAGACTGGTTTCTGCATTTCTTCAGAAATATAAGCAAGTTTCTGAGCTCTTCTTGAGGCTGTGCCCTCACAGGATACATACTGTCTCTGGTTGATGCCCATTGCTCCCGATACGCATGTAGACACAACAATGGTTGGTCTTAAAAATGACACTTACCTTAACTCACAGATGTGGACTCATTTCCAACTCATTCCTCTGTTGAACTATCTCTTTCCACTTCACCAACCCCTCCCAAGCGTTTCTTCCATGCATGCAAACTCTTAGAGATTTCTGTCCTGTCTTCTAAAACGCTGCCATCACCTCCATTGCCCCAGCACTGGTCAAAAGTGGGAAGAGGAAAAAATTTCAAATTTGCAAGCTGTTTACGCCTCAGGACGACAGTGAAGCTGCTAAGCTTTGAGCTCAATGAATTAAAGGTTGTTTGGCTAAATGGCAGGCACACTTCCTCCTATTCTTTCTGAACTTAGTTTTCCTGCCTCCCCTGGAGCTTTTTCCTTTCCTGGGCTATAAATAGGCTGGTCGTAAGAGCACTGAGGAAAGAAGAAGGCAGGAAATGTATTTGATTTCAAAAAGCAGTGTGAGGTGTGTGTGTGCGCGCGCGCGCGCGCGTGTGTGTGTGTGTGTGTGTGCGTGTGTGTGTGTGTGTGTTTCTTTCAAGTGAATACCAATAAACAAGCTAAGGGAAATTCAGCTTTGGTCACGGTACCATAGTCAAAGTTTAACTTCCTATCATCTTGGTTGTGCTAAATTGACATTTCCCACCAACAAAGCTTGGGGTTGGAGATGTACCATTTTCTACATAAGATACCATCCGCAAACCTGTATCATGTTCGTTTCCTAAGGGAATGACCTATAAAATGAAACTCCTGGGGGAGACGAGGGAGGGGGCAGATGATAGGGATCGCCACATTGATTTCTTTTCATCCTTTTGGAGGCAAGGTTCAACAACAGAAGATATCAGCAGGTGGATGAGAAAAGTAGATGCTTTGCCTTACAAGAAACGATGAAGCTAAGTTTATAGACTCGTCATCCATTGGCATTAAACTAGACACGGTCCGCAGTTTTGCTACTCAAAGTTGATTAACTTCTCTCATAATTACAGATGCCATAAAATAAAAATTAGACCTCATTTTCCACATATCAGATGGACAGATCCAAATGTTGATATTGCCTGATATCATTCAAGTGGGGAGGAAAGAATTCCCATAAGGCCGACGGAAGTACCAACAGGCATCAACCGTATGGAGGGCAATTCTCAACTGCTTTCAAAATGTGACGTTCACATACTCTGACAAAATACTTAAACATGGCTGATGTGGCGAGTGGGAGAGCAGATCTGGAATGTGGCGACAGCTCCGTTTGTGATAGATACATTGAGTGCTCTTTGATTTTTTATAATGTGCATCTCATGCTTTAAAAACTTACTAATTTTCAGGAAGCCTTGATGGTTCAGTTGGTTGAACATCTGCCTTCGGCTCAGGTCACGATCCCAGAGTCCTGGAATCGAGTCCTACATCGGGCTCCTTGCTTAGCAAGGGCAGCATCTTTTCCTTCTGACTGCTGCTCCCCCTGCTTGTGTGCTCTTTCTCTCTGACAAATAAATAAAATATTTAAAAACTTACTAATTTTAAAGATAGAATTTTAAAAACTGGTATTACTTAAGGTCTTTCCTATGATTCTATTAGTGATCTATTGATTATCTATCATTTTCTGTCGGTCATCCCACAATCAGCGTCTGTCAACAAGCTGTACTTTATGTGGGGGGGGGCACTTTGAGAAGCAACACAGGGGGAGCAGGACAATCTCTTGATAGGAGGGGCTACTCTGCGTGCTGTCCGCTGTCTGGGGACAAGTAGCCTCAGTAGCTCTTGGATCAGACTCTCCGGGGGCGGGGGCAGCAATCTCCGTGAACCCCAGGTCACTCCAAGGCTCACTACAGTGTGAGAAGCAGTGGTGTATACAATTATTTTATGAATACCCCACCTTCTGAAAAGGATTTAGTGACTCTAGTGAAGAGCCCTTAATGCATATTTATAAGCTGCTAAAAGAGTGGAACTTAAAAGTCCTTGTCACAAGAAAAAAAAATGTTTGTAACTATGTTTGACGGCAGATGTTAACTCGACGTACTGTGGTGATCCTTTCATAAAATACACAAAGAGCGAGTCATGAAGTTGGATCCCTGACCCTAATACAGTGTTACATGTCAATTATGTCTCAAAGAAAAAAAATAAAAACTGAACAGGATTGAGGACAACTGATTTTATTTTACAGAAGAATAAGGAAAACTTCTAAATGCTTTTAAGCTGGCGACTCCCGTTTAGAAGACCAGATTATATTAACATATAATGTTAGGAAGACACACTAGTTTCCCTGTTGCCACGGAGAAACCACCTGAAGCAAAGCAAAAGGAGTGGCAGGAACAAGCTGATGGTATTTAAGGGAGAGACAAAAGCTCTCTCTCATTTGGGGTAGTTATGATAAAAATAAATAAAGTCAAAGCTAACTTTACTAATATGTATAATTGGAAATGATACATGGCCTGAAATAAGATGAAACCAAAGAAAACAGGAAGAAATTAAGTCTCTGGATGAAAACAAAACATCCCATTTCCCTGCTTTTGTTTAGTCATTTGATTATCGTTTTCGGATCCAGCCATTCCTCGCCGTCCGTTTGTAGCCTGCATGAGAAGGCCTGTATATTAGAAAGAATCGGTTAAACAAGGAGCTCAGCCAGAGCTGGTGGGGGGGGGAAAGCAAGAGTATGTGCATTCCCAGGCGCAGATGGGGAGGAAAAGATTTCTTTAAAAAAGAGAGAGAGAGAAAGGAGTGAATGACCCTGTTGTAACAGCAGATAGGAAAAAGGAAGTCCATGTGGTCAAGATAGAAAGCTGTAATGTACAGAAGTGATTAAAGGGACATGAGTTGACATTGGCCAGAAAATGGCCAGCCATGGGGTGGGATGTTTCTGGGAGCAAACCATGTGCAAAGCATGAAGTCCACACACAAGAAAAAGCTCCAGGTGTATTCACCAGGCTTTCATTGTTCACCGGAAAAGCTCTTTGTCTTTTTGTGGGGAAGCGTTTTCCCTCTCACAAAGAACAGCTTCACAGAGCTCCCCATATAGGCCATCTCCAGAAATGAAGCATTAAAACGTATATGGGAACAGAAAAGCTCTGTGCTCTTAATCTAAAATTAATGATAAGACTCTCTCAAAGGGCGTTAGGGGAAACAGTTGAAAGGACTCGTGGGGAAAGGTCATGTGCGACTTTCTTCCACTACTTTGGTTTTGCAAGTGGAGGGAAACACACTTTTTTACTGTAGTCACCTACAAAGTATTTTTATGTCTACAACAGAGAGGAAACCCAAGCAAAAGTTGTCAAAGAAAATGCAAAAAAAACTTCATATTATCGTTTGAGTGGAAAACACTGTACTTAAGGCCTCATAGATATTTTTAAGAAAAGCCTATCTTTGTTTACAACATGTAGAAGTGCGAGGTGATCACACGTTGAGGGGAACTGTGCTCCTCTGACTTGAACTGTATCATCCTAATGAAAATAAGTCAGAACTCCTGGAATGACTAACCGAAAGAATGCTGGTAAAGGATGGACCTCTACAGTGCAGTAGGAAATCTGAAAAGATGAGTGGAGGTTAGGAAGGAGTCCTACATTACAAATATATATATATATATATAAAAGTTAACAATTCTTTGAAGGAACAAGAACAGGTACTGGGATAGGAATAACACTCTTCCATTAATCTCATTAATATTGAATTGTGTTCGTCAGTAGTTTATTTTTACTTAGTCTAATTGCCAGGAAACAGTAATGTCAAAGTTACGTTGCAAAATTCCAAGAATCCTGGCACAAAAGAAATAGTTCAGAATATCTCCCAGGAGAGGCCCTGCCTTGGTAAAGTTCAGTGGGAAAATCTAAACCAGGCCACCTGCCTTCACTGGCTTTGGCTTTGGCCTCCCTTGGTATTTGGTCACTGCCAAGCACCTAAAATAAAACAGCACTAGTTTCCATGTAATGAAGAAGAAGAAAAAAAAAAGGATCCCGAGTCTCTCCGATAATAAACACCTAGAGCAGTATCAGTTTTGTCAAGACTAAAATCTGATGTCATCATTACCAAAGAAATCATAATTGGTATTGTGGTAGAAGTTTTTGTATTGATTTTGAAACAGGGACCCTTTCTTTTTGCTGTTTCTGCCACTTATGTGTCCCTTTGGGGAAAGGCTTTGGACTCAACCATAAGCTGGTTTGTGAGCGAATCGCTGCTGGAGGCAGCGGGAAGCAAAGCCACTGCTGGGAAGAAATGCAGAAAAGAAAGCAGATCGCTGTAGGGACAGAGCATGACACACTTCCGAAGGCAGAGGCACGTTACCATGGGCTCCAAGAACGTTGGTGCCCAAACATTATCTTATTTTTGTGCAACATTTGGAAGGAAGGAAGGAAGGAAGGAAGGAAGGAGGAGAAAGAATGTGGCCGTGAAATTGGTTTGCTGAGCAAAAAATAAAATTTATTGCTTTGAAAGCCACTCTGGTCTGGTAAAGGCCAAGTGGTAAGTCGGTTGCTAATTTAATAGTGGCATACAGTTTCCTTGCTGAAAAACTGAAAAAACTACATTTGTTTGAATTCACAATAGAGTCAATACACCCTATTATCCCCTGAACCATATAATGATGTCACTAACGAAAAAAATCCAAAATGGGTTTATTTTGATATTGTCAAGGTGAACATGATTCCAAGGTTTAGAACTTTAACACAAATTATGGCATGCAAAATCACCCCAAAGAGATGCAGTAAGTTAAAATAAGTGAGTCTTCTGGTCACATCCGATACGACCAAGAGATTCTCTCTTCCTTGCCGGCTTTGAAGAAGCAAGCTGCTATGCTGGGAGCTGCCTCTGGAGACCAGTACATGGCAAGGACCTGGGGGTAGACTTCTTCCAAAAGCCAGCAAAAACCTGAGGCCCTCAATCTGAGAGCATGCAAGGAGCGGATGTTGCCAACAATCCCATGAGCTTGGAAGCAGCTCCTTCTCCAGCTGAGCCTCAGATAAAACCAAAGCTCTAGCCGATACCTTGACTGAAGCTTTGTAAGTCTCAGAAGAAGTGCACCAGGCTAAGCCATGTCCAGCCAGGCAGGCGATAGCAGAGTCTCCTATAAGATGGTTTGCAGTCATAGGCAAGGTAATCATATACACATAACCATGCGTACCCCATCACCTTTGCTGCGTTCTATTAGTTAGAAGCAAATACAGGTCCTGCCCGTACTCTGGGGGAGGGGCTCAAAGGGCATGAATACCAAGAGGCGGAGGATCATGGCATCTGCCCTAGAGTTTATCTGCCTCAATGGATAAAAGACGCAGAAAGGAGAAACAAATACACGTAATAATATCTGGTGGATTACTGAAGAATAGTTAGGACGACAATGTTTCCCAGAGACAGAACAGACAGAACTACTTCTTAATTGTTCCTCTTTCGAGGCAGAGGGAAGCTCACCACCTTGAGAGAGCAGCAGGATGTCTCTTGACCATCACGCCCTCTGGAGCAACTCTGTTACCTGAATGTCCTCAGGCTCCATCTCTGAGGTCCTTTCAGTTCTAAGTTTCTAAGTGACTTCGGACCTGACCTTCCAAGCCTCTGAAGACGTTTCGGAAAGCCACAAACTCACGGTTGTACTCATACCAAGCATTTGGTGACCTCTGGGTTACTGTCGGCATCTCAATAAAACAATACTGGGGAGAAAGAGAATCTATAACACGTTAGTCCCTTAGAAAAGTTAAAAGCCAAATCTATCGGGGTGTTACTCTCTGATCCAACTTTTGGTTTTCCATTCAAATGTTTATATTTCTACAGCATGATGTCATTCTAAAAAATAAACGGAGATAAAACCATTATGAAATTCACTTTGCATAGGCAAATTCTGAGCAAAAAAGTCTGTCCTCTGTGGGGAACTAATTACATTTCGTATTACATCCAAGTAATGCTGAGTGCATCAAGAAATGACTCTGGCACTGTGAATTCACAGACTCAGGGTTACAAAGCCTTCACAGACCACCGCCCATCTGATGGGCAAAATTCCTCCAGAGCACGAAGAACTAATTATCGTATTAATTTCCAAGTAAAAAGCTGCCATGGCACATTTTTGTGATATCACAAATATAAATGATTCTATTAGAAATAAAATCGTGAATTTAATCTAAATGAGGTAACTCCAAATTGCTTTGCTCACTAGACAAATGAACTTTTCTTTTTCTTCAGGCAAAAAATGAAAGTCTAAAGTACATGGAACTTTTTTTTTTTTAAGAATTTATTTATTTATTTGACTGACGGAGATCACAGAGAAGTAAGCAGGCAAAGAGAGAGGAGGAAGCAAGCTCCCCACCGAGCAGAGAGCCCGATTCGGGGCTCGAGCCCAGGATCCTGGGATCATGACCCGAGCTGAAGGCAGGGGCTTTAACCCACCGAGCCACCCAGGCGCCCCTAAAGCACATGGAACTTGAAGCATACATTCACAGTTATGCTTGTGTGGATGGACTACACAATGCAATACACCACAACGCTGTCTAATACTTCATTAAAAACACAGATTAAGGGTGCCTGGGTGGCTCAGTGGGTTAAGCCGCTGCCTTCGGCTCAGGTCATGATCTCAGGGTCCTGGGATCGAGTCCCGCATTGGGCTCTTTGCTCAGCAGGGAGCCTGCTTCCCTCTCTCCCTCTCCGCCTGCCTCTTTGTCTACTTGTGATCTCTCTCTGTCAAATAAATAAATAAAATCTTTAAAAAAAAAAAAAACGTAGATTAAAAGCTGTTAAGTCAGTGGAGACCAGGAATACTTCATTTCCATTTAAAGGCGGAAGAGGGATAAAAAGTTCAAGAAGGAAATGACTTTTTAGAGTTGTATGAGCTCAGAGGATCTGAGAGTCTGGATTTCAAAACACTAAACACTAAAGCCACATATTTGGAACTTGCCTCACATTATAGCTCCTTATTGCATGGCCGGCTCAAATACCAAGTATTAATGCACAATTAATTCTGAAAGAAACCACATGCTACAGATTATATTTTGTTTGGACAAGTCTAGCAAAATACTTTTTTTTACTGTATATTTTCCAACCATGTGTAAGTCCCTACTAAGTACAAAGCTCTGAACTTGAACCGTGGAAGAAAAAAATGAAATTAAACATCTGACCTTTGCATACCTTCTGATGCAGACTTTCTCAAATTATGGTTCAAGGACCACCTGTGTCAGAGTAACGTAGAGTTTATTGAACATGCAGGTTGCTGGGCCTCAGCCTCTCAGGATTTCTAATTCAGTTAAGTCCAGGGTAAGCCTTGGAATATGCGTTTGTATTAAGTGACTGTTATTAGGCACTGGAGTTTGAGGACCAGTGACCCTGGAGTCAAAACATACATTAAAAAAAAAACAGATGTATTTATTTGACAGAGAGAGTGAGAGAGAAATCACAAGTGTGGGGAAGAGCAGAGGGAGATGGAGAAGCAGACTCCCCACTGAGCAGGGAGCCTGAAGGGAAGCAGGACTCGATCCCAGGACTCTGGGATCAGGACTTGAGCTGAATGCAGACGCTTAACCGACTGAGCCACCCAGATGTCCCTCAAAACATACATTTTTACTAATACGAGAGAGTGTCCCAAGAGGAATAGGTTATGCAAGTACTGGGGGAACTCTGATTATAGCTATAGCCAACATCAAGGTTCCATACTGGAACACAGGTTAACGTGTAAACTTCCTTTAAAGTCAGTTCCAATTTGTGTGTAATACAGCATTATAGTATCAGTTTGTGGCTCTTAGGAATGAGCTGGATGGAGGAAATTTTTTCCCCTAGGTATTGAAAAAAATTTTTTTTAAATTTTTTTATTATGGTAAAAATACCTAACAAAAATACCTAACATAAAACTTACCACCTTCACAATTTTTAAGTGTACATTTCACAAGTGTTAACTATATTACCATTGTTGTGAATCAGATCTCCAGAACTGCTTACAGAACTGAAATTCTACACCCCTAAAACAACAATTCTCCCTTTACGCCCCCTCCCCCACAATCCTTGGAAACCACCATTCTACTTTCTGTTTCTATGACGGGAAGACCTTTTTGTTGTTGTTGTTTAGAATTTATTTATTTATTATTTTTTAAATTAACATATAATGTATTATTAGCCCCAGGGGTACAGGTCTGTGAATCATCAGTCTTACACAATTCACAGCACTCACCATAGCGCATACGCTCTCCAATGTCCATCACCCAGCCACCACCCCCTAGCAACCCTCAGTTTGTTTCCTGAGATTAAGAGTTTCTTATGGTTTGTCTCCCTCCCAATCCCATCTTGGGAAGACCATTTTATTTTATTTTTAAGATTTTATTTATTTGACAGAGATCACAAGTAGGCAGAGAGGCAGGCGGGGGGCAGGGGGAGCAGGCTCCCCACTGAGCAGAGGGGCCGATGCGGGGCTTGATCGCAGGACCCTGAGATCATGACCTGAGCTGAAGGCAGAGGCTCAACCAACTGAGCCACCCAGGCACCCCTTGAGAAGACTATTTTTAAAACCCAATCCGAAGACAAAGTACCAATTATGAGTAAGGAGAGTCAAACATCAAAACCAGGGATTAGATTTAAGAAATGAAATCATAAAGCAGAAGAAAGGAGCAAAGCAAGACAGACTGATGTGGCAGCAGGCATTTCCCAGAACTGAGTTTGGCCATCTGGCTATGGGTGTTGGGTGCCAGGAGACATGTTCTTTGAAGCCAGAACATGAGCTATAAGTCACTGTCAGCTCTCAGATACTCCCCCTACATTTGGTGAACAAATGACTATGACTAAAGTAGATGGGAGGAAGGTCAGGGGATAAATACTGGTGATTATAAAGAATAGTTTCCACTTTCAAAACATGCTGCAGACTTGGGAGATGGGCAGCTCTGTGATAAAATCCATTGTGATGGTTTGCTAGGATTGGAGTGATTGAGGTAGTCCTTGGAGCACGGTGGATCTCTCTGTTCCGGGCACAGTTGTCCTAAGTATTATGTCAAAAGGCACCATTCCAAATGCAGAGCCATCCTAAGTTCTGGAGGGCCATGGTTCATGCTTTGAATAGGCCATGAGGATCTAACGCAGTTGGAGAGATGGCCTGAGGGAAGTCGAGGACTTAGATGAAGGTGTCCCCCAAGACATTAATTTGGGAGACTAGACAACTCTTTGGCCGTATGCTGGGTAGCTGTGAATCTCATCCAAGTCCTGCTATAGGGAACGAAGTAAGGAAAATGTAGAAAGAAACTATGCTTTAGAGTCAGACACATCTCGCTTCAAATTTTACTGCCTCTTAACATCTGGATGACCTTTCAACCTTGTAAATATCCATTTACTCACCTATACCTCAAATTGGAACAATACCTTTTAGAATTAAGGGTACTCATGCAAAATACTAGCATCATACCTGACCCAAGAGCAGTCAATAAATGGCTATAATGGTTATTGCCATTAACGATAGTGACAAGTTGTGTCCTTGCTTTTGTTATCAGAATAGCGGCAAAGTGGTCCCCGCCACACCCTGTTATTCAAATGTGCAGAACAGGAGATTTTTTTTTAGCTCTTTTGGCTGTCTGGCCCATAATGTATGTGGAATTCAAATAAGAAAGAGTGTGTAGGATGAGGGAGGGAGAGATGGAGAGAGAGGAGGAAGGGAGAACAGGAGGAAGGAGGGAGGAAGGGAGGTTCATTCTTGCTTTGTCTTAAATGATGCGGAATCCTATCATCAGGCTTTCATCACAGGGAGTCTGGTCCTTAAAGGTTACATATCTTAAACATGGTGTTTTTTTGTTTTTCTGTTTGTTTTTAAGATTTTTTAAAATTTATTTGACAGACAGCAATCACAAGTAGGCAGAGAAGCAGGCAGAGAGAGAGGAGGAAGCAGGCTGCTCACCAAGCAGAGAGCCTGATGTGGGGCTCGATCCCAGGACCCTGGGATCATGACCTGAGCCGAAGGCAGAGGCTTTAACCCACTGAGCCACACAGATGCCCCTTAAACATGGTTTTTAAGTATTTTAAGTATTAGAGTATTACATTAAATCTGTTTTATTATCTTTTGTACCCTTACAAGTGAAAAAAATCCAGGTGTGGCTTGATATAGTGAGTCCAGTGATGAAATGCCTGGGGGTACCACCTGGGCCAAGGCAAGCCCCTATAGATGTTTCCCATTTTGGAGCCAATGTTGTAGCTGCACTGGCCCATGTGGTTCTTATTATGATTGCAAGGCACACCTTAGCAACAACAATTAGGGAACTCTGGAAGGAAACAAACAAACAAGGCTTATTACCCACAAATTCTAGAGGGTATGTGTCATGCCTGGGGCCACAGGGCAAGTTTGTGGAGAGAGAGAACATGCAAAGACCTGGGGTTCTACTTTTATGGGGGGGTTGAGGGTTCAAAAAAAAAAAAAAAAAGGAAACTTCATGGGTGGGGTGGCCTGACCCTCCATCCAGTTGTGTTGCTAGCAGTGTGCTTACTGGAGGTGGCTGTCTTTGAAGTGGGTGCTTCTGCAGTCAGAAGCTAGTGTCATGCTTGTGTATTACAGCAAAATTGTCAACTGTCAACAATACAAGTGGCCTGTGAGTGTCTGGAAACCAACACTGGACCATCATGAGGGCTCGCTCTTTGACTAAAATCTCAAAAACTGTCAGACTGGATTCTCCTTGAGACTAGAAATGTACTGCCCTGGGCTCCTATCTTCACAGTGACTAGAGAGGAAAGGGACTCCCTCTCCCCATTCCAGTAAGAAAACTCCTGTGGCAGGACTTCGATTGGCTTGGGCAACATGTCCACTTCTTACAAAAGTCACTGTGACCACAAAGGACTGGCCCAGGCCAAGTATCATGCCCATCCCCAGAGTCAGAGAGGCTGATTGCTGGAGAGGAGGGTGGGGAAGGGTCTTGACAGACAGAATAATGGAGATCCAGAGGAGATCTCACCTCCCATTTCCGCTCGGTACCAAAGGCACTGGCCCCAAGGGTTGGGGGAAATTTTACATCAAGATAAGCCAAAATAAAGATGAAGAGTCTGCAGTTCTCAGAATCAGTCCTGGGGGCCTGTATCTAAGCAAAGATAACTCTTTTGCTTCCTGTATTTGTTAACAGGACATGAAGAGTGAGTAAATGGAGGAGAAATCTCTGGGAATTAGCTGATGGCATGAACAGCGAGCTTCTACCAAGGCTAGAATAATGAACAGCATTAGCTACACAGAAATGAGTTCAGGAATTCCATTTCTGGTCTACTGAAATGTTGATTCGGAGTCTGGAAACAATGCTTCTGCAGACTGGATAGAGAGAACCTATACTCAGAGTTCACATCATTCAGGGCCAAGCATCAGTATTCCCAAAAATGGAGTCCATGTGTAGATATAAAAAATATTTGATTTTGGACTTAACAGAAATAATGATAACCTTTAAAGAATACAAATACTTTGGATCATCCGATCCACCACCTTTTAGCTAAGTTTTGCAGTGTGATATCAAAGAATGTGTGTAAATAAACAAGTAAAGGACACATTTATCATAAAGAATAAATCAGTAGGGAGCGATATGAACCCGAATTCAGAATAGTTAGAAGAGAGAAAGGTGATTAAAGAAATAAATGGTCATTTTGGCCAGACTTCGAAGCCAGACTTCAAAGAACGTACATCACAGCAGACACCATAACTCATCTAAGTGAAAGAATTTAATCTTAGAAAATGTCATTAGTCATATTAAATTAATACTACTTACTAAAAATCATTTTACTGTTTTGCTGGCTTGTAACTGGAAAATTTGTTTTGACTTTGTACTTGCAAAGGAGCCATGAGCACAGGGAGTCTATGTTTTATACTTGACTATGTAAGTAATATGATAAAAAGGAATTATTCAACACTGGGAAGGCACTAAAGGGAATTCGCAGGCTGTGCGTGTGAGTTGAATTCACGTTCACCCAGAACCTCAGAATGAGACCGTGTTTAGAAGGAGGATCTTTGCGGGTGTACTTTTTGGGGATCTCAAGGTGAAATCATCCTGGGTTTAAGACTGGACCTAACTCCAGTGATTTAGTGGTGTCCTTGTTTGGAAGAGTAGAGGACACACAGAGACAAAATCCCTATGAAGACGAAGGCAGAGATTGGTGTGATGTGGCAACAACTCAATGAACTTCAAGGAAGGTAGGAAGAGGTAAGGAAGGATTCTCCCGTAGAAACTTCAGAGGGAGCGTGGCCTGGCCAACACCTTGATTTCAGACTTCTAGCCCCCAGAACTGAGAGAATAAGCTTCTGTTGCGTTCAGGTGCCTCAGGTTTGTGGTAATTTGTTAGAGCTAACCCAGCCCTTTGCCACTTCCTACCAAGGCCACCAAGAACGGCTTCCGGGCTACCAAGCAAGAGACGACCTCAGCCCTCTAGACATCAGGCTGGGTGTGGCTCAGGCCAGGCCCCATGCACAACGTGACATGCCCCCAGCCCCATCCATGCATAGCTCTGTGCCCACCTGGGGGTGCCAGCAGAGAACGCTGGCTCTAACCAACGCCCCGGCTTGCACTCAGCCCCTGGAGCTCTCTGGGCTCAACAAGGAAACTAACTCTCTGGGCAGCCATCCTCAGAGGCCTTCCTGGGACCAGGCCGGAAGCACTGACGATTCGTGTCTGGACCTAGGGAACTCTCCAGTATGCAGGCTGAATGCGCGCCCCCCACCTTCGATTCTTTACTTTACTCCAGTGCAGCCGAGAAAACATGCCACACAGTATGGTCAGAAATCCTGCTGCTTGAAAGAACCCATTTCTAGATATGAGAAGAACAACTGTTTAAAACTTCCCCCAAATTCTAACAAGTAGGTGCCTGTGAGGTTTTAAAAATAGTTGAGAATTCTTTGACACCCTTTCCATCAAATGGTGGAGCTTATGTTCCCTTCCCTTGAACCTGGGTGGGCTTTTAGGATGGTCTTCGTGAAACAAAACGTGGCAGAAATGATAATGCGTGACTTTCCAGGTGAAATTAGAAAAAGAAAAGATTTTCTGCTGGCTTCTTTGGGGACATTTGCTCTGGAAACCATAGCTACTATGAAATGAATCTAGATATTCTGAGACCATCAGGTGGAAGAACCCATGGAGACAGAGGGAAAGAGAGACAGAGAGAGAGAGACAGGGAGAGACCTAAAGTGCTCTGTACCCTTAGGATACGGCCTGACTGTGTGCAAATCTTTATGTGCCAAAATTCTCGGTGACTTTAGCTTTCTCCCTCTTTCTGTTGCTGTAATTTTGTTCATCATGTTTCAATGTGATGTTACAAAGGTAGATTTGTATGTCATTTTAATGTCATTAAAGCATTTAATGTCATAGAAAGCATTTTAGATGAAGAGCTATAAACCCTTAGAGGCCAAAAATTCTGTATATTAGATTCCTTTTAAAGGAAAAACCAGCTGCTGCTTTTATGTACCCGTATGACAAGCAAGTAGGCGGCAAACTTCACAGATTAAAAAAAACAAAAAAACAAAACCCAAAATCTAGACACACTGATGTTGCAAAATGCTGTATAAAGCTGAAACCTGTGTGTTCATGGCCATTGTAGTTGACATGAAGCGACTGTAAAACTGTCTCCAATTTTTCTCTGGTTTATCAGAATGCTAATTATAACATTCTTTGTGAATACTCAGAATGCTTCCTAACAGTTGTGATGTTACTGTTCCGTTTCATGCTCTTATTCCTATTTCATTTTTAATGGTTTAGAAGCCATTTTTTTAAAAAGATTTTATTTATTTATTTATTTATTTGACATACAGAGATCACAAGTAGGCAGAGAGGCAGGCAGAGAGAGAGGAGGAAGCAGGCTCCCCGCTGAGCAGAGTTATTCATTTTTATCATGAATAAATGTTTACTCTGTACAGTATCTGTAGCAGGGATTAATAAAAGCAACTGAGTCTGTGCAGATCAAATGGAGGAGGAAGAGGAGGAACAGCAGGAGAAGAAGAGGGAGGGGGAGGGGAAGGGCCAGAGGGAGGAGGATGGAAAGGGGGAGGAGGAGGAGTTGTGGTTGTTGTTCCAGGTGTTCCTGCCCCCAATTGCTTGAATCTCTCCAGCCCAGGTGCCAGAACCCTTCGAGATGATACCAGCCTCAGCCACCCCCTGATAACAGTGTCATAAGAGCCCCCAATCCAGAATGCTCAGGCAAGCTGCTTCCCACTTTCTGACCCACTAAAGCCATAAAGGGAAATAAGTGCTTGTTATTTTTTTTTTTTTCTTTTTTTAGAGACAGAGAGTGTTTGCACACATGAGAGGGCCAGAGGGTGAGAGGAAGGGAGAGAATCCCAAGCAGGCTCCATGCTTCACGGACGGCTGGACACAGGGCTCGATCCCATAACATGCTCAATTGACAGAACCACCCAGACACCCCACAAGTGCTTGTTATTTTAAGCCACTAAGTTTTGGGGTGACTTATTACACAGCATGCAATAACAGACCAGAGCCTGAGAATAACAAACTGCTTAAGAAAACCCCAGAGATTCCTGGAATAACCAGACTTCTCCAAAGAAAGAAGTGGAGGCAGGTCAAAATTCTGGGAGCAGCGGGGGCTTGTGTCAAGGATGCTGGTAAGGCGGCCACTCTGCCCCCACCACCCTGACCCGAGCCCTGTGGCTCCTACCTGGAGCCCTAAGGTCCTCCTGCAGCATCACTGCACCAGCAGTGGGGGGAGGAGGAGATGAGAGCAGTTTGCTCATGGCTGCCAGGGCAAGGGCAGTGTCTCTGAGAGCTGAAGCGGAAAATGTTAAAGACCTTGTTCTCCACTGGTGGGGGTGGTGGGGAGTGGGGGAGGAGCTGGAGCTGGCTGAGTGACCAGGGTCTGGGTTAGGACTCCAGAATGAGAGTGAGGCGGGGCCATTTTCAGTTACTTTGTCTTTCTGTACCCTGCGTTGCGCTGCTGGCGACCACAAGGCATTTGTTTTTCCAGCGGGATCCCCTTGGGGGTCGGTAGGGGGCGCTGGAGGGAGCCTGGAAGAAGTGATGACTTGCGCCTTCCTGTCCCTACTCCCGTGATGTCAGCAAAGCTTCTCACCCCGCCAGAGGCACCGCCTTCCACAGCAACAGTTGAATCTACTTTTCAATTACTGTCCCACTTACATAAGCAGCTCCTTGTACCCCTTCAGAGACACCAGCGCCCCCCTCAAACTGCCCCCCTAGTACAAACTCCTCAGAGTTTGTTTCAGCTCTACGGGCAATTCTTTTTTATCTTTTAAGTTTTTGTTTTATTTTTATTATTTTTTAAGATTTTATTTATTTATTTGACAGAGATCACAAGTAGGCAGAGAGGCAGGTGGGGGTGGGAGGGGTGGGAAGCAGGCTCCCCGCTGAGCAGAGAGCCTGATGCTGGGCTCCATCCCAGGACCTGAGCGGAAGGCAGAGGCTTTAACCCACTAAGCCACCCAGGCGCCCCAAGTTTTTATTTTAATTCCAGTTACTTAACACAGTGTAGTATTAGTTTCAGGTGTACAGTATAGTGATTCAACACTGCCGTACAACACCTGGTGCTCATCACTTGTGTCCTCATGAATCCCCATCACAAGTTTCATCCATTCCCCCCACCTCACCTTTGGTGACCATCAGTTTGTTCTCTATAGTCAAGAGTCTGTTTCTTGATTTGTCTCTCTTTTTTCTCCTTTCCTTGTTTGTTTTCTTAAACACCACATATGAGTGAAATCATATGGTATTTGTCTTTCTTTGACTTATTTCAAGTTATATTACAAAGCAGTAGTGATCAAAACAGCATGGTACAGGCTCAAACATAGACAAACAGATCAACAGAACAGAATAGAAAACCCCAGAAATAAACCCGCAACTATATGGTCAATTAACCTTCAACAAAGTGGGAAAGAATATCCAACAGGAAAAAGATAGTTTCTTCGGCATATGGTGCTGGGAAAACTGGACAGCCATACATAAAAGAATGAAACTAGACCACTTTTTTTTTACACTAAACCCCAAAATAAGTTGAAAGTAGATTAAAGACCTAAGGAGAACTGAAAAAATCCTAGAGGAAAACACAGGCAGTAACGTCTCTGATATCAGCCACAGCAACTTTTTTCTAGGTGTCTCCTGAGGCAAGGAACACAAAAACAAACTGTTGGAACTGCATCAAAATAAAAAACTCTGCACAGCAAAGGAAACAATAAACAAAACTAAAAGGCAGCCTACAGAACGGGAGATGTTTGTAAATGTCATATCCGATAAAGGGTTAGTGTCCAAAATATACAAAGAACTTAAAAAAACCCAATACCCCCAAAACAAATAATCCAGTTTAAAAATGGTCAGGAGACATGAACAGACATGTCTCCAAAGAAGACATGCAGACGGCCAAAGACACATGAAAAGATGCTCACCATCACTCGCCATCAGGGAAATGCAAATCAAAACCACAATGAGCTATCACTTCACACCTGTCAGAGTGGCTAAAACACACACACACACACACACACACACACAACAGGTGTTGGCAAGAATGGTGGGGGCGACCCTTATGGACTGGTTGGTGGGAATGCAAACTAGTATAGCCACTGTGGAAAACAATGTGGAGGTTTTTCAAAAAGTCAAAAATAGAACTCCTCTACAATCCATTCTTTGCACTACTGGGTATTTACCCAAGGAATCGTAAAACACTAATTCCAAGGGATACATGCACCCCTATGTTTATCGCAGCATTTTTTCCAATAACCAAAGTATGGAAGCAGACAATTCTTTATATTAAAATTCCCCTGTTCACATATCAGGTGTGGTTTCTGCCTCCTCAATGGATCCTGGCTGATACAGAAATGTTCCTTTCAAAAATAGTCTGTAGTAGTAACGTAATTGAGATTTCCATGCCAGGGAGAACAAGCTCAAATACCAAATATAAGGACCAGAGACAGGATTTGAAGTAGTAATCACGAAAATCAGAAGGTTGAAGCTGGACAGAAACAGAATCAAAATAATAGTAGGGCTGGAACAAGGTAGGTTTAGGTCAATTGCTATAAAGATGAATCATGATCAAACCACTCCACCCCCAAAGGGGTCTGCTGCTGTGCTGGGTAATTCAGTATCCAGGGGCGGGGGTGGGGGAGGGTCGTAGGGCTGGCTTAAAAATTCCAGGCAAAGTGGACATAAGTAGTTTAGCTTTGGGGTTGATGACTTCCAAGGGCAGCTTGCAAAATGATTTCTATTCTGTAGTTGTCTAAGGTAATAGCATCGGATAGACAGGGAAACAGGTCCTTTTGCTTCATGGCTTTTCTGGCCCATGATATCTACTCCAAGGACCAAAACTGCCTTGAGACCAAAGTTGTGAGAGTACTTGCCCCATGTGTACTCAAGATTACTATCTGAACCTTGTCAAGTACTAATCCCAGAGCTTCTCAGCTCCAAACTGATTCAGACTGTGGGCTCTCCACATCTCCATGTGAGTGCCCCCAGCCATCTCAGACTCACCATGCTCAAGATGAGAGTCAATCTTTTTCATCAGTTTTCCCAGTGGGAAGTAGGTATGAAGCTCTAGCTTCCTTCGAAGCAGCCACCAAAACCAGAAATCTAGCATCCTTCTGGAATCCTTCCTTCTTCCTTTTCTCTTACTGGCTTCAGACCATTCGGATAATTTGGTTGGTATATCAGTGAAAAAGATGAAGTCTTGTTGCCTAGTTGGGGAAATAAAGAAAATCCATAAAAGGTGAATGTGAGTAAGACTTTTTATTCAAATGTCTCTTATAAAAGGGAGTCATGAGCCACGGATAGAGTGAGGGCAGTGCTGGTGGTAAGGAACATGCGGAGGGAGTTCTGAAGAACTCTAGCCCTGATCTGCAGGAGGCATGTGAGAACGAAGTGCTCTATGAGCTGTTTGACTCTTGCCTGATTCTGAAACGCAGGAGTCCCCTGGCAGGAAACCCTGTGGAGACTCCAGACTAACCCATCCTGCCATTGTCAGCCCCACGAGGGACTGAGCAACTAGAGCAAAAGGAAGTTATTTTATTGTTTTGTTTTGTTTTTGTCTTAAAGAGACAGGCTTCTTTAAAAATTTGTATTAATGTCTTAGGTAAAGATGTAGGGGGTATGCAAACTTGAAAGAAACAGCAACCATATTGGAGGATAGAATCAGAATCTCAAATGATCTTGACAGGCTAAAGTAAAGGAATAAATGACAGAGGAGAAATTAGTTGGAGCAAATGTCAAATTCTGCATCGAGGTCCAAAACGACCACTCATTCAGGTTCAGAATAGAACTTACAGGAACTCATACTCTTTAAAATTTTTATTGCTGTTATGTCAGTCTGGATAAGCTGATTACTATAAGTACAATTCCCAAGCATCTGTGTTCTTAAAATATTCCATGGGGAAAAAGTGCCAAAGGGAGGCCCATGCTGCCTCAGTCAATTGATTGCTTCTAGCATGTCTTCAGACATTTCCATTAATGTATGCCCAGTGAGGGGATTTTAGATATTATTTCATTTTACCGAAGTTAAATTCATATTGGAAAAAATAGTTTAAAAAAATTTCTGCAAAAAAGTGGCACGTGAAAGAAAGGTAATAGCAGAATAAACAAAAAGAAAATGGCAGAGCACAACTTATTTGGAGTACAAACTCTTCATCAGCTGCATTATGGTTAACTAATCCCTCCAAATCTAAAAAGGTCAAGAAGGCCGTTTGAAATATAGATTTACATCCTGTGCCCTTAATGGTAAAACTCCCCCTTAACGGGCTAGCATATTATGTCCTGAGTAATAATGCAACATTCATGATCAGCAAGACATTTAAAAATGAAGCATCCAGAACAGGAAGAAGAACTTGAATTTTTCAGAGCTATGGAAAGCAATGTGGAGCTCCTATTTATACATATTTGTATGCATAGGCAGAGAAATTATTAAAACTTTTCACAGAATTGCAAAAAGTAAAAGATGAAAGATAAATAATGTGGAACAAACCCAGGTCTTGACAAAGCTCACAAAACTTACAGATAATTGCTTAGAAGTTTCTTTTGAGATTTTTTTCACTTTATAATGAAGGAGCAAAAGACACAAACCCTCAGGGTCTCTGGTTTGTTCAGCCATTGGGAGAAAAAAAATCATTGAAATAATTGTAAAACAAAAGACCAACAAATTAAAAGGCATTCCTTTGTCAGCAAAGTTTTTGGAAAGTCACACAGAAAGACATTGCTGAGGATCAGAAGAAACAAACATTAGAACAGATTACTCAGTACTGGCCCCACATTCGGGTGAAAGTGTACAAATGTCTGTAACATGTCTTAGCTTATGGTATTTGTTAGCCTCTATTTTGATGGTTACATTCCTGAAGAACTGCTTTCTCCTGAGGCATTGTGAAGAAAAATCCTGCCGAAGGCTATCCCAATGATAAATGATTTCATAAATAAAAACAGTATTTTCTGTGGAGACTGTGGAAGTGTCACCACTGAATTCAGAGGAATGAAAGGTATTCCTGGAGAGGAAAGAGAGGAAGGTTTCTCAGACCTGCCAGTGTTGGGGGGTGCGTCTTGGGAGGGGTGTTGGCGGGAGGTGGGGGGAGCTTGGCTCTGTGGTGTTCATCCAATACTTCACTGGGTATGAAGGGAGGCAGTGGGGCCAAGAAACTGATGTGGCAAGGGCACATGATGTCACCTGATGTCACTGATGTTAGTTTTCATGAAAACCTTCCAAAGCAGAACTTCACAAGATTGTGATGAGATAGCAAGTCTGTTGAAATTGCATCATGACTCGCTTTCTTCTTCTGCCCAATACTGTTCCCTCCCTTCCCTTCTACAGGCACCGTTCCCAAGAACACTCCCTAATTCAGTTTCTGTCTGATCTCCATCTCTGAGTTGGCTTCCTGGGAAACTCAACTTGCAACACTGGCAGGTCTGAGAAGACAGATGTACACATGGGATTCCAAATCTGTCACCCACAGGCCAGCTCACAGTGATGATCAGATCATCAGAAGGAGGAGGGCTGCTGCTACAGAGAAGAATGCAATGGCATCCTGGTGATCTACTGGGATGCCACTAGAGATTTTCTTGCCCAACTTGATGATAAATGGACAGACACCGCAGTTGGGCCTAAGAAGGGCACAGAGCTCAGGAGCTCAGAGGCCTCAGTGATGAGGCTCTGAATTATGCCAGCAGGGAAACAAGCTATCTGCTCAGCAGAGACAGTGCCTGACAATGAAGCAATCCAGAACGGGTGGTAGGGGATGGAGAGCGATGGTGGCACCAACTGCTTGGGTTCCAACTGCTTGTATCTGGGGCTGCAATTTATCTGTTTCTCCTAGGAAAAGAGGTCCAACATGATCCTGGAGGAAGTCTTTCCAGAATTGATAGGGAGAGCGGGATCAGAGGAGTGCAAATGGTAGATCACAGCAAAAGCTGGGATGTACCACACTGACTCTTAAGACTGAAATGAAGGGCTCATTCATCCCACTCCCAAGGGGGCTATGTGCCAATAGTCACAGAAATTACCCTAGGTTGGAGAGTTCTGCCTTGCACAAAGACATGCTTCCTTCCCCCAGAGCAGCCCGGATCCAGTAATTGGTCACCGTATGGTATAAAATGTCACAGTTCTCCTCTTATCTCAGGACAACATTGAAAGCTCATGACAGCTTCAGGGTTCCCCAGGAGTTGGCCTAATCCTTTTTGAGACTGCTTCTGTCCAATACTGACTGCTTCCTTTTTGTCCCTTCTACAATGTTGATCCTCAGAGTGCTCCTTATAAAATTCCTGTACACTAATCTCCCTCCCAGAGTCTGCTTCCTGGGAAACCCATCCTTCAACAAGAACATTATTGGGACACCTGATGAAATTTGAATATGAACTCTTGGTTAGATTATAAGACTGTATCTTGGGGCGCCTGGGTGGCTCAGTGGGTTAAGCCTCTGCCTTCGCTCAGGTCATGATCTCAGGGTCCTGGCATTGAGCCCTGCATAGGGCTCTCTGCTCAGCTGGGAGCCTGCTTCCCCCTCTCTCTCTATCTGCCTCTCTGCCTACTTGTGATCTTTCTCTCTGCCAAATAAATACATAAAATCTTCAAAAAAAGATTATAAGGCTATATCAATGTTAAATTTCCTGATTTTTGATGACATAGTGTGTTTATATAAGATTATGTTCTTGTTCTTAGGAAACACACTGAAGTAAGTAGGGGTAGAGGCACAAGATATCTACAACTTAATTTGAAATAATTTAGAAGAAAATGTACACGAAGAGGTGGAAAGTCAGAGGGAGAAAGGGAAAAGGAAATAGGGTAAAATGTAAACACTGGTGAATCTGGGTAGAAGGTATAAGAGAGTTATTCATATTCTTCTTGTAACTTTTCTGTAAGTTTGCTTTATATCAAAATGAAAACTTAGGGGCGCCTGGGTGGCTCAGTGGGTTAAAGCCTCTGCCTTCAGCTTGGGTCATGATCCCAGAGTCCTGGGATTGAGCCCCGCATCGGGCTCTCTGCTCGGCGGGGAGCCTGCTTCCTCTTCTCTCTCTGCCTGCCTCTCTGCCTACTTGTGATCTCTGTCTGTCAAATAAATAAATAAAATCTAAAACAAAAACAAAAACAAAAAACAAAATAAAAACTTATAAAAATAGAATGACCAGACCTTCTCCCATTCCCAGTAATTCTGATTTGCTTGGTAGGGTACTGGCATCAGTTTTGTTTTCGTTTTTTTGTTTTGTTTTGTTTTGTTTTGTTTGTTTGTTTTTAAACTCCCCGGGGATTTCGAACCATTACTAGCATGGGAAAGATTAACATTAAACAAGTAATTTCAGTCAAGTGTGCTGAGTATTATGAGAGAGGAAGTACAGAGTACCAAGAGACAACCTACAAAGAAGGACTAACCTAGTTAATGGGGTCAAGGAAGATATCCTTGGAAAAGTGACAGATGACACCTGAGGAAGAACTTAGACCAAGAAGTATTGATAAAAAGAAGGGAGTATTCCAAGCAATAAGAACAGGCTCTGGGAAAGTCCCAAAGGAAGAAAGAGGGCGTCACCATCATGGAATTAAAAGAAGTTAAGGGGGGGGGTGGGTAACCGCTCACAGGAGATGGCATGAGATGAGTCTGAGGAGGTCACAGAAGACACATGGAGATTTAGCTCAAGACAATGGCAGGCCACTGGATGGTTTTTAGCAGGGAACTGACTTGATCAGGTTTATATTTTTGAAACCTCCCTCTGGCTACTAGAGGGAGAATAACTGCAGGGTGACAAGAGTTGGAGCAGGCAGACCGGTGAGGACAGACTCTGGCAACAGGAAGATGACGTAGACCAGAGTTTTGCGTATGAGAATGATAAGATGTGGATGGAATCCGGAGAGATGCAAGATGTAGAATCAACAACACCTGCTATGGATGGGCTGTGGGAGATGGGGTGCAGGCAGGGAGGGGAACTTTCAGAGTATGGGTTGGACCACTGGATAAGGCAGGGAACATCGGAGCTCCATGGAAGTAGGGGTCTTGTCTGTGTTGGGCACTGTCATATTCTCAATGCACAGCCCTCGTCTGCAGGTGCTCCATAAGCAATTGTTGAACAAAGGAACAATCGTGGAAGTGAAGATAATATGTACCCGTGAGTCCTCTTCTGAAAGCAGACTCTGGGGACCGTATATATAACCTCTCATTAATCCTGAAGGTACCCAGTGAAAAGACAACTCCTGTGTCCTTATTTTGAGACCATCATTCTCCCTAGTATTTGGAAGTCTGAAGTCCCCATGAGACCTTATATAATCAATATCTCATCGCTCTGGACCTAATTTGATTTTAAAATGACACAGTGACTAAATATTGACCTTAACTAATGCGGGAAATTGCCTGCCTTTGTGGTCATCCAAATTTCTTTATCCTGTTTTGACCACAATATACATAATTGTCCCTTGCCCTTTCCTTTTTTTTCACTTTTGGAACATGAGCACAACATGTCATAGACATTTCACATCAAGATGTTAATTCTAAAAGCATGGTGTTTTTAAGTGGACAAGCAGGATTAGCTAATGAGGGAAAGAGGAAAGAAAGAAAGAAAGAAAGAAAGAAAGAAAGAAAGAAAGAAAGAAAGAAAGATTGATTAGAGGGCAATCCAAGGATTTTTACTGCCATCCAGTGGTGGTACTCTCAGACAAATATGGTACTAAACCCATGGTTAATCTGTTTTCCACAGTAAAGTCCCAAACGCCATTCGTTCAAGTGTAGGGATTAACCTGCAGTATTAACTTGCCATGAGAATTGTATTATGTTTTCCTGATTTTCAAGTATGAACTTCAATTGGTCCTCTTGAGATCTTGAAGGAGACCCATAGGCTTCCTTAATGACCAGTTTACTTTGAGAAAACCTTTGTTTTCTGAACACTCAATGTGGGGAGACTCTGGCTCATGAGAACCTTGTCTGGATGACACACCAAGCTCCTGTCTTTGTTCTCTAACCTACCCCATATATACCCTCTTATGGAGAGGGTCATCACTGATTCACCTTTTAGTCCCTACTGGACGTTTCCAAGTCATTTTTTATCTGTGCCTTTATAAATGTGAGCTTCTGGATTGACTGACTGTTTAGAGCCCGTGGAAACAAAAGAAGGAATTGGCCAAACCCCAGCTCATTGATTTTAACTAAGCAAGAGCCTTTGCCAACTCACTGAGGAAAAAAAAAATACTGTTATCCTAAGATTTAGAATAAAAGAAAAAGTTGGCTGTAGCACATCATGTAAATTTTATATGAAGCACACTTTTTGGCCTTGACACACATTCACCAGTTTACATGAAGCTCATAAAAATGTTAATATTTCCTACTTTTAAAATGTACATAGAGTGTTCTCTGTGCACTAATGATGTGTTAGCCAGGGTTTGACCCTTCTGTGCTGTAAATCCAAGCCCACCCACCCGCTTGTCCAATAATCTTGTCATAATCTCTGGCAATGATGTCATTCCTTGACATTAAAAACAAACTCTACCCAGAGTTCTGTTTCCTTGCCTCCAGAGGTTTATGGTCCATTGTAGAGGGGCCAATGGGCAGGGGTGTGAGAGGTCACAGGGTTTTGCTTGTGCCCACTGGCTTGAGCAACTGGCTTCCAGGGACTGGACCAGACCAAAAAAACACTTACACAGAATGCTGTGCAGACTCTGCTTACATAATTCATAAGGGTGGGAAGACGAAACCACACAGTTGGCATCCAAAGAATGTCTACACACACACACACACACACACACACACACACACACACACACACACATTTATATGTATGTATGTATGTATGTGTGTGTGTATATATGTATGTATATATACATATATATTGTATTTACTGGTAGATAAGATGCTAATCTTACAAGGAAATTTGCGGGGGGGAATTTGGAGGAAAAAAACTGAAATAGTTTCTACCTCATTTGTTTTAGAGATTTTTTAAGTAGTTCTGTACATACAGTATACCATATATAGGATTCCAGATGAAAATCATTGGTTATGGTTATACAATAACATTCTACTACACCTGGAAAAAACCCCAAAGCATATGGTTAAAAAGAAACATGTCAGTGACTTTTGGTACTGAGTAGGCTACAAAATAAAATAAATGTACTGGTAAATGAAATCCCACATCCCACATGGAATGCTATAATAAATACCAACACAATCTTCCAACAAATACTGAAAACCAAAAGTAAATCGCAACATGGAATCATCCTGAATTAAGTTTCACAGAAACAACTCCAAATCAACTAGCAAAACAAAATACCTGAGAACAGTTTCCTACAGAGTAGCCAAGGGAGTCAGTAAAAACTTGGTACAAAGCAGAGCAAGAAAATAAAGGTAAAGGAATACATGCTTTACACTTATATAGACAGTAAAGTAACTTTTTCACTGAATTTAGCAGAGAGCACAACAGAAAGAAAATGCATGGATTCTAATACAAAAGAGGATCTCCTAAGATTACAGCAATTCCTCCACGGGCTCACAAGCAGCTAACATCCACTTTGCTCTGATGTTTGGTGACACTATGCTTGGCCACCAGGGGGTCTCATCATTGCTATTGTCATTCTGTTTTCTATTCCTTGCCCCTCTCCACGTTGTTGAGCCTTGCGTCTTTAATACGTCTTTAATACGGGTACACTGGGGGGTGGCAGAGATGGGATATATGCAGCCAGAGCAGATAACATAACTCTGTGCTTCCTAGATTTAAGGGTACCGCATTTGGCTGTTCTATGACCTTGAACTGAATGAATATTTCCTAGACAAACCTCCTGAAAATACAAGACACCTGTGGTTTTAATTTTGTACTATGATATGTACTTGAACTTGCATACTGTTAAAGAGAAGTCAAGTTATGATTTCTAGTAAGTGGCTAGTGTAATTGCCTGCCTAAAAGGGGGGATAATAAAAGATTTTATCTCAACCAATGACTTTTTTTTAATACTCCCAAGTGATTTTATTTAATTTTAATTTTTTTAATACTCCAAAGTGGGTTTCTAGGCTGATGCATGGAATAGTCATCCCCAGCAGAGACCAGGTTAGTTATGTTTCAGCTTAGAGATCTATGCTTGAGTTGCATGAGGTTTCTGTAAGCAACAAAACTAAAAGGAAATTTCTCTTTAGCTGCAAATAATCCAATAAAATTACATATTTATTTTCATATTCAGCCCACCAGCAAATTAAGAATAGGAAGAAAGATTCTTCATCAGATAATAACCTACATAAAAACAGTTAAGCATCGTAAGTGTCATATTTAAGAGGGCAATAGTGAAAAGATTTTCCTTAAAATCAGGATGTCTGCTGTCACTATTCAATAATTCAGTACTGTTCTGGAAGTCATAACTAGTTCAGGAGACAAGAAAATTAAAAATAGAGAAACTGGAAAGGAAGAAACAAAACTGTTGATGTTCATAGAAGATTCAATAAAATCCCCAAATTATCAAAGGATCAACTGCTCGAATTAAAAAGACAATTTAGCAAGGTTATGATCAGTATATAAAAGTCAATGTATTTCTAGATATCAGAAACAAACTATTAACATAGACTTTTAAAACATACAACATTTCTAGAAAAATACCAGCAAAAAATTAGATACTTAAGAATAAATCTACTAAAATATTTGTAAAGCCTGTGGGAAGAGAATTATATAATTTTACTGACAGACATTAAACTAAACAAAATATTTTTTTAAAAAGAGGGGTAGGGGCACCTGGGTAGCTCAGTCATTAAGCGTCTGCCTTCGGCTCAGGTCATGGTCCCAGGGTGCTGGGATCAAGCCCCACATTGGGCTCCCAGCTCCACGGGAAGCCTGCTTCTCCCTCTCCCACTCCCCCTGCTTGTGTTCCCTCTCTCACTGTATCTCTCTCTCTCTGTCAAATAAATAAATAAATAAATACATAAATACATAAATCTTTTTTAAAATGTGGGGGAGGGTAGGGGTGCCTGGGTGGCTCAGTCAGTTAAGCATCTGCTGTTAGCTCAGGTCATGATCCCAGGGTCCTGGGACCAAGACCTGCATCGGGCTCCCTGCTGAGCAGGGAGTCTGCTTCTCCCTCTCCCACTCTCCCCAGCTTGGGCTCTCTCTCTCTGTCAAATAAGGAAGTAAAATCTTAAAAAAAAAAAAAAAAAGACATTAAAATACACTTAAATAAATGTTGTGGACCCGAGGACTCAGTACTGTGAAGCTGTTACTTCTCCCCAAACTGATCTATAGAATCAATGTCATTCTAATCAAAATCATAACAGGGTTTTGTTTTTTTTTTTAACTTGACAAAATGATTTTAAAATGTATATATAAAAACAAAGTGTTTAACAGAATGCAAAGAAAGCCACAGACTGGGAGATCTTTGACAACCCATACCCAAATTGTACAAAGAATTCTTTATAACCAACAATAAGAAACAACCAATTAAAAACGGACAACAGATCTAAAGAAGAATATATAAGAAGATACACAGATGGCAAATAGGTATGTGAAAAACATTCAATATCCTGTGTCATCAGAGAATTGCAAATTAAAACAAAATACCACTAATATACCTATTAGAATGTGGAAAATCCAAGACACTGACAATATCTTATTGTGGCAAGAATGTGGCCCAGCAGGAAGCCTCATTCATTGCTGGTGGGAATACAAAATAGTGCGACCACTTCGGAAGACGGTCAGGCAGCTTCGTACAAAACTAAACATATTCTTACTATATGACCCAGCAATTGCGCTTGTTAAGAGGAGTCAAATAATTGGTCACCCCAATGAGACGAACGCTCAGATCAAACCTTCACATGAATGTTTGCAGAAATTTTGTTCATAACTATCAAAATCTGGAAGCGCCCAAGATGTCCTTCACTACATGAAAGGATAAATAAACTGTGGTATATCCATAAAATAGAATATTATTCAGCACTAAAAGAAATGAGCTTCCAAGCCATGAAACTTAAATGCATGTTACTAAGGGAAAGAAGCCAATCTGAAAAGTCTACATGAGATCTTACTCCAATGATATGACATTCTGGAAAAGGCAAAGCTATGGAGACAGTAAAATGATCAGTGATTGCCAAGGGTGTTGGGGGGAAAGGAGGGAGAGCTGAATATGTAGAGTACTCTGGGGAGTTAGGGCGGTGAAACTGTTCTGTATGATATACACGTTGTCATACATTGGGCACAACTTACAAATCTGTAACACAAAGGGAGTACTCTAATGAAACCATAGACTTAATAATAATGTACAATAGTGGCATCAGTTAGAACAAAGGTATGACACTTATGCTAGGCATTAATGTCGGGAAGGGGTAGAAATTGAGGTATATATGGGAACTCTCCATTCTTTCTCTCAATTTTTAAAAAAAAATTATTTGAGAGAGAGAGAATGAGAGAGAGAGAATGAGAGTAGGAGGGTGGAGAGGTCAGAGGGAGAAGCAGACTCCTCATTGAGCAGGGAGCCCAATGCAGGACTCGATCCCAGGACTCCAGGATCATGACCTGAGCTGAAGGTGGATGCTTAACCAACTGAGCCACCCAGCCTTCCCTTTCTCTCAATTTTTTTTTCAATAAACATAAAGCTGTTCAAATAAAAACTGTTTTCATTTAAAAAAAAAAAGTGAATGTATCCCCAAAAAAGAAACATGGAAGTATCTACCTGATATCAGCAATGAAGGATTAAAAAAGCTAATAATAATGAAAACAGTATGACATTGATCCAGAGAGAGATCAAACACTTTTGAACAAAGAAAATTTTCTGTAAAATTGAACAGAGAACTCAGAGATAGACCCATGCCTTGGTAGAAAACTTGATCTTGGGCACCTGGGTGGCTCAGTGGGTTAAAGCCTCTGCCTTCTGCTCAGGTCATGATCCCAGAGTCCTGGGATCGAGCCTCGCATCGGGCTCTCTGCTCGGCAAGGAGCCTGCTTCCTCCTCTCTCTCTGCCTGCCTCTCTGCCTACTTGTGATCTCTGTCTGTCAAATAAATAAATAAAATCTTAAAAAAAAAAGAAGGAAAAGAAAACTTGATCTATGACAGAGCTGTCCCTGTAGATCTGTGGGAGTGGGGGACGGGGAATGACTATTAAATGTATAGCCTGAAATAATGCTTCCCAGTATTTTTCAAATCATGGCAAAAAGCGTATTTCACAGGATATTCATTTGTTATACTGGAGTAAAAGGGAGGGGATTCGAGGCTTCTAGGTAGAGCTTGATGGGAAAAAATTCACCAAAATTTCTTTATATTATATAATCATTTTAAGAAAAATAAAATATGGGGACACATGGGTGGCTCTGCTGGTTAAGCAACTGACTCTGGATGTCAGCTCAGGTCATGATCTCAGGGTTGCAGAATCGAGTCCCATGTCAGCTCCACCCTGAGCACGGAGTCTGCTTCAGATTCCGAAGATTCTTTCCCCCTGCCCCTCCCCCCACTCATGCATTAAAAAAAAAAAGAAAAGAAAATATGAAGCTTGAGCTTGAGCTTGTAGGGGCAAATGTTTTTATGTTTTATCTTCTAAATGACCCCTTGCAGTTTCTGATGAAGACTTTTAATCGGATCTCTCAGATTCTTAAGTAACCATCAGTGAAAAATTTGCACAGATAGATGTTAAAACTTTAGGTCTTCTAAAAATCACTCAGAAATTTAGACATTTGAAATTATATTCAAAGCCGCGCTTCCTTTTTCACACTGACAAATGTAATTTGAAATGTCTCATCATCATGCCAGTGTAGTTAGAATCTAACTGATCCTTTTCACACGAAGTCTCTTCAGGAGTTGAAGCTCTAGCTTGCAGAAAGCCCGTATATTGTTAGAGCCCTTGCCTCCTGTCCCTATGCATCTAGGGAAGCTAGAAACACCCAGCTTTCCAGAGATTTTTCTAGACATTGGCTATGCTCCCAAATGGCTTTGTTAAAACCATTCTAAAGGTAAATCTTCATGTAATCACAGTTAACGGGATTAAGAAATTGGGCTGAGGGTCGCCTGGGTGGCTCAGAAGGTTAAGCATCTGCCTTCAGCTCAGGTCATGATCCCAGGGTCCTGGGACTGAGCCTGCTTCTCCCTCTGCTTGCCACTCCCCCTGCTTGTGCTCTCTCTCTGTGTGTCTCTTTGACAAATAAGCAAAATCTTTTTTCAAAAAGAAATAAGGCTGAGAAAGAGAAGACATTTTGACAAAAGGGAAAGCAAAGAATTAGACAATTTTTGTAAAGATTTATTTATTTATTTGAGAGAGAGAGAGAGAGAGAGAGAGAGCAAGCGCACATGAGTGCGTGAGCAGGGCAAGGGGGAGAGAGAAAAGGAGATACTCTTCAAGCAGATTCCCTGCTAAGTGCAGAGCCTCGTGGGGCTCTGATCCCAGAATGCGATCATGACCTGAGCCGAAATGAAGAGTTGAACACTCTACTGACAAAGCTACCCAGGCATCCCAAAAATTAGACAATTTTTGACATAGTAAGGACCTCCCACTTTACTGATGACAAAACCAAGTTATAAGAGAAAAAGACTGGCCATGGAAGGGCCGGGAATGAGGACCCAGGTAGGTGTTCTAAGACAGCAAGTTTAGTGCTCTTTCTGTAAGACCAGAGGCAGTTGTGTGACAAACAGGAAGGGGCAGCTGCAGTGGCTGAGTTGTTGCTTTCTTTTCTGTTTCCTAATAAGATTTAAGGCCCATAAAATTCCATTTCTTTCATCTTCTCTGTAGGACTTCTATCCCAGTTCTTCTCCCACCCACCACACATCCCAGCCAGGCAGAGTTAACTAGTACCTCCTTGTTCCCATTACACTGAGTTCTAGCTTCCTATGGATTCCTTACCAGTTTGGAACATGGTTAGCTGGTTCACCCCCGTCTTCTGAGCCAGCTGCAACATGGAACACTCTAAGCCATTCTTCTCCATACTCCCAGGGTCAAGCACAATGCCTGGTACAAAACAAGCATTTAGCAAATATTCACCAAATAACAAAATATTAGCAACTCCCATTGGCCATCAAAATCTTAGCACAGGCTCATTAGTGCCTACCCAATTTTCCTACATGGGGAAGTTCTGAACTAACCATTTCCCCTTTCCAACTGCTTTCCCCTCTGCTCCCTGTATACCTTAATGTACACACCGCACCCCCCAAATTCCACCTGTTAGGAAAGTCTCCGTTTTCTAGAAGAGGAGCTGAAATGGGGAGTTCTCAATGCCCATCTCCTCACTATTTCCATATGATGGTCTCATTATCCTATTTGCTTCTGCTCTTTGCACTTCCCAGTGGTGAGAGGAGAGAACCGGTTCTCTTCCAGGAGGACATTCCACCTGCGGCTGAAGAAGCAACGTGACGTCCTGTTCTGTATGTGCCCTAGGAGGCTCCGGGATTTTTAGAGCCCAGAATAACCTTCAGGGAACTATGAAATCCACAAGGGAAGGAACCAGGAAGGATAATCTCTATGGAGAGGAACAGAGAAGTTTGCTTACAAACAGGAAGACTATCCGTCATTCAAGGACATTTGCGTCTGGGAATGGACTGAAAAGTTGAGATGCCTAAGGGTTGAAAGAGAACTTTCCAACAACTTAGGAGGTAGAAAAACTTTGTCACTCTGACCAATAATCCTCACAGGATCACGCCTTCCCTTGACTCTTTGAAGACGTCACCACTCCCTCCTAGATGTTCCGTCCACGGCAGCCACACTTGGCCTTCCTGGTCCGAAAGTTCCCCACGTGCTCCTGCCTCAGGGTTTTGGCGCTACCTCTATGGCAGAGAAGCTCCTGCCCCACATCTCTGCAGGCCTTTCATACCCCCACTTTGCTGAGGCCTTTGCTCAAATACAATCCCAAGAGACGCCTTCCCTGGTGCCACACATTAGCCGCCCTCCATCGCCCTCGTCTACCTTCAGAGTTTATCTTCAAGTAACACTAGAGTTGATGTTATTGTCCCCCCACTAGAGTGGAAGGTCCATCAGGACAGGACTGTTGTTTATAGATCACTGTTGGGTCCTGGCACCCAGCAGTACTCACCTTTGTTGAGTGAGTGAGGGGATGAAAGGAATGAAATTTAACACCAGCGGCCTGACTTTTCTGCCTCTTCCTCCGTGACCTGGGACTCACTAATGCTAACCAGGAGCCTGATAAATGGTTTGCCTTGAAAGATTCTACCGGAGAATCTCCTCTATACTCACTTTTATTTTCTGTTGTAAACTGAGAAGTGTGTGTTTTCTTCCTAAGCAATGGCAAGTTCAGGCATAGCGGGTGGAAGCATGGGCTGGGACCAGAGTTGAAGCGCTGGGTATTATTCCTTGCAGGACCCTGAACAAGGCCCTTAGTCTCCCGAACTCTGTAACACAGACAGTTCTTATGAGTATTAGAGGACAGGCTTGCTGCAGAAGTCATCAGTGAATAGTAGCTTTAATGTCTGAAAAAGAAGACCAGAAAGAGATGGCACAGAAAGCAATGGTTAACACAGGTGTGGCTGAAAGCACCCTGCTGGGGGCAGGGCCAAGCACATCCCAGTCCCTGCACTATGGGGCGCTGGTCAGGGTAAGTGATCAGGCTCTTATGGGAAAAATTCTCACCTGTAAAATGAGGGCAGATCTCCAGGGCTTCTTACAAACATATACAAGAACCTAGCTTTTCCCATAAACATCCCAGGAGAGCAAGGGGATGAAAGTTAAAAGAAAAGCAGAAAATCTTATAGCAGAGGAGGTGAATCAGCTTTCAGAGTGGATTCGATGAGTGTGGTGCACACAGGAGAGCCCCCAGGAGAATGCACTGCTGTGTGGGTTGGCCTGGAGAAAACTGTCTGGAGTTGTTGGGTGGACAAAGTCCAGGAGGACAATGCAGGCCGGGTAAAGACGGTGATTCCAAAGGGATTCACAAGGAGAGACAGCCAAAAGGAGAACTGAGCTGAGGCTGCATCCCTGGGTGTCCATCAGGACAGAAATGAAGGATAGAAAGCTCCAGAGCCAAGTTTCCCTGGGCACACTGCCAAAGGAAGCCAGAACCACTGTCACTTATAGTTGAGAGGGGAGCAACTGAGGGATCTGGCAGGTGCCTTTGAAAATGTCCCAGCTCTTTCTTGCCCTGGCTTCTAAGGACACTAGTGCTGAGGTAGGTTTGGCTGTTGGGATGGTGCTTTCAAGGTGAGTACATTATTGACAAGAGAAAAGGTCTTCTCTTTTTTAAAAAGCTGGATGGATCTATAACAAGTAAAGAGATTGAATTAGTTTTCAAAAACCTTCCTCCAGAGAGGAATGACCAATTTCATGAACTCTATCAAATATTTAAGGAAGAACTAAAATTGATTCTTCATAAGCTCTTTTAAAAATAAGAGAAGGAAACACTTCTCAACTTACTCTCTGAAACCAGGACTATTCTGATACCAAGAGCAGGCAAAGACATCAAAAGAAAACTACAGATCAGTATTTCTCATGAAGAAACCCCCCAACCCTGAGACACAACATCCCCCCCACAAATACTAGCAAACTGAATCCAGCAACATATGAGAAAGGATGACATACCATGACCAAAAGGAATTTGTCTTAGGAATGCAAGATTTGTTTAACATCTGAGAACCAATTAATGTAATACTCCACATTAACAGAAGACAAAAACCACACAATCATCTCAATAGACATAAAAGAAGCATTTCACAAAATTTAACAGGACTTTACAATAAAAGCCTTAACAAACTAGGAATAGAAAGGAACTTCTGCAACCCAATAAAAGACATCTATGAGGGCGCCTGGGTGGCTCAGTGGGTTAAGCCTCTGCCTTCGGCTCAGGTCATGATCTCAGGGTCCTGGGATCGAGGCCCGCATCGGGCTCTCTGCTCAGCGGGGAGCCTGCTTTCTCCTCTCTCTCTCTATGCCTGCCTCTCTGCATACTTGTGATCTCTCTCTCTCTGTTTCAAATAAATAAATAAAAGCTTTAAAAAAAAAAAAAAAAAGACATCTATGAAAACCTTCAGTTAAATCAGACTTAACATTGGAAAAAATCAATCCATCAATCAATCAGACCAAATGGGGAAAGACAAAATCTGTTCCCCCTAAGAATTAGGAACAGCACAAAGATGTCGGCTCTCAGCACTTCTACTTAACACTGTAAAGGACGTCCTAACAAGGGCTATTAAGGAAGAAAATAGAACACTAAGTATCCACATTGGAAAAGAAGTATAACTATTTTTGTGGATGGCATAATCTTGCATATACAAAATCCTGGGGCATGTAGGTGGCTTAGTTGGTTGGGCGGCCAAACTTGGTCATGATCTTGGGGTCCCGGGATTAAGTCCTACATCAGGTCCCATGCCAGAAGGGAGTCTTCTTGAGAATTCTCTCTCTCCCTCTCCCTCTGCCCCTTTCCCCTAATCTCTCTCTCTCAAATAAATAAATAAAATAGATAAATCTTTAAAAATTGTTTTAAATGGAAAGAAATGCAGAAAAGAAAATCCTAAGGAATTCACTAAAACTATTAGAACTTACGAGTTCAGCAAGATCATAGGATATTAGATCAATATAGAAAACACAATTGTATTTCTATACACTAGCAATAAGTAAACTGAAATTAAAATGAAGAAAACACTTCCATTTGTTTTTTGTTTTTTTTTTTTTAAAGATTTTTATTTATCTATTTGACAGAGATCACAGGCAGGCAGAGAGGCAGGCAGAGAGAGGAAGGGAAGCAGTCTCCCCGCCAAGCAGAGAGCCCGACGCGGGGCTCGATCCCAGGACCCCGGGACCATGACCCGAGCCGAAGGCAGAGGCTTTAACCCGCTGAGCCACCCAGGCGCCCCAAACACTTCCATTTGTAGTAACATCAAAAAGAAGAAAATTAATGTAACATTTATATTCTGAAAACTACACTACACTGTTGAAAGAAACTGAAGGTCTACATAAATGGAAAGACAACTCATGTTCATGGGCTTCGTATTGTTAAGATGACATTGCTCTCGGAACACCTGGATGGCTTAGTTGGTTAAGCATCCGCCTTCAGCTCAGGTCATGATCCTGGGATCCTGGGATCGAGCCCCTACATCGTAGGTTGGCCCTCCACTCAATGGGGAGTCTTCTTCTCCCTCTTCCTCTGCCATTTCCCCTCACGTGGTCTTGCTTTCTCTCTGTTAAATAAATACAATATTTAGAAATGGAAGATGACATAGCTCCCTAAAGGGATCTACATGTTCAATGTACTCCCTATCAATATCCCTGTCTGCATCTCAAGATCCTGGTCAGGGCGGGAGAGTAAACCCCCAGGTAAACTTGAGATTTAAACTTGTGGGTCTGTGTGGCCAAGTTTTCCAAGAAAGGAGCCAAGGAAACCTTAAACATGAAAGACTTTCTTAAAGGGGAGTGGTTTGAGAAATTGTTAAGCCTGTCCTGGAAGATATGGCTTTGTTATGTAATTAATACATCTCCCCTCATAGGAATCCCACTTACCTGTTTGAGGCTCTAAAGTCTTCTCTATAGAAGGTGACTATAGAAGGTGACTCTGAGTGCCTTCTAGGCATGGCCTCTGTTTCTCCTATTTAGATTCTGGATGCCCCCAGTTAAGTGAAACTCAAGTATCACCAAGAGAACCCTGTAACAAAAGCAGACTGTTTTGAGAGTTGCTAAGATCTTGGTTAAAATTCATACATATGTCATCTTGGCCAACCCAACTTCACCGATCCTGTTTCTTTCCCTTTACAAGGAAGGATGATTCAGTGGTACACTGGTAAATGTGTAATCATCAGCTGTTTGCCAATGTCTGTGGTGTACATATTCTCACCACAGCCAATTTCCAGCCACCAATGTGGATGGCACTAGATATGCACAGTTAGCTCTCTTGAGCTGGTGACCCCTCTCCAAACTCAGGTTAAGGGTTGTCGGTTAAATGTGCAACACACAAAAAATAATGAGTGTTGTGCCCTAATAGACCTTCAGTAAAGAGAAATATCTATTGGATGGTGCACTCAGAAAGTCAGCATTTCTTTGGGACCCCTCCAGTGGAAGACACTGAATGGGTTGGCCATTCCTAAAAAAAGTTATCATGATTCCTGAGGCCCAGTGAGCACATGTTGCCTAGTGAACTGATGGTTATTTAGGGCAACCATCATGTATCAGGATATTCTGGAGGGCTTATTAAAACACAGATTGCTGTCTGGCACCCACAGAGTGTATGGTCCAGTGGGTCTGAGGTACAAGTGAGAATCTGCATTTCTTGCAAGTTTCCGGGGGATGCTGATGTTCCTGGTTGGTGACCACACTTGGAGAAACCCGGAGTTATGATAAAGAAGGCCAGAGTTGCTAAAGAGGGGTTTTCTCTCTCTTGGCATCTATGTCTGGCTCTTTCTCAGAGTTTAGGGCTCCAATGTCTTCTTCAGGCCATTCTCTGCTACTATAGCAAAACTGGTTTTATCTTTCAAAAATGAAGCATGTTGGCTATCTCTGAAGATGAGACGAGCTGAGTCAGGTGATTTCATTTGTTGCTTTTTGTTTCTTTTAAAGCTTTTATTCATCATTTGACAGAGAGACAGACAGTGGGAGAGGTAACACAAGCAGGGGGAGTGGGAGAGGGAGAAGCAGGCTCTCACCTGAGCAAGGAGCCCTACGCAGGGCTCCACCCGACACAGGGCTCCATCCCAGGACCCTGGGATCATGACTTGAGCCAAAGGCAGATGCTTAATGACTGAGCCACCCAGGCATCCTCATTTGTTGCTCTTCCTACACTGACTGCACATTTGCTTTGGAGGGCACTTGTAGCAATAAAGACATTGTTTTCTTTACCACAAACAGCTTTCTGCCTAGTAATGCACTAGGGACCATAGGCTGGGAGAAGGGAGTGGAAGAGAATGGGTCCTGGTGAAGAGCCAGTGAAAGGTCAGATCCCCAGGTTGGTTGTCCAACATGGTAGTCACTAGCCACATGTGACTTTTTAAATTTTTAAGAAAAGTAAAATTTAAAACTCAGGTCCTTAGTTACACTAGCTATACTTCAAGTGATCAATATTCACTTGTTGCTATTGGCTATCACACTAGACAGCTCAGATACAGAAACTTTCCATCATCATGGAAACTTCTGTGGGACAGTGCTGATCTGGAGCATTGATAAAGAGAAGGCTTTGATGATGAGGGAAGCAAAGATATCCCATAGGAAGTGAGTTTCTGCCCCACCCATACCAGGTTGGGGAGACTTTGGAGAGTATTTAATTACTCTCCAAATTTTGACTCAATATCCATAGGTACAAGGAGCCTGCAGATTCTGTCCCAGCCCCCAGCCCCTGCCTCCAGCCAAGTCATTTTGAAACTAGAGGTTAAAAATCATGAATGGCAGTTGGACAGAAGGATTTGGCTACTCTTAATGGTCAACTCCTTATTTACCCTACAACTTCTTAGTCTTCAAGCAAAATGTTATGGCCTTTGCTAGGAAAAGCAGCACGGTTGGTCCCAGACCGAGGCTACCACTCTGTCCAGGAACAGCCTGCCCATCAGTGGAACACGGCCAGATGGTGGTAGTCAGGGCTCCTGGCCTCCTCCCACTGAGTCACCAAGGCCAGACTACTCTGATGTCAAGACCTCCTTTCTAGGTCCCTGTCTGTGCCTCAGGATCTTGTTCGAAGGTGGAGAATAAGAGTTCAGGTACGTTCCAGATGATGTGGGTCAGTGTGGCCATTTTTCTCCAAAAATAAGAGGATCCAAGAAAATCTTAAACACCGAAGACTTAAACTGAATGACACTGAACTACCTCATGTAGGTGAGGTCATTTTGTTCCCAGACCAGTCTTCTCTCCCATCTACTTCTAATACTTCTTACTGTGATTTTGTCTCCAAAATCCCCTGCCTTATTTTTCCCCAGAAGGTTTAGATGACTCCTGAACTTATGTATCCATTTTCTAGTCTGTCCAAGATCTACTGTTTCTGATGCTTCATTGCAGCAATTTCCTTCAGAACATTTTTTCAACAAACGCACAAGAGTCGAGTCTCCAGATGGTGGGACTATGAGGAGTTTAAATCAAAGTGTATCCAAGGGAAGCCTCAGCTTTGGAGCAAAGAAGCTGGGAAGGGAATCAAGAAGGAGACCAGACCCATTTCTCATCGCGGCCAAAGGAGCGTTTACAAGAGTCAAGGTTTTAAAGTGCGGTTAGTGGCACAGAGCAACAAATAATCATTCCTCATCTGCAGACAATTAATTCTGGCTTACAAATATGATCTTATTTTGATCACTTCTAAACTCCTATGAGGTAGCAAGGGCAGGTGTCACTGTCCTTATCTTACACATAAGGAACACTGCACAGAGAGTAACAATTCGCTAAGAATTTCTCTATACTCAGAACATTAAACCATAATTTCTGTAGACAGGGTCATCAGTTTTTCAAGCTCCCCAAATCATATCCAGCCAAACAAACCAAATTTCTTGTTCAGAAAGTGTTTGAAAATTTAATATGCAGAGAAACCATCTGGAAGGTCTTGGTACACAGGCCCAAGATTCTGGATTTCTCGACCTCTCTCAGGAAACATAACTGGTCTGAGGACCACACTCTTGTGTCTGACCCCAGAAGATTTTTCCCTAGAAAAATCCAGACACTTATACAGATTTCAGTGAATTTTTTTAAAAAAAGATTTTATTTATTTGTCCGAGAGAGACAGAGAGAGTACAAGGAGGGGGAGCTGCAGGGAGAGGGGGAAGCAGGCTCTCCCCTGAGCAGGGAGCCTGATGTGGGATTTGATCCCACGACACTGGAATCATGACCTGAGCTGAAGGCAGATGCTTAACCAACTGAACCACTCAAGCATACCGGATTTCAGTGAATTCTTACTTATGTGTATGTGTTGGGGGTGGGGGACATTAAGATAATCAGTGTCCTATTGAATATTCTGTGCCTGGTCACAAGATAGCAAAGCCTGCTCTAGTTATACTCAGAGTCACAACAGAAAGAAAAATCCTCTTCATAAATGACTTGGGAGATAATTTCTTCCTCCAGTAGTGGCCATCCTACACTCTCAAAGAGAGGGGAAGTTGGCTAGACGAATCTCATATTCCTGTGATGATTGTAAATTTTTTATCCAAAATGAAGGATCTCTTTCCCCTGAGGTGTCTTTTGTCTTATCAGACTGTGGTTATTCCTGCACGTTGCAGCTGGTATCTCCCCGGAGAGTTTTCTCCTACTTGTGACTCCCCATCCCTGTGACACTGATCGATGACGGCCATTGGTTCTCTTCTTACAAAGAGTTGTGCAGTCAGCTACAGATGCCTCAGTACATATTTAGGTCATTGCTATTTGAAAGGTGAAGAGAGTGTTAGAATCATAGTATTTTAATGCTGGAATTGGAATAATTCCTAAATCGATGGTTCTGGTTTGTCTGCACAAGGAGGAACCTAGAACACCGACATGCATGTTGTTTCCTTGCACTGATGACTCAAATGAAATGTTCATGAACCTCATTTTTAAGTATATCATATTTGTCGTTTCTGCCAATACGAAGACATTACGATCACCCAGGAAAATTTAGGCACATTGTAGAGTAAGAAAGTCCTTTGTGTGAAAATACTAAAGCTAAATTACTGTCTTCTTTTGAACGTATAAGTATTTTTTTTTAGAGGAATGTGGATGCAATTGTACAGAACAACTCTGATATGTTTTAGGGCTTGGTTTGCTAGGTTTGTGTTGAGTGCTCACTTCGACTAACAGGGCAGGTTTCAAAAACATAACTTCACTTTATGTAAGTTTCGATCAGATAGCCAGGTCTAGTGTTTCTGGTGCAGAGTTTGTATTTTTTTGACAAAAGAAGAGAATGTTATTGTCGGTATTTTAAGGTACACAGACTCATTCTGTGGATGGACTCTTGCTCGGGCAGCTGGAAAATACGTGTATTAGGCACAACAGATTATATAACCAGTATAATGAACAGAGGGCACTGATGATGCACCTGTCTCTCCATGGCCAGCGACTTAGAAGCTCTGGCACAGAATCTGAAACCTGTGGTTTCAGGGACAATAGACACTGAAAGTAAAATTGCAGTAACTACCGAAAGGAGCTAAAAGAATCGTACATTATCACAAACACAAAATGTTTTTGGGGGGATGTGCACAAAACTAGGTAAAAACAATGGGTAGAGAGACATGGAATGCCTTGTGGAAATGCACTGATCACAAGCACGCCAGCTGGCCAGCAACATCCCAGAGCCTGTCTACTTCGTTGATCTTCTTGGTGCTTCTCAAACATCTGCCATGATTCCCACTATGCTAACATTTGGAATCTAATTCAAGACCTGCGCTAACAAGTCATTTTATTTAAAATGCTTGTGCTGAGTTTGAGGGCTATTATTGTTAAGTTTCTCCTATATATAAAGAGTTGTTGAGAGGTCCGTTTTGTGATACACCGGTGTTGTTTTAGATTTCTGTCACGGCTGCACCCAATTATTCGCAAGTTTAATGGCTCGCAACAACACACATCTGTCATCTTACAGCTCTAGAGGTTAGAAGTGGATCCATGTTACTGGCTGGAAATCAAGATGTCAAGAGAGTTGTGCTTTCTGCAGGGTCTAGGGGAGAATGATACCTGCCCTTTTCCAGCTTCTAGAAGCTAGCCACATTCCTTGGCTCACACCCTCTTGCCTCTTCTTCTGCCTTCAAAGCCAGCATGGGAGGGAAGTCTTTCTCACCTACATCTCACACCTCTCCCAGACTCTCCTTTTCTATCTTCCTCTTCCACGCTTGTGATAACACTGAGCCTACCTGGATAACCTCCCTGTTATGGCTGATTAGCAACCTTGATTCCATCTGTGACCTGATTTTCCATTTACCACATACAGTAACATCGTCCCAGGCTCTAGGAAAGAGGACATGGACATCTTCGATATCCCGCTATTCTTCCTACTATAGGTATTAAAAACAAAGTCCTGTATTTCAGGAGAGTGTTAAATGAGATTTTCTGCTAGGAATCCCTATACATGGTTTCATTGTTTTGCTTTAAACTCAGATGCTTTTATGAAGTAAAAAGAAAAATGGATCTTGAAACTCACTTTAACAATTGTGTAATGAGAGCTGGGTATTAAGAAGGGACTAGAACCTTGAGAGTGGTTTTCCCTGTTCCTGTGATATCTGTCTGCAATCTATATCCTGTTTGCCAAGGCTGTTGTAACAAAGTACCACAGATTGGGTGGCTTTAACACAAATTAAATTTTCTTATAATTCAGGAGGCTAGAAGTTTGAGATCAAGGTACTGCAGGGCTGATTTCTTCCGAGGCCTCTCTCCTTGGCTAGGAGATGGCGGACTTCTCCCTGGGTCTTCATTTGCTCTTTCCTCTGTCTGTCCTCATCTCCTCTTCTTCTTCTTCTTTTTTAAGATTTTATTTATTTGAGAGAGACAGTGAGAGAGAACATGAGAGAGGGAGAAGGTCAGAGGGAGAAGCAGACTCCCCGTGGAGCTGGGAGCCCGATGCGGGACTCGATCCTGGAAGTCTGGGATCATGACCTGAGCCAAAGTCAGCCACTCAGCCAACTGAGTCACCTAGGCGCCCCTCATCTCCTCTTCTTACAAGGACACCAGTTGTACTGGGTTAGGGCCCACCCCAGAGACTTCATTTAACCTTTATTACCTCTTTAAAGACGCTGTCTCCAAATACAGTCACATTCTGAGGTACTGGGGGGCTAGGACATCATCATACAAATTTTGGGAGTGGACACAATTCAGTCCCTAACAATATCTAAGAGATTTAATAATTAGCCTGTAAAAGCCTTTACATTACTAGAGAACCATTTGTAAAAATCAGTGGGGCAGGAGGATACAACTTGGACACAGATACTCACTGACAGTTACTCTCAGGTAGATTTTTTTTTTTCCTAAAAAAATGGTGATTTATTTTGCTTTAACATACAATGGTAAATACGGTGGGATCATCAAGTTTCCAAAAAATTTTGCTGGGCTGACTTTACACAATTACAATACTAATGTAAGCTCATTAATTCTTTCATTTCAATGCAGCAAAGGATCCAATGGATGCCTACTAGCAGCTTGGCTAAGGATGGACATTAAAATCAGACAATACGCCGTAAATATAAAGTACTTTCCTCCAAGTGTGTATAAAAGTTTTGAAACAAAATTCACCATCTGCTCCACAGGACAGACGGTTTGGACTTAAAAAAAAAAAAAAATGCTCCAGACCAGGAATAACATAACCCTGTGTAACAACACTTATAATACAGTTTAACAATATTTTATCAAAGATGTGTGCACTTGAGAATGAAAAAAAAAATCTGAAGAAAAACAGTAGCCAAGGAACTGCACAACCAAAAAATGAAAATCATATAAAATATTTCCACCACTATTTAAATGCCGAATTTAATCAAGCAATAGTGAAAACAAAACAAAACAAAACAAAACATCATAATACAACCTTCTGTTTAAAATAACAGCACTGTTCCGCCTCTTTTCCACTGAATTTTACATATGAACAGACTATATATACTGGTTTTTTCAGAGAAACGTCCATTTGGTCTGTCACACACCAGTCAGGCTCGCGCTGGATCCTCTCCTCTCCTTTCCGAGGACACACACAGCTCCGCCACGGGGCCGTACTTCCGCCATTCCAGGCTAGGGGCAATGTCTCAAGTATAATACGTTTCTCTCTTCTCCTTTACACAGTGCAGAGTAGATGGGCTTCGGTTATGTGGATTCTCTTTTACTCCAGGTCACTGTCTTTGTCTAAATTCAAGGCAGTATTCAACGGGGTGCAGAAGTTGGGCTTGTCAGAAGGGACGTAGCCAGGCAGACACACGCACTTGTAGGAGCCTTCGGTGTTGATGCACTTGGCGTTCTTGCACAGGGACATTCGGTTGTTCAACTCGTCACATTCGTTTACATCTGCAATAAACCAAACCACGCAGGTCAACAGCTCCCCCATGACTCTGAGAGGAGATGTAACCTAGAGCTTACCTGAGGCCCTGGGGCGTCCGGCCGGGGCACGGCCTGGTGGTTCTCTGCTCTCCCCCCGCCAGTGAACTGGACAGTCTTCCTCACTACTGTCTCTTGCAGTCATACTCAAGATAATACAACTTTGTACATCTGAGAGGTTCTAGAATTTTCTTCCCTATTTAACACAGCATGAACATTCTGCCGTCTTGACATTTTAGAGTCAGAACTCGAGAAAGCTGGAAGAACTTTCCTACTTCTAAGTTCCCTTCTGCAGGTACAGAAAAAACCATTCAGATCGGTCTACAGGAATACACAGAAAAAAAGAACCAAGCAAGTGAGCGGAGAGCCCTCGAGGCAGCCTCTGTAAAGGCTCAAGTTACCTTCTTCGATTTCTTTCCCCAGGAAAGTAATGGACTTGAAATACCTGTAATAACCCAGGTTTACCTCTCTTCCAGAACCACTGCTGACGGAGACAAGCAAAACTAAACTGGGGAAGGGGTTGCTGGCGGAGGGAGTAGAAGCACCACAGGAAGAGGAAAAACCCGTAATTCAAGGGCCAGGCCCTGGAAGGTGGCACGGGTCACACGAGGAAGAACAAAGGTATGCTGACCAGTCTTTTGAAAATAGAAGGGATGGCCATGTGAGAGACAGGGAGGGAGGGAGAGGAGTTTTAGGAGGAACATTCTCCAGAATGATTACCACCCCAGTTATATTTTTTTCAGATGTTTACAATCCCTTAAGCTGGTGTTGGTACTGGGGAAAACACTACTTGCTGTAGAGTCAAAAGTTGAAGTTAGAATCCAACTAATTACCTGGAACATTCTGTCCTTCCCTCCTGAAGTACCACAATATGAGTTCTTAAATGAGCTGTCAGTGCTATTTTTTTAAAGTTGTGGTCAAATATACAAAACCTAAAACTGGCCATTTTAGCCACTTTTAAGTGGATCGTTTGGTGGCATGCGGTATGTTCACACCACAGGGCAACCATCACCACCATCCACCTCCAGAATATCTCTCCTCTTCCCAAGCCGACACTGTGGATCCCTCTTAAATGTACTCAATATTATATGCGATCTGGCCACAGGGGATGTTAGGGCAAGAATAACCAGCCAGAGGACACACAGCACCCTTACCAACACAGGTCATCTTGGCCATGTCCAAGTGATACCCATCGAAGCAGTCACAGGTGTAACCTTCCTGCACCCTCACACAGCGGCCATTCTCGCACCCATTGAGGATGCCACACTCTTCAGCCTGCAACTCCTCAAAGCTATTTAAAAAACCTAGAAAGGAGAAGACAGGAGCCAGGTTAGAAATCTGAAGCCTCGTGGCGCCTGGGGTGGCTCAGTCGGTGGGGTGGCCAGCTCTTGATTTCGGCTCGGGTCGTGATCTTGGGGCTGTGGAATCAAGCCCCGCTTTGGGCTCCACGCTCAGCGGGGGGTCTGCTCGAAGATTCTCTCCCTCTCTCTCCATCTGCTTGCATTCTAGCTCTCCCTCTCAAATAAATACATCTTAAAAAAAGAAATTTGCAGCCTCTTACACCATCTTTTAAAACTATGTAATTATCAAGGTTATGGTTCACCATATCTATGTGTTTCAGACACCTGCTTCAGATACCTTCAAGTGAGCAGTGAAATTTCATGCTGAATATACCTGTACAAAACATTAAGCACACGATATTAAAAACTCTGTATATATTGTCCATGAGTAGCCCCACATCTTGAATTCTGATAGTGTATATTAAAATCACAAAAAATGATCAAGTATGGATTTTGGTCTTGCCCTTACTTATCAGAAGTGTTTATCTAAAATTCCAAATTTCCTGAGTTTCTCAGTAGGGCAAATGGCAGAACATCTTTCAGGATGGAACCAATGGAAGTCACTATCACAGGGCAGCAGACATTTGCTCAGAAGATCTGCAGAGAATTTCAGGCTGTGGTTTTTCATTTGGAGTTCCCCAGAAAGCAGTGAAAAGCCAGGCTGGCCTTGCCCCATAAAGTCTGTTTGTTTGCTCTAGCTTTGGAATGAACCTTACAAAAGGGCTCTCAGGAGATCAAAGGATAAAGACAGTAAAAGGGACTCGAAACATTCTGATAAATGAGAAAAGTACATCATACTTGTGTTTAGAAAGCCAAAAATCTTTTTTTTTTTTTAAGGGAAACAAAGAAGTCCTTGTCTGGCTCTTTTTATAGTTCAGATATCTTTAAACTGATTTAGAGCTAGGGTTTAGTAATATAAAAACAGATTTAACAGGCATCACGAGTGTTCAGCTCTCTTTCTAGAGAGAAAAGTTGTAAATATAAATCCACGGTGACACAGACACACTGTTGATGTAGGCTCTCCGTTCCCCCCACCACCACCTACCCCACTTCTGAACCTCATCATGTATCCGCTTTAAAGAAAAAAAAATTCAAACTATGGCTCCAACTCTCCATCTGGCCTCTGAAGTAATTCTCCAGTGTAACTGCAGGGGGCAGCAAAACATCACTGCTTATGCGGGGCTGCAAGGTGTAACTCAAGTGATTTTAAAATTAAAAACAAAAAACAAAAACCAAAAAACCACACCCAGGGATGCCTGTGTGGTTCAGTTCGTTTAGTGTCTGTCTTTGGCTCAGGACATGATCCTGGAGGTCTGAGGAGGTAGCCTGCTTCTCCCTCTCACTTTGCCTGTTGCAAAGTGCCTGTTCCCCCTGCTTGCTAGCTTGCTCTCTCTCTCTCTCTCTCTCTCTCTCTCTGGCAAATGAATTAAAAAAACAAAAAAATAAAAAAAAATTAACACATCCATGACAGGCCCTTTTAAAAATTTTGAAGAGGAGAAAAAAAAAAAAGTGAAAGGCCATCCATCCAGATTTTGTCTTTAGGGCCCCAAAGTCAGTTTGAAAAATACTTTAAAAAATAAAGTCTTAATTTATGAAAATATTTTCAAATTCTAGGTACTAGGGCAAAATCATTTTGACTTTATAAATACTAAAAATTTTTATTACTACAGAAATTAAAACATGGAATTAAATTTTGAAAACTCCTAAACACACACATCAAGTAGACTCCCGAAAATACATCTAGAAGAGTCCACAAAGTACAGCCCCTGCTCCAAATATGGCCGGCTGCCTACTTTTGTAAATACCGTTGTACTGAAACACAGTTATCCCCATTCTCTGACTTGTTGTCTATGGTTGCTTTTGCGATATCCGAGCAGGGCTGGGCAGACCTGCAGAGCCTTTTGCAGGCCTGCAAAGTCTGAAATTTTTACTCTCTAGTCCTTTATAAGAAAAAACTGATTTCTGCTCTAGGAGATTCTACTTATATAGAATACTGCCTTAACCAAAGGTACCGCCAAGCTATCAGTTCAACTTTCTTAAATAACCAGAAGTCAGGAGATAAGAAACCTCAGCCTTCCCTCTGTGTTACTCTGTACCCAATACAATCATTTCTTCAGCAGGGCCAGAAAGTCCTTGCTCCTGGTCTGGGAAGGAGGAGCTATTTCTCATAACCTGTTGTAAGTTTGAAGGCCATTGACATAGTCAAAGGTCAAGGTCTAAGAATTGCCTCTCAGCTTCCTATGTTGCTAAATAGGAAATTGATGTGACACCAACATGTTTATTTCTTAACATTTGTAGCGGATTAGAAAAGAGTTTTAAAGCAACATCAGCATTAAAAAAAAAAAAAAAGAAAGAAAGAAAGAAAGTACACAAGTCAGAACATTTCAACATGAAGATTCCTGGAATCTGGACTCTACCTAATGTGACAGAAGTGCACACAGGAGCCAAGTGACTGTGCCATACATAGCTGCTTAGAGACTTAACCTGTTACTTGGGATTCATGGGGCAGGCCAGCTGGGCTTCCTTTCAACCTTAATATTTCTTCTTCCTTTTTATTTTTTTAAAGGTAGATGCCCGTTGACTATGCCTGTAACATAGTCATAGGTAAGTGCAGAAATTTTAAGTGCACAGTTTTACACCTGTCAGTGTCTTTAGACTGAAGTAGTGAATGGTTGTATGTTGTTGATTAAAAGCAAAAATCAGAGGTATTAGAAGTTGGGAGGGGCGCCGGGGTGGCTCAGTGGGTTAAAGCCTCTGCCTTCGGCTCAGGTCATGATCCCAGGGTCCAGGGATCGAGTCCCGCATCGGGTTCTCTGCTCAGCGGGGAGTCTGCTTCCCGCCCCCCACCCCCGCCTGCCTCTCTGCCTACTTGTGATCTGTTTCTCAAATAAATAAATAAAATCTTAAAAAAAAAAAAAAAAGAAGTTGGGAGACTGGTTATGCTTGGGGCGGTGGGGGGTGCTGGCTGGGAAAGGGCTTCAGGGGGCCTTTGGATGCTTGTAATGTTCTACACCTGAGTGAGGGTTCCACAGGGCTGTGTTAATCAACTTGGCAGGACAGATACAAGGCTGTTTTCATTAAGCACTGTTAATTCTGGTGAATGATCAATATATATTTCCATCAACACCCCCCTTAAAAAAACACAAAAAAACAAAGGAAGGCAGAGGAAGGAAAGAGAAGGGGAGGGAACGAAGGAAATACTCTTTGACTCAGAACTGAAGTTACTCCAAATGTAGCCACAGAGCTTGGGTTGCTCCTCGGGAATCAGGTCATGGCTAGTGTGCTTTGTTCACAGGTAACAGGGTCCAAAGAAAGAAAAGGCTTCACTGTGTCTATAATTCAGCAGTGTCTCCAAAGTCCTAACTCCAACTCCCCGGTCTGCAGGGATTTCCCTGCCTGGAAAATCTGGTGTCACTTTCCCCACTGCAAGGAGGGCCCCTCTGGGAGATGTGGACGAGGCAGCTGGGATCCACACTTCCCCATTCCCATTCTTGAAGTGAGGCAACCTATTCTTCCCCATACTGCATTTGGAATTTGAAAAGTTGTGGCTTCCCCCAGAGAAACCTTTATCTTGAGTGGCTTCCTTATCCAGGACACTCCCGTTAACTGTCAGACATTTTTTTTTTTTCCCTAAATGGGATCAGGGATCCCAGAGGCACACTCCACCTTCCATGGAAAAAACTCTGCACACAAATCTTGGAGAAGCCAGCATGCATCATTCCTTACTTAATAAATCCCCCCTGAGTGGATTCTCACAATTTCTGACCAGAAGGACAATTTTTTTGACCTCCCACTCTAAAATACCTGTAAAGATCAACTTGGCACAGTTGACATGTCATTTCCTTGTGTGAAAAAAAGATGGCAGTTATACCCAGGCTTTCAAGAAACCCTGCCCCTTATGTTAGACCATCATGGAATGGATAAAGAAATGATTTTGTTATGGATATTAGATCTTTTTTTTTTTTTAACTTTAAAAAAAGTGGACCTATCAGTATCCCACCAGCATGCCAATAATTTGATCCAATATCTCCCAAACTTGAGCATGCATAAGGCTTATGCAGAGGATGGGTAAAACCTTGGGGTCTCACCCCAGTGTCCCATTCAGCAGGTCTAGAGTGGGGCCCAGAAGCTTACATGTGTGACAAATCCCCAGGGACTCCCTTCTGAAAATCACTGGGTAACCTTTAACCACAGCTTAGCTTCAACATAACTGAAAAGTTTGGCTTACGGTCCTGAATGAAGTAGGGATCGGCTTCTGGAGTGTACTGTTCGCTGAAGTCCACCAAAGCATCCCGTCCATATGGGCGCCGGCGTCCCGTGACAGGGATGTTACACAGCTGGGCATAGTCGTCTGAGAAGGAAATGACAAGCCGCGTGAGACATCATGGCTGTTTGCTGGCACCGGGATACAACCCTCACAGCTCAGAGCACCAGGGACAGGCCAGCCCTGCACCACTGGGGCCAGAGCTGTCTCTGTACTCTTTAGGGGAGCTGTAGTCGCCCCGCACACAATGACATGCTGGAGGGCGTCACTCAGATCCTACATGGAAGACCAAACGCAGTGGCCGAGCCGGTGGTAGGCCGAGTTCAAGGAGGGTAAGGAACCGTGACATGAGCCAGCCCTCAGAGGACAGACAGCAGGCGTTTTAGAGGAAAGACTTTATCTGCAACCTTATCGCCGTGAAGGTACAGTCATTCCTACGAACAGCGACATTCGTTTTCATTCAGAAGTGACAGAAAAGTTGGATCTCTGGTGATCCCAAAATAACACAACCTGGCAACGATGCCCGTATTGTGACTATTCTTTTTCTTTTTTTTTTTTTTAAAGATCTTATTTATTTATTGGACAGAGAGAGAGAGAGAGAGAGATCACAAGCAGGCAGAACAGCAGGCAGAGAGAGAGGAGGAAGCAGGCTCCCCGCTGAGCTGACCAGAGCCCGATGTGGGGCTCGATCCCAGGACCCTGAGATCATGACAGAGCTGAAGGCAGAGGCTTAACCCACTGAGCCACCCAGGCGCCCCAAGTATTGTGACTACTCTAATTCTACACTCAAGGCCTGGTCTGGATGAACAAAGTATTACCGTAACGGTGACGGCGACCGTCCCAGTGTAGTAACAGCAGTAGCAATAAGAGTAGCTCACAGTCCAGGACGCTGGCTCTGTGCCAGGCACCGTTCGAAGCACTTACTACACATTAAGGCACTGAAACGCTTGCACCCGCCCACGAAGAGACACCACCATCACCTCCGCTTTACTGTCTCAGCTCCTCTGAAACCCTTGCCTTTACCTCTTCCACACCCCACACAGATCCTTCTACAGTTACCACTTTCCAGAGGCCATATTCCTACTCTAAGCTGCGTCAGCCTCAAGGCCACCTTCCAAACTCTCCAGTAGTTCCCTCACAGGACCCAGCTGGAGCACGGGATCTTGGTTTTCCAGATGTTCTGGGGTTACTGAGCATGCAAGGCATTTCACGGTCCTCGGCTCTTGCTTGAGTTTTGGAGCAGAGTTGTGGCAAGGTCTAGAGAAGAGAGCTTTAGAAGGTGGTGCTTCATGGTCTGGACACATGTTGCACCGAAATATACTGCCCAAGGATTTATCTAGGATGGTGAAAATCCTGGGGCTCCTCAGACTTCAGAGGCTCTGCCAGAACTGGGGAGCCCTGTCTGGAGGCCCCAGAACTGGATGGACACACTCAGGACAGTCACACAAAGCAAAAGCCACACTTGCCCGGACCGCAAATTGGGGGTAGTTTTCCTCTCTTCTGTTTCCTCCTGTGACGTACGAAACTGAAGAAATGCACTAGGACAGGAATGCCTGGGTGGCTCAGTGGGTTAAGCATTTGCGTTTGACTCAGGTCATGATCCCAGGGTCCTGGCATCGAGCCCCACATTGGGCTCCTTGCTCAGCAGGGAGCCTGCTTCCCCCTCTCCCTGATGTTCCCCCTGCTTGTGTGCTCTCTCTCTCTGACAAATAAATAAATAACATCTTAAAAAAAAGAAAAAGAAAAAGAAATGCACTAGGGCAACAGTGTGAATTCTCGGGCTTTTTTTCTGTCCCCACTTAAAGGAGGCAAAGGTGTGTGTGTGCATGTGCGCAAGCACACATGTATACACATACATTCTCACAATTCTCTCCCAGAACTGCACAAAGGAAACATAAGGCCAGAAAAGACCCTGGACTGGTAGGATTATGGTTGCCCCTTCCTCAAATTCTCCCTGTATGAAAGCATTCCAGGAACAGCATACGGACCCCAGATACGCCAACACCTCTGAACGAAACCATTTCAGAAGAAATATTAATTTCATTAAGGAAACAGCTAAACCTGGAAAAAGATCCTCAACCCCCCCTGCCCCCAAATCCACAAAGAGAACACAAATGGTTGTCGGTTCCGCTTCAAGTTCGAAAAAGAATTAAGGATTTCCCCGTGAGAGCAACATTGCCGGAGTGTTTACAGGTTTCCAGAGCTGAGGTCATTTTCTTTCCTGACGTTTTCAGTAGGTTCGTTGTACATCTGAAAGGGGGAGTGTTCAGTATCTTACACCCAAGCAGCACTTGTGGATCAAGAGCAGGTATTCAAAATAAATTCATGTTCTTATTTTGTAAAACTGAATCCGGAGGTGGCTGAGCACAGTCCTAGCTGACCTCTGCCGGGTGGGGAGGCCCTGCTGAGCCTTGAGGGTCCTGAGCTGTTGAATGACATTGGGTCCTTCAGGGCTGCCTAGCCCTTAGGCCTGGGTCTTCCCCTAGATCATCCTTCCTCCTCCATGGAATGAGCGGGACCCTCCCCTCCCAGACCTCACCAGCCGGTACTGCAGAAGAAAAGGGCCCACAGGGAAGTGTGAAGGGGAGGTACAGCTAGCTGCCTGGGAAAGGGGGGCACCTGACCCGAAATGAAGACGTGAGTAGGATTTACTTTGCCAGAAAAGGTATTTGGGATTTATTTGAAAGAGCTTGCCCAAAGGCATCAAGAAAGCAAGCTGTACGCTGTGTTTGGGCACTACCACGCAGTTGCTAAGGTGGGCTTCTAACTGGACCCAGGCTGGTAAAGGGGAGGAGGGGGGGACCTCAGGGATGCACCGAATCTTCTTTCCCTGCCCTTTCTTCCTCATCCATGCATTTTTGGGATTCTAGAACTTACTGTCCTTTGCTGATTTACTTTCTCTTACACATTAAACATTCCACATTTCAAAACAGTCTTGGTCAGTTATCAGAACATGATTTCTGCATGAAACATACGCTCTTTCGTATCTGAGATGTGCCACGTTCCCATCATCACCAGGACATGCACTTTGAATTATTTTTCTGGAAGCACGGACGGGTCTACCTTAATCCATTTGTGCCTCCCTTCCCGTCGTGCACATCTGCTCTCATTCTTGGCCGGGGTCAAGGGTGAAGTGAGCGTCGGGGTGACGGGAGGAACACAGGCTCTTCTGGAGCCAGAAGCTGGGGCTCAAAACCTGACTGGACCACTTACTTTCCAGTTTAGCAATTCCGGGCAGGGCTCAGTTTCCATATCTGTCACACGGGGGTAACAATTCTCATCTGTCTACCTCTGGGTTACTGATGTATGAAAATGAGATAGCATTACGGAACTATCTTGAATTTTGAATCACCAAGGAAATGGGGGTTCCAATTTATCTCAGAGGTAAGAATCGCTAAGTGCAAATAAAGACGGATTTTCAAAGATAGGAAAAGAACAAGTTTCAGTGTCAGCAAAAGGTAAAGGCAGTTGTCAGCGGGCAAAGAAGTGTGTAGCAAAATAAAGAGCAATAAAGCACGCTCTAGGTGTTTTTAAATATTCTTTCAAAATTATTTGGAATTTTTTTTTAAAGATTTATTTATTTATTTGACAGACAGAGGCCACAAGTAGGCAGAGAGGCAGGCAGAGACAGAGAGAGAGGGAAGCAGGCTCCCCGATGACCAGAGAGCCCGACGCGGGGCTCGATCCCAGAACCCTGGGATCATGACCTGAGCCAAAGGCAGAGGCTTTAACCCACTGAGCCACCCAGGCACCCCTTATTTGGAATTTTTAAATACATGGAGGGAAACTCTTGCTCAGTAACACAGGAAGATGTCTTCATGGACTTGATCTCAAACAACAGGGGACAGAATGATTTGCTGCCTTGACACACTGAATTACCTGGTCAGGCAGTGAGAGGAGAAACACGAGATCAACGGACCTCAGAGAAGGGGACTGACATTCAGCAACTCTGAGTATATGCCTGAATCCTTTAGCAAGGTCCTGAGTACACAGACTTCTCATCCTCTTCAGGGTAGCGACTGGAGTATCACAGAATTTTCTGAGACTTCAGCAAGGCATCCCCTTCAGGAACTGGGCATGGGCATCATTTCTAGCATCTGCTGGGCCTCTGAGCACCCCGAAGCCACAACCAGAGCCCATTCTAGCTTGGAGGTGCATGGCCTTGGTTATCCCAAGGGCTGGGACATGGCTACACTCCAGCTTGGGGACACAGTGAACTGTGGTGTGCGGAGGGTACAGAACCCAGGAAAAGCAGATCCCTGAACTATTTCTACAACTTCCCAGGAGAGCACACGAGACTCCCTCAGCTCTCCATTTCACGCAGCTCAGCGTTTGGGGATGAACACATACTGTGCCTTCTCTAAAACACCTTTTACTTAAACACATCAATGATGATTACGTGCCCCGTTGCCTGGGGATGGATACAGAGAAAAGTTTGGCTTAGCAAAGCTAATACTTGAGGCAAATACCATTTCTGAGCCACCATACAATGTGTTCACCTGGGATCTAGCCTGATACGAATGTGAAATGAACAGGAAATGGAAATATTCACACCAAAGCCAGCCGTGCATTCTTCACCCCAAGGACAAATGAGAAGGTCTTGCTCAAAGCTATGAAAGACACACATGGGATGGCATGGGACACCGTCACAACCTGGTCTAAACAAGATCCAGGCCATCGATCACACTCCTTTCCCTGGCATGGAAGATTCCTATGACAGATGGTGCGGCTTTGATTTTAAATTGGAAAAAAAAAAAGAAAAGTTTAGAAATTACCCCCTGGAGCCACTGGGTCTGGGGCCTCTGCTGTCAGCAGCACTGAGAAGCACTTTACTCTATCCTGGCAGGAAATCTCTCCTGATGACAGGCCCATCTGCAGGGCTGGTCTGGACCGTCACGCGCCACGATGCCGCTCTGGCATGTGAGGAGACCGGGAGGTGAAGCTTTAGTCCTGAGACAGATTAAAGCCAGCTGCTTTGAGAAATGAGGACGAGGCTGCATTTCACTGTCTACACACCGAGGCTAAAAATTCAGGGCTCTGAAGTTTGAAGGGCATTATTTTCAAATAGAGGAGGACCAAGGACCGATTCTCCTACAATAAGAAGAACCGGTCATATTTTGCTCAAATTTCTGGACTGGGTGTTTTTCTCAGAGTCTTCCACACGTATTACCGATTGATGATGGTGTTTGGAAAACACAGACGCACAAGCAGGACACGAAGGGAGAGGACAGGGAGAATGGAATGAGCATTTCTGCCCGAGCATGCCGAGCCGGCAGTATAAACAGGCATTTGTGACTGAAATCAGCAAAAGCTCTGAGGTTAAAAACACAGTCGCCAATGATAGAAAATGCCAGCCAGCACCGATGACAGAGGACCGTGAGTGAACATTCCACCGGCCATGTCACACCCTGAGAAGCTGGACACCTGTTTGGGCTGTGTGTGTGGGTCTCTACTTATATTCTGCTCAGAAAAAAAACTCTGACCCACAGAGCCTGGGGAAGAGGCCGTAACCCTGCTTCCCGGATATTAAAACCTGCTGAGCTGTGAGAGAAAACAGGGTATACTAACAAGGAAAAGGACCCGGAGTCAAAGGTCTTGGGTCCTAGTGCTGCTTTTCTGCTTTCTAGTTCCTCGGACTGGACCTATTTTTTTGAGCTTCATCTGCTCAACAGGATTAGGGTACCTGCCCTTGCACTCTTAAAGGCAAGTCACTGTTTCATTCTGTGACTGACTCATTCACACATTCCGCCAGACACGGAGAGTTATTACGGGCAGGGTGGGATATGGGAGAGAGGAAGGTCACAACGATGCTGTGAACAAGGGTGCACACACGGTGACATGTACAACAGTTGATCAGGACCACAGAGAAGGTGATGACGGCAGCCAGCCAGGAAGGTTCACCTTGGAGGTGAGCATCTGTAGGGCGGAGGCCAGCTAGGTGAAGAGGAGGAAGAAGGTAACTCAGAGTCACAGGCATATGTTAACAGATAAGAAAGCTTAAGAGAGGGTTGCCTGGGTGGCTCAGTTGTTAGGCGTCTGCCTTCGGCTCAGGTCATGATCCCAGGGTCCTGGGATCGAGTCCTGTGTTGGGCTCTCTGCTCAGCGGGGAGTGTGCTTCCTCCTCTCTGCCTGCCTCTCTGCCTACTTGTGATCTCTCTGTCAAATAAATAAATAAAATCTTAAAAAAAAAAAAAAAAAGCAAGCTTAAGAGAAACAAAAAAAGTACCATGTAAACACCGGCTACTCTAGATCCCTTCTTTAGGAACATCGGAGAAAAAGGAACGTGAGCTCTCAGGGATAATTAAGTTCCCCTGCGTCAGCTGCTGTGAGCTTTTGCACACATTTTTCACTTCCATCTCAGAACACCCTATGAAATTATCGCAATTAACTCCTTTTGTTTCTGATTTATCCCGTCACTCGTCCTAGTTTAGGTGAGAGATTCAAATCGAAACTGGTCCATCTGCAAAATCAGGTTCTCTTCCGCTGCTGCCTTTCAGAAACCCCGCAAAGAAAATTATTCAGTGCGCTCCCTAGACCGTAAGCCCCAGGTAAGTACGTAGTCCGGCCATATGCATTTGCGACTGAAATTCCAGGGAGAGTAATAAGCATGAATGCTGATGAGCTCAGCCTCACCAGGGTCAGCTCAATCATTAGCAGGATTTATGTTTATTGAATGTGCTCGATTTATTAGGTGAAAGAGATCAAATTGCTTAATGTTCAATTAAACTGTACTTGTCGAGGACAGGGAGGTAATGAAGTCTAAAGTCTTGGCAGGGTTTATGTTCTGTGGGACTCCCGTAAATGTTAATGCTCTAGGAAACTCATGGACCACAGACCAGCCGGGCTCCCCCACCCCAGCAGTCACCGAACGCTGCCCTTCCAAGTTCAGTCACTCTTTGCGTTGCCAACAGATTGCTGTTTATTTAGCCGGACTCTCCCGGAGAGACAGATTAGTTGGGTACGAATGCCAAAACGTGGAGGCTCCCTCTGCTTTCTAAAACCTGGATCTAAAATTTATACACTTGTAATGGTATTAAATCATGCCACATACGAAAACCCTGAAATAATGATTGATCTCTTGTGAATTTCTTATTAAGGACGGCATGAAGAGTTTTCCCCATTTCTAAATACCCAGGGCTTTGCAAATAGAGCATTCAAGTCTTACATTCAGGCAATCACAGGGGACATGGGAATGAGGTAACCTCTAATGTTTGATAGGAAAAGACTGAACAGTACAATAAACAGGCAAACAAGAGGACAGTTCAACATGTTCGTTTTCTCAACTGATTTACCTAATATTTTCTAACTGTAAGACACCTACACCATTTTATTTTCTTCTTTCCTGCTCTTTAAATATCACTCTGCAGGGGCGCCTGGGTGGCTCAGTGGGTTAAAGCCTCTGCCTTTGGCTCAGGTCATGATCCCAGGGTCCTGGGATCAAGTCCCGCATCAGGCCCTCTGCTCAGCAGGGAGCCTGCTTCCCCCCCGCCCCCTTTCTCTGCCTGCCTTTCTGCCTACTTGTGATCTCTGTCAAATTAATAAATAAAATCTTTAAAAAAATATATCACTCTGCAGTGACAATCTGAGAAGGCAACAAATAGCAAAAATTAGTAAGTGGTATGTATCAGGAATACACTGGGTTTTCTCTTTTTGCATTAACCAAGTAAGAATTACTTTAAAATAGGAGCTAAGTGTGTGCTTCAGGATAAGGGGGAGGTTGTACAATGCGGGGGATGTACTAAATGCCACTCAACTGTTCACTAGAAAATGGAAAATTCTATGGGGAACCTGGGTGGCTCAGTCGGCTAAGTGTCCAACTCTTCATGTCAGCTCAGGTCTTGATCTCTGGGTTGTGAGTTCAAGCCCCATGTTCAGATCTACACTGGGTGTGGAGTTCACTTAAAAAAAAAAAGTAAACTGCAAATGCTTAATTTTCTTACGTGAATTTCACCTAAAAAAAAAAAAAGTCATGAGACGCCTGGGTGGCTCAGTGGGTTGGGGCCTCTGCCTTCGGCTCAGGTCATGATCTCAGAGTCCTGGGATCGAGCCCCACATTGGGCTCTCTGCTCGGCAGGGAGCCTGCTTCCTCCTCTCTCTCTCTCTCTCTGCCTGCCTCTCTGCCTACTTGTGGTCTCTGTCTGTCAAATAGATGAATAAAATCTTAAAAAAAAATTAAAAAGTCATGAGAACCAAAAATAATACTGGAGTTCAGCTAACCTTTTTATTTTTAACTGGTAAAATGAGGAAACTCATTGATCTCTGTGGGCCTTTCTAGTTTACATAGTCTATGATCCTGAATAGAAAATCTTTACTACTAGGCTGCAGAATCCAGGGAAGACAACTTGTCATGGAAACGTGTGGTTGTGATAGAAGGTAAACACCATGGGATGCCAGTATCGAGTTCAGCGATGCTCACCTAGATGTTTCCAGAATGATGGACAATCATGGAGTTTAATACACTGTAAGAAGTCAGTGTAACCTATAAGGTTAGTCTCTCATTCACTTCTCTGCTGAGGAAATGGAGGTCCAGAAAAATTTAATGATATTCCAAAGACCAAGTGAGGATAAATTCTCAAAATAGAACATTTTCTTTTGCTAAAAACAAATTATTAAAATATAAGGGTAAAGGTGATTAGGTTTCAAAGTATAGTATTTTAACATTGTTCTTTTAAGTTTTGAAGCAAAGAAAGCTGTGTTAATATTTGTTCAAAACTAGCTTGAGGGATGCCTGTATGGCTCAGTCAGTTAAGCGTCTGCCTTTGGCTCAGGTCATGATCTCAGGATCCTGGGATTGATTGGGCATCATGTTGGCAGGCTCCCTGCTCAACGGGGAGCCTGCTTCTCCCTCCTCCTTCCTCGGGCCCCATCCCTGTGTGTTTGGTCTCTCTCTCTCTCTCTCTTAAATAAAATCTTTAAAAAAAAACTAGCTTAATATTCTGAAATACAGATCTCAAGGTTATGAGATAAAGATACACTGTTAAATCTGTTATAATTTGAAGGGCAAATTCTAGGTAATTTATAGAATATTAAAGTAATCCTAAACAGAACCAATATTATTATCCACTCACTTAGTACAAAGTAAAACTGAGCTTTTTAAAGATGATTTTCCTATATATTGCCATTTACTTTAATCTGAAATGACTCTCTTTTACCTTCCCCTCTGGATCTATTCAGAATCAGATAACGTCTCGGTAGCTCTTGCTCCTGGCAGTGATTTCTTTAGCTACACTCTGTAGGTACTCACAGATGACCATGTGAATGGCATCTTCTAGAGTGGAGCAGGGCACAACCAGCACAACCGTTCACAACAGCTCTGCAGGCCACTGAGACTTGAATCTCAGAAGGAAGCAGGAGGAAGGCATGCTGTGTCCTAAGCTCCCCAGTGAGCTAATCTTTTGAAATCTGCTTCTCTTTTAAGATACTGGCTACTGATATGGAGCCAAAACAGTACCCTCCCTAGCTTCTACTCCTTGCAGATCTGTGTCAGCACAAAGACAGGAGTGTGATTGCTTTCTAAGCACTTTCTCGATGCTTTTCTCCCAAACATCACAGGCCCAATCTGGGTGTTGCTTGAAGGGAGACCAGATAAATTTCCTCTTAGCCCTGCTCTGCCAGGCTGACCTATTCTGGCCAAGAGGTCAGAGGCACGGGTGGCCAGCAGCTTTGTTCTAAGCACAGCTGTCTCATAAGTTCAATTAAGAAAAGGTCAGAACAAGCACAATGTTATTTGAATTCAAAACCTCAAACATAAGATGCAACTTTCAATAATTATGTGCAGTGGCTTCGCCACAGCTCCATTCACCACATTTCATTCTCCTCTGAGGACATTCCAACTCCTCTTATCACTGCAGAGGGGGAACAAAAATCATCACAGCAGCAAAGTGTATTTAAAATATGTGAAAGCAAAATTTCCACGCGGAGCAAATCACTGAACAGAAAATAACACTGGAAAGGTGTTTCTAGAAACTGACTGCCTATTTGTAATCTCTGATTTCAAGGGAGAAAGCCTGAGCTGCTAAACATTGTATTTTTGAGAAAAATGAAAACGCTTGTTCATTAAAAATAGAAGTGTTGCTTTTTGTCAGCAGATGGCTCATTTGATGTGTATGTCTTAATTGTTCTGCTTTGTCTCTAAAGGAGAAAGATTCTAATAGGACATCTAATAGGATATCACAATCAAACTGACTCTCTGTTCAGAGTATTTTATATAAGAATGGGGCCAAATACCTTCTTAGCCCTTCAAGGCAGCACAGCTATTAAGAAAATAAGCACTGAATACAACGGACACCGCAAAGTCCAAGCTGTGTGCAAACTGAAGTTTCGGAAGCGCTCAGGACCCCAAATGGCAATCCTGTCATCAAATTCTGCTCACACCGAACTGTTCTCTCATTGTTCGGGAGCCCTTGAGACAATCGTTTCCACCGGTTCTCAGAAGAGTTAATACTCTGCTTTGCAGTTTAGCAAGGTCTGCAGCTGGTGTTCCAGGCCCATGCTGGCTCCCAAACCCCAGGGCACTGGGTTTGGGGACTATCTGGTTCCAGGACACACCTCCAGAGAGCTGTCTCCAGTACTATGGCAGGAGATGGAGTCTGTTCTCCCCACTATTAGGGCTGGGTTGTCGCTGGTGTGTTTATTCGTTTGTTTGTTTTTTTTTTCTTTTTCCGTTTTAGCTGTCCTTACTCCGAAAACACACCAGGTTTCCTTTTTTCGTAAAAATGTTTTTATTTTTATTTATATTTTTCATAAAAATGTTTTTAAACAGTGACTACAACGTATGATCTTAACCTGAATGTGACTGACTTGTCTGGTGCTTTCTCTTTGTCTGATGCACCTGCCCAAAGCAAGGTTGTTTTTAAAAATGCACTTTTTAGCTTCATTTCTAATATTCTTCCTCTGAGGCACTGACCCTCCTCTTTGTAGCAGGCTTCTCTGTCACTCATCCCTGCGGACTCCTTCCCCCCCTCAAGTCCCGTCTCTTCTTCACAGCCTGACCTGCCCTCCGCCCAGCGGGGGGTGGGGGGAGCCCCTGGCTAAGGGCTAAGTATTCTACCTCCTCCCTGCCCTTCCCCAGCATGCATGGGGGAGGGGGAAGAACTGAAAACTAAGGTCCTTCCGTGAGTGTGATTTCAGCGGGCAGTGCAGAAGGCCCACAAAATGCAAATATTTAAACTTTTTCTCAATCCCACTCATGATAGCTAATTTCATGTGCCAACCTGGCTGGGTCCTGGGGTGCCCTGATGTAGTTGGTCAAACGTTGTTTTGGGCATTTCTGTGAGGGTGTTTTTGGATGAGATCAACACTTGAGTTGGTGGATCTGAATAAAGCAAATTGCCCTCCATCGTGTGGGTGGATCTCACTCAGTCCTGAACGACTGAGTCACTGAGTCATTGAAAAGAACAGAGAATGACCTTCTTCTGAGTGAGAGAAAATTCTCCAGCCCACAGCCCACAGCCCACTCCCTTGGGCTCTTCCTGCCTGAAGGCCTGTGACCTGGAGCCTGGGGTCCCCTCAAACGTCCCACATCACCAGCGCACCCTGCAGATTTTGAATTTACCAGCTTCTATATTTACGGGAACAAATTCCTTATAATAAATGAATGAATGAATCAACCAATCAAGAAATCCCTCTTTTATTGGGTCAGTTTTTCTGGAGAACTCTGACCCCCCAGCCTACCTTACAGGCACAAGGGAAGTTAATCGTCAGTCTGAGCCGTCAGGGTGGTGGGGAATCTCCCCGCAGGGTGAGCACCAGGGTGAGCTGGTAAATTACGGGGAGTCACGCGCAGATGGAGAAAAACTTTTGCTAATTTTATCTGCCCTATTATTCTCTTCAGAGTCCCTGTACTAGAGGATACTGATTATAAAAATAATAGATGAGAAACCCCGCTCACATGGAAGGAATGAAATGTGCCCAGCATATCACACATGGATGCTGAGACTCCCACGGGACTATACACACCCCACGTGATGGTCCCAATTCTCTAATAATGGACAATCACAGCCATGAATCTTTCCAACCAGAGACTTCAGCTGGCCTGAGGTGGAAATTCTGCTAGTAACGATGTACATGAAGCCTAGAATAGGAATACTCTTCTGTTAAGGCTTGAGAATTAGGTTTTTGTTATTTTGTATATTTATAATGTTTCGGAGGACTATGTAATAGAGAATCAGACAGAGAGACCTTATGATTTTAATCTGAAATAAAGCTGACTTTAGATTAGGACTTGTGTTGAATGAGAATTGAGAGAACTTGATTACATTGGTAAATAGGATTTAAACTTATTAAAAATTACATTTGTCATTATAAGTTTCATTTATTAGATTTATAAAAGCTGCTTCAGCACTTAAGAAGAAAACGCTGATTAGGATTGTGGGTTGCCCTTTTCCAGTATATATAAAGTGCTGGAGAGAAAATCAAATAGATAAAACTTATAAACGGAGACCAAAGTGTTAAGAGAGTTAATTAACACAATTTCGATATAGAAGTCACTCTAAAGGAAAGTTTTATTTTTTCCTTGATTTATTTAAAGGTTCATCAGAAAATAAAGTTTGATCTTATTATAAACATAATGGACTTATAAGGAGCAGGGCAAAATGTATAAATTCTCAGGAAAATCTAGGTTCTAACATTATTTTGCTTTTTTACTAAAAAAATTGATACATTGAACACACTGAATGTTCATCTAAAAGCCAACATTAAATGATCCTTTCCAGCCATAAAGCCTCCCTTAGCTTACATATTCGTAGCTTTGGAGACTGGAAGGGCATGAAAGGAGCAGTGTCTCTTGGGATTCACCGAGCCCTTTGACTCTGTGAGTCCCCAAATACTCTTCCAATTTTTCATTGTCTTTAATTCTTGCCTCCTTTCAAAGAAGACTTCTAGCACTGAATAAAAGGTAGCAGTGGGGAGAAGCATTAGCTCAACTCATTTCCTGGAACAAGATTTGATTTGCTAACATCTACAGAGCATTTCCTGTGATCCAAGCATCTCCCATGCATTTATCACATTTAACCCTCGGACGACCTATTGTTGCTGCTGCCATTTGACAAACAAGAAAACTGACGTCATGATTACATCACAAAGCTGTGTCTGCCTAAATTGCTACTAAATTTTATTTTGCAACAGTCCTCTTATAGGAAGAAAAGCATTTTTACTCCTTTCTAGAAGGCATAAGAGGAAGTAAATACATCTTTTCCATAAGAAACATAAATTGCTCACTTGCCATGCCATACAGTATCCCATTCAACCTAGTTCCACGGATACCAAGGATTATGTCCCCGGGAATGGGACTACTTATTGCTCTATGTATCTACCGCAGACATTATGTGTGCAGGTTTAGTAGCCAGAATTTAGGAGGTCTTTTATATCTTTCCAGGGCGACTTCAGTGCTCCACTATAATTTATTAACAGCTACGCTTCCTTTAATCATCATATTCAGGATCTCTGATCAAAAATGATCAATGCTTTTGTACTCAGAGAGTATTAATTACCATATCCCCTCACAAGAGTTCTCCACTTTGGATAAAGGAAACTAAAGTAACTTGTCCAGAGCAGCAGACTGAAGGAGTGCCAGAAAGAGAATGAGATCCCTGGGCTGCCTCAGCCGAAGGCAGTGACCACTCACTGTGCCTCGGTTGGAGGATGTTCCAAAGTTATTATTAACATTCTTTGGAAACATGTTTCTTGGAAAAGGCTTTAAGCCATGACTGCTGAAAGGACCTTTGGAACCACTGCCCAGTTACGATATTTTTTCAAGTTCAGTCCATGACTCAAATCCCTGCCTTCCTTCACACCTCCAAGGGTATTATGAAACTTCTTACACAGAGATATTTGGGAATATGTAAGAGCCGGACATGGATATGGAAGAAATCACCAGCTCAATTGTTCAGAATCAGATTCCAAAGTCTTTCCTTTTTGCAAAACCATATGAAAAAATTGGGGGTAGGTTAGCTATCAGGAAGTGTTAAAAAAAATTGGTGTTGCAGCAAATGGAGAATTTATTAAATAAGGGTATCACATACACATTAGCCTGAGACAACATTTAGGAAAAAACTCTTCTAATTTAGTAAGATAATTGTATAGTATGTTAGTTTTACAGAATTAAAATTTATACTTCATGTAAAAGGCAAACTGTACATCTGTTCCAAAATTTGTTGGCTAGTGCATCCAGGTGTGTAATAAATAATGAAACGAAGGAAGAAATATGTAAGTAATTTAAAACTGAAAACAGGTAAACTATAAATAATTTAAGATGGCTTTTCAACCACAGTTTTTATTCCTAATTATACCTTGCATATCATAGTTTAAAAATTCCCTAATGACAGAATTGATTTCAAATTTTTCTTATGCTGTAATGATTACATTTCCCCCACCCCCAGCACTCAAGGAGAAGCATGATTCGTATCCCCAGAACTAGAATTTCTGCACCAAATTTATCTCTACATTTCTATCTCCCAACTGTTCTCTCAGCAAACTGAGAGGACCATTCCTCTCATTTTGATTAATATTAGTATTTTACAAAATTGTTTTAACATTTTCCCATCTCTTTTGCAGCACTAGTTTCCTTAGAGATTTATTTATTTATTTATTTTTAAATTACTCTCACCTTTCCACACCTGACGTTAGGCATTAAGAATACTTCAGAGGGTCCAACACCTGTATTGCAGTACAGCATACTACCCATAGGTGGCACTCTCCGAACACACTAAAGTGTCCCATCAAAATTCCTTCAGTTTTAGGTCAGGACTTTAAGTCTTTATCTTCAATTTACTTAGGATACGTCAAATTATTTTGATAATTTATTTAACAGAAGCCTAATTATTTTAATGAGATAGCCATAGACATTGGGACCCCTGGGCATTTTATTATTATTTTTAAGATTTATTTGAGAGTGAGAGAGCACGTGCGTGTGCACATGCAAACACTCTAGCCTGAGCAGGGGGAGGACCTGAGGAAGAGAATTCTCAATTCTTAACTCCCCACTGAGCACGGAGGGGGCCTCCTCCCCTCCCCCATGGTTCTTGATCCCAGAGCCCTGAGATCATGACCTGAGCTAAAATCAAGAGTCAGACGCTTAATAACTGAGCCACTCAGGCACTGCAGCCCTGGGTATTTTAGATTCCAGTATTCAAGTGTGTCTAATTTTCTTTCACATGTGGGTTAATGGGTTTTTATTTCCATGCGATAACAGCATCCCATATATCTTGCAATTCATAGGTACATTTTCCAGAAAATTCAAGTTTATGCTTTTAAGAACAGCAATAAAAATATTAAAAATTCATTTTAGATAAATGCAAGGCATCACCAAGTTTTACTTACCAAGAATTACTGCCTTGCTTTAGTCCCTTAATTGGTAAAATATATATTGTTGTTACTCACAGCAGTGTGCTAGGCTGACGCAGAGCTGATGACTCTGACGTTGGCTCTCATTTGGCTAACCTTATCCCCTGGCTCTGAAGCTATAGTTTCTCCCGGTCCTATTAATGATGTGGGTAAAACAGTTTTCCCTGACTTGGTTTTCCAAACTGTGTTTTTTTCTCCCAGAGTCTGGAATGAGACGTCATGATAAAGAAATCAAACTTGCGGGTCCTCCCAAAGCAGTTCAGGCCCCCTCTCCTCAAACATTTTAAAAGCAGGCAGCACCCAAAGGTATGGAGAGGGAAAGGAGAAGAGGAGGCAGGAGTGGGAATGAGGGAAGAGAGGCCTCCAGACTAGGATGGGAAGGCTGAAGGCACACGATGCCGTCCACAGACTAAGCGCTGTCCCACCTGCAGGGTCGCCCTCAGTCATCCGGAACCTTGGCTAATGCCTGGTGTCTGGCCTCCCATCCAGCAGAGGATGAAGACGGGAACCTAAGTGGCCCCAGGAACGTACTGAATTATACGACTCTGCAATTCTCCTCATGTAAAGTTGCCCGGACAGAATGTGTCCCCCTCCAGTCCTTTCCCTGGCATGTGGTACCAATCCTCAAGATGCCATCGAACTTCAGAGAACTCTACTGAACCAGCCCCTCCTACCCTCTCCAACGACCAGTATTCTCAGACAGAGCTGCTGCCTTAGCAGGAATTAGTGCCCGTGACCTGTTGGACCAGAAGTGTGAAAGCCCGCTCCAGAGCCAAGGCTTTACTTTACACCGCACTTTAATGCTCGAGGCTGATGACAAGCTGCGATTTATTCCTCAAGTTCCCCGGCACTGTTTCCATCAGTAACTAATTGTTCCCCGAAGCAATGCTGAGCTCCTAGGGAAATTGGACGGTTTAGTGCCTGAGAGGCTGGGATGAATCCAGTGCTTATACTAACACACAGACGATGTGGTCCTTTTCGACTCTCAGGATATCCATGAACAACATATTTAAAAGATTCAGTGACAGAAATGATGAGGAAATGTGTTTGAAAATCACACATTCTTTGTTTCCTCGTTGGAGAATTGGTAACAGCTTTAAAGTTGGTTTTTAACAAAATCAAGGTAGATGCTCTTAGATGTCTTTCGAACATCTTGTGTGCTGGTCTGAGGACCAGCGGCATCTGCGTCATCTTGGGACATGCTAGAAATGCCGAGCCCTGCTCACCTCTTCGCACCTAAAAACCAGAATCTGGTTTTTGATAAGATGTACAGGTAATTGGCACGCCCACTGATATTTATGAAGCAGCTGTCTTGAAAAGCAAGTCTTCTACAAGGACAATTACTTCTGCATTTGTCTATCCTTCATTCATGCCCAGACGCTCTTAGATAACTGTATATTTTATAAGACCCTCCGATTTCAGGTACATTTGAAAAATGCACCTGACCTGAGTCGCTCAGCAGTAAGTAGCAACAGCTGCTACTATCTTACGGCTTGTCAAAGACTCCTCTAGATGTTCCTGTATTAACTTACTCAATTCTTAAAACAGCGCTGAGGTAGGTGAAATTATTTTCACATGAGGAAACAGAGGCACAGAGTGACCAAGTAACAAGGTTCTGTAGATAAGAAGTTGCGCAAGGAGGAGTCAAAGGCAGAGCCTGTGCTGACTGCTATGCCCTGGCTCCCCTCAGGGACTCTATTCCCAGCAGGAATGCCCAGCAGGAGATGGTCTGCTCTAGGTACAACCAGAATGTCAGGGGCTAATGCACGCAGTGCAGGCTGGTCAGGGGACCGCGGGGAACCTCTTTAATTTCGCTGTGGACCTTCTCTGTGGATTCAGAATGAGTGACTCCTAAGTGGGGCCTAAGACCATAATCGTAGGGATATAACAGAAATAATCGTAGGGATATAACAGAAATACTCCTTGTGGGCTTCTTAACTTACTCCTGTCCTCCGACTAAACCGTTTAGAACAACAGTTTTCAGTGTGTGTTCTCTGGAACCCTGGGGTCCTTCACAGATACCTCAAGAGCCTAAGTAGCTATTCTCCCAGCCAGTTCCCCCAGCATCTTTGAGGTTAATGAATTTATATGCTGCAGCTTAAAATAATTCAGTGGACAAAAAATTACCAATGTTTAAACAATAAAAGATTGAAAACCACTGACTTTGAGGATTTGGTGGACTATAGGCTAGAGATTCTTTTTTTTTTTTTTTTTTTGTAATTTTTTTTTTTAAATTTTATTTTTTATAAACATATAATATATTTTTATCCCCAGGGGTACAGGTCTGTGAATTAGGCTAGAGATTCCTTTTGGAGAATTTATCCTAAGTACTGTACTATACATATATAAATTAAGAGTGTGGCAATGCTAGTTATTATAATTATATAATGCTATTATAATTAGCAATGCTAATTATTTTTTAAATTTGCCAATGGGTACCATTCTTTTCCTGATACCCCATACCCTCCTAAGAATGTTATACAGTATGTATTTGTTCACACATATTCATTCAAATTTACATTTAAAATGTGTTTAGTCTTCTATAAGAGACTCTTAATCTCACAAAACAAACTGAGGGTTGCTGGGGGAAGGGGCATAGGGAGAGGCTGGTTGGGGTTATGGACATTGGGGAGGGTGTGTGCTATGGTGAGTGCTGTGAAGTGTAAACCTGGTGATTCACAGACCTGTACCCCTGGGGCTAATAATACATTATATGTTAATAAAAGTTTTTAAAAAAGTGTATAGTCTTAGTTAAAAATAACTGATACAATATTCTAAGATTAATTCCTAACAGCAACATACTTGACTATTCTTCCAAAAGCTATGTCAATTAAATTTGATTTTCAAAGGCACAGCTTATCAGATTTATATACAGTAACTAGTTAATATCACAGGAGCCGAATAGGGACAGAAGAAAATGGAAATATGTGCAGAATCTCCATAAAGGAGTTTGCAGAAAGACAAGCACACATACCGTAACCCAAATGTTGGGTTTTTGAACAGAATATGCACAAAGCTCTTACAAATTAATAAGAAAAAGACACCAAGTCCAAGCAAAAAAAAAAAAAAAAGGGGGGGGGGCAAAGGATGTGATAAACAGTTCACTGACAAAGAAATGCCTATCATTTGAACATGAAAGACGGGAAAAACATGAAAAAGATGATCTAATTCCCTAGAAATAAGTGAGACGCATGTAAGATACTTTTCTCACCCATCTGATAAAAACAGTTCTCAAGGGGCACCTGGGTGGCTCAGTGGGTTAAGCCTCTGCCTTTGGCTCAGGTCATGGTCTCAGGGTCCTGGGATCGAGCCCCGCATTGGGCTCTCTGCTCAGCGGGGAGCCTGCTCCCCCCCCCCACCGCTCTCTGCCTGTCTCTCTGCCCACTTACGATCTCTCTGTCAAATAAATAATGTCTTTATTTAAAAACAACAACAACAACAACAACAAAACAGTTCTCAAGACTGCAAATACCCAGTGGTAGAAGGGTATGAGGAAAGTGTCATTTCAAATGCTGTCAAGGTGAGTGCAAATCTGCACAATAAGTTCAGAGTAATACAGTAAATTTAAAGTGCACATACTTCCCGACCCAGCATTTTCATTTGCAGGAATTTTCTCCCGCAGGTATGTATAAGACGCACACATGAAGGTTCCCTGCAGCTGGATTTATAAGAGGAAAATCGAGATTGCAGCAAGGGGTGAGAGGGACAAACGACCCCAATGTCCAGGGCGGGAGGTGACTTGAAAGAAAACCTTGCACATCCATAGAACAATCTGTGTAGCCATGTAAGAGTTACCATCTTTCAGCGGTTCTCAGATACCGCAGATTGTAGCAACCATTGTGATAGAGCAGACATTAAAATGTGGAAAAAAAAAAAAAAAAAAGGCTCGTGGCCGTTGTTTGATGCTGTCATTTGTACGATACCCCCAATTTCAGAGATGCTGAAGAGTAAAACAGAAAAACAAAGCGTGTGTTATGGATGATACAGAATTCAGTTTTAAATAATGCTCTTAAACACACAGGTGCCTGAGTGGCTCAGTCGGTCAAGCGTCTGACTCGTGGTTTTGGCTCAGGTCATGATCTCAGAGTCATGGTCTCATGGGTGGTGAGCTCTATCCCCACGTCTTCAAGCCCTGCTCAGTAGGGAGTCTGCTTGAAGCTTCTCTCCCTCTGTCCGTGCTCGCTCGCTCGCTTTCTCTCTCTCAAATAAATCTTTAAAAAATACGAATATAAATGCAGCTATATAACAATAATTAATGTGTAGGAAAAAAGGTTTTGATGATTAAAAAAGAAACAACTATTAAGAATGAATATCGATAAGGAGGAGCGGAGTTCAGTTGTGGTGCAGTAGGTGGAGAGGGATGGAATACCTTCTTCGATTATTTCTTCAGAAGGGGTATATAGCTATTTTTGAAAAAAAATTAAACAGCAAAAACCACTGGCTAAGTAAAATGATCTGAGGGATCAGCACCATGAGATGTCTCAAGCCTCCTACAGCTGTAACTCTCCTTTCCGTGGGCATCTGCCTCCGGGAGGGGAGGCCACAGTAATGCTAACAATTACAGCCTTCCCTGTGTTCCTGCTCTGCCTGTGCCTTCCCCACCCTCAACAACCCAGCAAGGGAGACATAGGCGCCGCTGTTTCACAAATGAGCTGTGCTGGGTGAGGTTGTTTTTCTCAATGGGCTGTTCTGGATCCCCAACTGAGACTCTCTGGCCCTAGAACCCATCCTCTTTCTTACCTTTTTTTTTTTTTTAAGATTTTATTTATTTATTTGAGAGAGATAGAGAGAGCACAAGTAGGCAGAGAAGCAGGCAGAGGGAGAGGGAGAAGCAGGCTCCCCGCTGAGCAGGGAGCCTGATGCGGGGCCTGATCCCAGGACCCTGAGATCATGACCTGAGCGGAAGGCAGATGCTTAACCAACTAAGCCACCCAGGCGCCCCTACCCATCCTCTTTCTAGTCCTGGGCTACTATCACCATCGATTTCTTTAGGTCTTTGCTCTTTATGCTTTGCAAGTCCTTTCCTTTTATGGCATTTCAAATCATTTTCTTTTTTATGCTACACTGGTTTTAGGTTATTGCCAATTTGAAAAGCTACAAAATAGCTTGAAAATTGCATTCTAATGAACTGAAAACCAATGCATTTCCTCTTTTTGGGAAATGCTTCCCCTCTTGACCATTCTGAGAATGTTTTCATGACACACTCCTTCACTTTATACCCCCACACACATTATCTTTCCAGCTTTAACAAATGGATTTCATTTCATAGCCAAAGACAAAATGATACACCAACACTCTCACGGACTTTCCTCTAAGGAGCAGGAAGTGGCTGCAGAGGTAAGGAGAGAAGTATGCAGTCACCAGACCACCCACAGTCAGAACTGCCAGGTCCTCCCCCAGCGCAAGGAGAGGGGATAAACCCGGAGCCTCGCTGTTGCATTTTCCATCTGGCCAAAGGTTTATCCTCTGATCTAACCCTGGAAATCAAAGGACATTGGTCGAAATACATTTTCACTTACTTTCTACTCTCTTCCTTTGTTGTTCTAACCCCTTTTTTGGTCCCTCTCACCAAGAGGCTGACATAAAAACCAGATCTTTGCCCTACAAAGATTGTCTACAGTCTCTAACACTATTTTGCTCTGAGTAGACACTGTTAGAAATGAGAAAGACTGTAGGAAGAAAAGGAAGTGTCAGGAAATATAAATTCTCAAGATGTATGTCACCAACTGCTAAGTTGCGCAATGTTTCTTTGGGTCATGTGTCATTCTTCGGTGAAACAGAATGGGTTTCAAAAATTCATGGCAGGGTCTGGACTGGAGCACACGTCCCACATCATACCTCTGATGAAAGTAAGGAATTGGGAGCGAAGCTGAAGATAGAGAAGGGAAAGGATCGCCAGGCTCCAAAGGAGGGGAGAGGAACTCCAGCAGAAGGAGCTGCCTCAGGGCTCACCTGAATCCTTCATGGGGCAGAGCGCGCACTGCATACCCCAGGCCTCGCCATACAAGCAGCAGCACTCCGTGTAAGTCGTCTGCTTGCCAACGAGAGGCCGGCTACACACATACTCCTCGCTCAGATGTTCCCAGCACAGGTCCTGGTAGACATCAGTTTCTTCTATTTGTTCTGAAAGGGAAAACATGGTTCCATGACAATCGCACTGTTATTCCTATTTCATAAACAGTGTGGTGGAAGCCAGTGAGTCTCAAAGTTTCCATCTCTATTTCTGAGAGTGACTTCCAAGTACAAGTCTGAAGCCGGCCTGGTCTTTCCATGGATCTAACCTCTGTCATCTCCCACCGGGTGTCATTCCATCCGCTGAAATTCAACCTGCCCATCATGTTCCAATTAAACCCCTCCCTCTGCAGCTTCCCATCATTCTAGAAAGCACTGCACTGTCTCCCTTCTACACTCCATAATCCTAAAGCACTTCTGATTTTCCAATCTTTCCTTTTTTTTTTTCTTTAACACTCACGCTTCTGTCAGATCCTACCAATTCTTTCTACATAACACTTTGCAGATTCATGCTTTCTCACCCAATTCATCCACCAAAGCCCTGGCCTAGTGACACTTCCCACTCGAGTACTCAATTCCAAACTTCCTGCCTTTCAACTGACGTCATCCAAGGTTGCTCCTGACAGTGATGATGGATAGATCAATTATGCCAATAACGAGTAGCATATCATCTCCCCGGGGATAAACAGTGAGATTTTCTGGGACGCAGACTTGCATCTCAGATCCAAACGTACCGTGCGACTCCGTTGGGGGTATACACCTTTTCTCTGAAGCATCCAGGACCATTGGGTGGGTACAGAAGCAGTTATAAGAGCCTTCTGTGTTAACGCACTGGCCATCAATACAACTACTGGGGTCCTGACATTCATCCAAATCTAAAGAGAAAAAAAATTATTAAAGACAATCAGCAATCAATTGTACCTCATACACGTCCCAAACTTTACACACTGCTAACTTTCGTCCAGATTCCAGGAGCTGCCACACATTCAGTAACTACACATCATCATCCAAGACAGAATAGCTCTGACTATAAAAATATTAAGTTGTATCGATTGGAAAAATAATGGTGCCCTGCTGCTGTTGACATTAAAGAAAGAAAGAAAACATTTAGGTAGGATATGCTTCGAAATTCAAGATAAAATGTCTCTTTATGATAGCTTTAAAATTATTTCCTTTTTGCTATGTTTTTTCTGCCTAGTTTATATGGTTTTCTGCTTAAGCCTTAAAGTCTGGGTCAGTATTTAAAAATGACTTTCACTTGCATGGTTTGAGTGATGAAACAGGAGGCTCCCCAGACCAAAAGAATACTTTGGTTAAACCAGTGACCTGAATTATAATTCCACATTGAATATTAACTCTTTGCTTGAAATCTGCTCAAATAAGAGTATGGAGGTTTTTTATTTTCTTAAATCTCGCTCAAGAAAAAGATCCGTAAAACATTTGAAGATCTTTCCGACACGTGACTCAGATGCTAGGGAGCTGTTTTTACTACACAGCGTTTACTTATCTTTCTCCATCTGTGTATTTTCACAGCACAATGTGGCTTCTTCACACTTACCAAAGCACTGCAGTTTGACGGGATCATAGTATGTCCCCTGCTTACAGTAGCATTCGTAACCAGGCTGAGTGTTCAGACAGAAGCCATTTTTACAGATTTCTTGCCCAAAGAGCATGCATTCATCCGCATCTGTGGGCGGGGGGGGATGGAGAAAGAGAACAGTTAGCTTAGGTCTTTCAGTTAAAAAGAAAAGCCTAACCGATATGGGGCTTCAAGTTAGATATTATGATATTCATAGCCCAAAGAATCTTCAGATACAACAACAGAAAATTCTTAAGGTTTTCAGAATTTATCATAGTTTTAAGAAATAGTTTTTAGAAAAATTTTTAGAAAAGTTTTTAGAAATTTAGAATAAAATTTTAAGAAAATTCTTAAAGACCTAACTCACAGATGTGGAGACAGACTCTGTGATACCTACGGAACAATGTCCAAAACATTAGTGCAGAAGGTCTTCTTGTAAAGACCATCTCTGGGTTGCTACCTCCTATTTGATGAAATAATCTATGGATTTCACAATGCAACCAACGATATTTTCATAAGAATATACCTTTTAAGAAAAGTGGCTTCTATAAATGTATATTTTGGCCCATTAACTAGTTGAGACGAAGAACACTCCCAAGGAGAGTCTGATGGGACTCGATGAGGCTTCTTTCTTGGTGATAATGACCAGCTAAGAAAAGCACAAGTTGCTAAGGGGGGGTGGCAGGCCCACTCCTCCACAGAATTTATAGTGCTCGCCATCTGCAAACCTCAGTTTACTCAGTGCTAAGTTGGAGACAACAGAAACATCTGCCTGATGGGACTCAAACAATTGAATGAGAAAATCCATGTAGAAGAATCCACAGACTCTCATAAACTAGTATCCCTTACTTTCATTGCTATTATTATTATCATCAGTTCTAGCATTTTAGAGCAAATGCCGTCTCATTAAAAAGAAATCATAGGATGGGGCGCCTGGGTGGCTCAGTGGGTTAAAGCCCCTGCCTTCGGCTCAGGTCACGATCTCAGGGTCCTGGGACTGAGCCCCACATTGGGCTCTCTGCTCAGCAGGGAGCCTGCTTCCCCCTCTCTGTCTGCCTGCCTCTCTGCCTACTTGTGATCTCTCTCTCTGTCAAATAAATAAATAAAATCTTAAAAAAAAAAAAAAAAAAAAAGAAAGAAATCATAGGCTCCAAAGATGAATCACTCAAAGTTACACAGCTGGAAAATGGCAAAGTCAAGTCCATAATACATGGCTGTTTGGATCTGCAACTAATATTCCAACCATTTACAGCACTGCTAAGACAGGGTGAGGAGGAACTTATTTTTATATGAGAGACGGTGACTTTATGGTAAAATCAGGGCTCTGTTCCACAATATGAAGTGAGATTTAACTATATCCCTGCAAAAACAAAGTAGGATATTTGTGAACTTGAAAACCGTTAAACACATATTGCAAACCAAGTCTTGTTATTTAATTGGACTAAATCATAAAAAGATTTAAAAAACACATATGGAATTTCTTACCCAGCTACTGACTATCATTAAGACACTATTCTCAACAACGGAAGGACAATAAAAATGTTTAGTCTATATTCCAGCCACTTAGCAGTTTTCAATCTTAAAATGTAAAGGGGGGGGAACCCACATTGTATATAAGATGTCAATAATACCTCTATCATGGAAATGTCAAAAGTGAGTGGTTACCAAGGAAATATTCATACATGTGGTTTAAATTTTGCCAAAAAGGCTGTGCATTTATTTTAAAATTATAGACTAATAGCATTAAATATAGAAAACACATCTACTTTAGTTTTCTTCTTTTCTATTCCTTATGAGGAATCTGTAGCCTTTGGTAAAAGTCTCTTAGCCATAGTGGGATGAGTTCTAAAAAGGGCAAGAATCTTAACTTTGTTGATAACCACTCAGACCAACAGAATGGCAGTCAAAATTACACGGTTTTAAATGATATTATTTTTAACATATGTCTGGAATAAAAGAATAAATTTATAAAAGTACCTCGTAGGTACAGAATTTTGTGTTTAGTATTTTTAGTATGTTATCTCATTTAATTCTCACAATAAACCTCGGAGACATTACTCCTATCTCAGATAGGAAGAGATGGAGACTCAGCAGGTTAATATGACATCCCAAGGCCAACAGTTCTATGTTTTCTAAATCCTAAGACAGACCTCTGCCTGGAGTCTGTAGGGGCCCTCCAATAGAAGAATTAAAGACTTTCTAATAAGTTTCCATGATTAGAAGAACTCTAAATCTGTCGAACCCAAGCCATGATTTTACTTGAATGATGAGATGCACATGTGTTGCAAATTCGCTTCTGTTTGATTCTGACCTTTATAGCTCTCACCACCCGTCTCGTAAGAGGATTCTCCACTGGGGACAAAACCTTTCCCTCTAGGACACATTTCGGTGAATTCAGCTGAGTTCAGGAGAGACCCAAAACAAACAAACAAACAAACAAACAAACAATTAAAAGAAGAAAAAAAAAAAGAATATCCTCCATTAATTTGTGTTTTAAATTCAGTTTTTCTTTCTCAGACTCAGTAACTTTAAGGCAAATCTTGTCATCTAATTCGGGCAAATACATTCAGCACAATCTCCAAAATTACAGAGTAGGGGCAAATAAATCTAATGGCTTTATAAGTTTACCAGTAACTTTAAAAAACTCCCCGAGCTCATGCGCTTTTGATTTACCTACATTTTGGTTGATGTGATGACTTCCTTCTCCCTTTCTGTGGTTTCTAGTGTTTTAAAGGCTTAGTAAGATTCCATTCAGGCAAGATCTTAGTCTAAATATGCAAGCTCTAGTTACAGATAATGCGGTGTCAGTTTTAGCAAAAAAGACTGGTTTTTAAAAAATGTAATAAAACTGAGTCACCTTTCTGCCAAAATACCCTATGGGACCTCATTGTAACAGTGTATTCTGTGATGGGACTGAAGTTAAGTTTAAGATTTCATTTGGAGGTAGGATGATGGGGGAGGATTCCAGGCCTGAATGAAATGTACTGCAAGGTGATCTCATCTCCGCTCTGTTACGGCAGGTCCCAGGCAATGCCATCGTTACGAGGCTTCAATGCAGAGACCAAAATGAGAACATGCCAAAGCCCTGGACAGCAGAGGACCAGACCCAATTATGAACACACCATTCAGCTGGTCCTTACCAGTCCCCAGCACTGGGCAAGGGAAGATCTCACAGTTGTCTCCCCAACCGGCCCCGGAAGTACAGCAGCACTCTTGTTTGGTGACGTTGGGGGCCAGCACGTTATCACAGAGACTGGCATCATTGAGATTATAGTAGCATTCTTTCTTTTCTTCCTTGGGTTGATCTTCATCTAAGTCTAAAGAGAGTGGAGAAAGTGAGAAGAGGACCTCCAAGACCCATCAGATCTGTATCACAACAAAGCAGAAGACACAACAGTAAAAAGGTAGGTGTGTCAGTATCATTTCACTTATACAAAGTGGCCCTTTTGCTTTCAGTGGTGGTGGATTCTTCCACTGCAAGATAAAAATGCCTGGAATCCTGAATCTTGATGGATTTCTAACACACTCCAAGAGTGTAAATCTGTCAAAATCATTTCCTTTTATGTTACCCAATTACTTTATTCTTGTACATTTGGCCGTGACTAGAGTTTCCATATATGCTTTCTTGCCAAACATTGAGCCATTCTATATGAGCTGTAACACCTACTTAAATCAATGAAAATTTTCCCCAACATTTGACCAGAGAAGTGGGGCCACACAAAACATTTAACTCTTAGGTGGTTATTTGAATCAACCATGCCCCAGTCTTTTCTGAATAGAACAAGGCAGCATAAGATAACCAGAAAAACACTGCAGTAACCTAAAGTCTATAAAATAACCTTTCGTTCCTGAAAGTTTACCTCAGTTGCTACAAAATATGGTTTTGAAGGAAATAATGAGTACCAGCTAAACCTCAGGGTAAAATTTCAAGGCTGGGTTCTAGTCGGGCTCATATATTTTCCAATAGACTCAGTTTAACCCTCTGTGAGAAAAGACAAAGTGATGGGACAGAAAAGAAACAATGAGAACAAAGTCTACCTACTTTCAGAAAATACCACAAATGATTTAATCCCATCAGATTTGTAGTCTGTGAACAAGAGTGTGCTTTTAAAAAAAACAATCAATAGGGGCGCCTGGGTGGCTCAGTTGGTTGGGCTACTGCCTTTGGCTCAGGTCATGGTCCCAGAGTCCTGGGATCGAGTCCCACATTGGGCTCCCAGCTCCATGGGGAGTCTGCTTCTCCCTCGGACCTCCCTCCTCATGCTCTCTCTCACTCTGTGTCTCTCTCCCTCTCTCTCAAAATAAATAAATAAAAATCTTTAAAAAAATAAAAAACAATCAATAGTTTCAGACTAGGCTTATAAAATAGTCTAATCTCTTCCCTACCATAGGCTGTAGAGGTCGAATTACTGCCTATGATTTAGCTAGAACTTATTAATAGTTTTTATTTTATGCTGTATCAAATAAAGAGCTGACTACTGCCATCACAATTATTTAGATTAATTCCAGCAAAATATTTTCATCAGAAGGCTGTTGTTTCCAGATGTTTAGACACAAAGAAACTACAGGGACAAAGGGAAAAACATTTGCCAGTGAGGATAAGACGTTAATGTCAACACTTACCTTTGTTTTGCAGTTGGTAGATAAACTGTACTACTAGGAAAGTTTAGTGAGGTATTTTTCACAATAGTTTCCTATATATTTATTTTGGCAGGTTCAGGTTGACTGTGAAAACTAGATCAATATGCCCTATAGAAAGTCTTCCTAAAATAGAAGTTCACAGAATTCTATCAGAAAAACTACTACCCTTTCTTTCCTCCTATGGTAAAGAAAACAAGCAAAACGACAAACAAAACTGACGTATACATTACTCTCGAAACACAGAACATCAATGAGAGTGCAAAAGATCCCTGCTCACACTTGATTTTGGTACTTCTCAGATCATTCTATCTTTGACATAATTCAGTCTGGACTCTCAGCGTTAATAGCTGATGACAAATTCCAACCTGGAATAAACGTCCAGGAAAAAGCAGAAATGCTGATTTCTACAGCAGTTTATGAAGCGGTTTTAAATCAGTTCCTGGTGTGTGAAATCAGATAAAAACCTGCCACAACCCTCGTCCCCTCTAGCTTTCAGGCGTGCAGAAGACAGAAATGGGCTTTGCCCATGTGGATGGAGCAGATGGCCACCACTTCATTCTCCTCGGGAGGGTCTCCAAGCTCTTACACACATAATTCTCTGGGAAATGTAAGGGCATTCCAAGTTATTAAAATCCATGGGGCGCCTGGGTGGCTCAGTGGGTTAAAGCCTCTGCCTTTGGCTCAGGTCATGATCTTAGGGTCCTGGGATCGAGTCCCGCATTGGGCTCTCTGCTCAGCGGGGAGCCTGCTCTCCCCCCCCCCCTCTGCCTGCCTCTCTGCCTACTCGTGATCTCTGTCAAATAAATAAATAAATAAATAAATAAATAAATAAAATCTTAAAAAAAATCCATCATGAGCTCTGTAGAAAATTTTGTAAATGCTTCCCCAACACTTGTGAATAAAATGACAGCCTACTACTACTAATCCTGCTCATTTTATTCAGAGGACCTAAACGTGCAGCTAGCTATGAATGGACGCATTTAGAAATACTATTCAAATCAGCACCATAATTGGTCAAGTTTACAGTCTGTGCTAAAAGAGGGCTGAATAACTGTTTTCTTCTTGTGTTCAAAGTCATAGGTATGTCATAGTGTTTCTTACAAAATGGAAAACTATACAGGAGGACATCATGAAGATTGCTACATCCATAGGTAATGAGACACCACAGGCTTCTGTGTTAATAAATATGGTCTGTTTTCTACCATGTTTGTTTTACTCATAGCACAGAAACTAAGAAAAAAAATTATCTTTGTTTTCCTTTTTCTTTGGAAGGAAACTCACAAGTTATTGCATAAGGGAAACGACCAATAACTTTACTGTACTATTCAGGTTTTACATTGGTTGTTAACAGGTTTTATTTTTTCTCCAAGCAGATTGAAAATTCAGTGTTTACACAGCTGAAATTGGGGGTTAGGCCCTCATCCGTGTTTGGAAAGAGATGCAAATTCTTTTAAAAAAACTGGTCCACAAAGGTCATTCTGTGAAAAACGGCAATTTCTCTATCTTTCTAACCTTTAAATAATTAACTTCCTAGAGCATTTTTCCACTGGGGAACACTGAGCCATGAACACAATGCAATGTGATTTCTTTAGAGAATCTCTGTATGGGTTTAGGTCACTGTTGCCACAGGAGGAATTGTTCTATCGCAAAATAATTTTAAGACATCTAATCAACGGATACAAAAGCATCAGGCATTAAAAGGAATGAATTTTATTTTTCTTAGAGCTTTTATGAATAAGATTAGCTACACCACATACTTCAAGCCACAGACTTCTATGAAATAAACTGTCTCTTCTCTAGTATTTTCAGATGTCACTTTTTAATTTTATTAAGAGGTGGGTGTAACATCTGGGCATAAACAGCAATTTGCGTAGTTCAATCCTAAGGTACGGATGGTGACAAGAAGTGAGTTTTTGGACCTTTTACTGAAGCCATTTTTACGGAGCCCTTCCTTGTGATCCAGAGTAACTCCATGAAGCGGACAGTACGGGTTATCAAGCAGCCTCACCTTCCAGAAGAGACAATTCAGGCTGGGTCCAATGTGTCATGCCTACTGCTTTCCCCAAACCTCTTCTGTGGGGCTCAGCTTCCTAGCATCTGAACAGGCACAGGTTTGTTTTGCTTTGCTTTGCTGTTTTCCTTTCTTTCTCCTCTTTGAGATAAAGAGGGAGGGGTCAGCAGAAATCTCTGCTAGGGTAGGGTGCAGCTACAAGGTCATACAGGGCCATCATGTTCCCTTGCTCTGAAGAAAAAGTTGTGGGTTAAGTCACAAGTGCCACTTGTGAAGAGCACCTTCTAGAAACGTCTTCTCCTGGTTCATCATAAAGAAGAGGATGTGGCGTTTATTTATAGGACTGTTTCCTTCCCTGGTATCATCTTAGGTTTGCTGTTAGGTTGAAGAAACCTGGACCATTTTCCTAATAAAAGTGGACTTGGGCATTTTAAATGGGCTTTTTAAATGGCTTTTAGGGGTGCCTGGGTGGCTCCGTTGTTAAGCGTCTGCCTTCAGCTCAGGTCATGGTTTGAGGGTTCTAGGATTGAGCCCTGCATCTGGCTATCTGCTCAGCGGGGAACCTGCTTCTTCTTCTCCCACTCCCCCTGTTTGTGTTCCCTCTCACTGTCTCTCTCTGTCAAATGAATAAATAAAATCTTAAAAACACACAAATGGGTTATTTTCAATTTCCATTTGCAATGTATTCTGAAGGTCTTTATGAGCTAATAATCCTCTTCATACCTTTCTGAGACAGTCAGGATTTTGACAATGACCAAAGAGTATCATCACAAGTACTCAGATACAGTGTCCTCCCCCCAAAAAACACCTGCCATAGTCCTGAAAAAGACATCAATTTATAAAACTCTAATGATGGTACTGTTCAGTAAATTACTTTCAACACAATCATTCATGAAGCTTTAGTCCCTTTTTAAAAAAATTTTAAAATCTCTGCAGGCACTACTGTTTTATACCAACTCATGTTTTTACGAGAAAACAATTTCTAGTGTAATATTCCAAGGAGGAATAAAAGAAAGCTTGGAAATTCATTATTTTTCCTTTTCCCCCTGGTTGTCTCGATTAAAGACTTGCAAGATGAGATGTGTGTGTGAGTGTTAAGTGGGATTCAGGAGAGAGCCACTGGTGAGTTTCAGAAAATGAGCACTGACAACAGGAAGGGGCCAGACAGGAAGGGATGCAAGTAAAAAGGAAGACTGGAAATAAGAGCTAATAACTTCAATAGTAAAGGTGTGAAAGTCAAAATGGAGATGAGAAAGCCAAGCACAAGAGAAAAAATATATGGGAGAGGATTCCTCCACATAGTTCCTATCCTTAAAGCAGTCAGGCAGGTGGGGAGTCAGGCCCTGACCTAAGCCACACTGCACATGGCCAGGGTGGGCAAGGCTACCATGGAAGGCTGCCTGGAGGAGCTGACCTTTGAGCCAATGTCTTAAAAAATAAATTCTGAAAAACTGGACAGGAAATAAGGTGTGACAGGAGTGAGGAGGAATGAAAAGTACAGTCGTTTTGAAGTCTGTGTGGGTGGAGTACGGTGAGGGGAAGCAGAAGGAGTTCAGGGAGGGTGACTCTGAGAGCCCGAGGATGGGACAGGGATGCATGGGCATAGGAACAAGTAAAATTTGAGTTCCTGACTCAGGTATTGGGTAGGGGACAACACCACCATCTGCTGGAAGAAGGTCGCCTCAGGGCCTCCGCTAAGAAGACAGGAAATAAATACTGGCCAGGGTGAAGGAAGGATCTTGGTCTTCGTTTCTTTTTCGAGAAGAGAATGGGAGAAGTGAGCCTGAGATAGGAACAGGCTGGGGAGAGTGGGGAAAAGAGAAAGCTTATGACTCAGGGAGAGAGTACTGGAAACTGGGAAAGTCAGGGCAAGAGCCCAGGGACAGAGAAGCCTCCCGAAAGCAGAATGAAGCCCCACAGGAAGGAAAAATGGGTGTGACACGCTGAGGCAGGTGAGCAGATGTTGCATGTGGAGACAGAGAAAAGAGAAGAGGTCACAACAGCAAAAGCACTGTCATAGTCACAGGGCACCTGGGTGGCTCAGTCGTTAAGCGTCTGCCTTCTGCTCAGGTCATGATCCCAGGGTTCTCCACCCCAGAACCGCCTCTGGTTCCCTGCTTCTCCCTCTACCCCTCCCCCCACTCATGCTCACACTCTCAAATAAATAAATAAATAAAATCTTAAAAAAAAAAAAAAAAAAAAAAGCCTGGTCACAACACTGACACACAGGTGCCGTGAGGGCTTGTGAAGACGACTGGGAAAATAAAGCCACATCTGACGTGACAGATGGAATATCTGGAAATGTTTAAAAGGAAATGTACAAACCCTTCCACTTCAGGCCCTATTCATGGCAAATGCTAGGATCCCACGTGACTTCTAGCGCAATGGTGTGGGTGTCTCCCCCGCAGCCTCAAGAACACGAAATGAACACAAAATGACTCATGTCCAGGCGGAGTCTGTCACTTGGTTCAACTGTTACTGGTTTGTGCAAACATGGACATCTCTTTACTGAAAACTCGGATATTATTTTGGATACTAGATAGAGCAAGTAAAAAATTTCCTAAAAGTAAAAGCACGGTTTGAAAAATTTTTCTATTCTCTCTGAATGTGGGAAGAAAACTGACCCAGCTTCCCCCACCCTGCAAACAAATGAGCCTGTTTTCCTTACACTTACCTTATTTGACTTTTCCTATAGACTTACCTTATTTTATGGTATAGCTCCATTACCAATAAACAAGAAGACCCCAGGAGCTTGATGGCATTTTACAATGTTTATATTTTATTTATTTATTTTTTTTAAATATTTTATTTATTTGACAGAGAGAAATCACAACTAGACAGAGAGGCAGGCAGAGAGAGAGGAGGAAACAGGCTCCCTGCGGAGCAGAGAGCCCGATGCAGGGCTCGATCCCAGGACCCTGGGATCACGACCCGAGCCGAAGGCAGAGGCTTTAACCCACTGAGCCACCCAGGCGCTCCCACAATGTTTACATTTTAAATACTGTGCTCTCGCTGTCTTTAATTTTTTTCCTACCGAAGGCCTTTTTTTCTAATCAGAAATTATTTTTTAAAAAATTCTTTCAATGTTAATTTATTTTACAGGTTAACTAAATACATTATTAAAAAAAAAACCCTACTCTGCCAAATATAACAGTTGAATGATATTATATGTGGTTTCCTGTCTTTAAAAAAATATTGTACATACATAAAACCTATAGTGAAACTACCTCTCCAGGAAGAGAACAAGAATGCTGTGTGGGTTTAATTGTCAGAACCATGAGGATGATTTGCACGTGCCCCTTGACAGCAGGGAAGCTCTTTTTTTCTTCTGTTCCACTTGTTATTTGACCAAGCATAGAGAGGACTATAAATGCATAATTATAAGTATAAATGCATAATAGTATATGCATTTATAAATGCATATAAAGTATAAATGCATAATTTATAAGTATAAATGCATAATTTATACTTATAAATGTATAAGTATACATTTATAGTATAAATGCATAATTTATAATTATATATAAATGTACCTAAATGTATATATATAAATTTATATATACATTTATATATGTAAGTATATATATAGTATAAGTAGAGTATAAATGCATAAGTATAAATGCACAATTTATAAGTATAAATGCATAAGTATAAATGCATAATTCCTCATTCAAGTGTGGCCCCCATTGTATCTTTGATAAAAATGTATCTCTGATAAAATGAATAATTATATTAATTCTATAGAACTACCTGGGAATGAGATGGTGAGATACAAAGCGGATACACTCTCAAATCAAACAGGCAATTTGATTCAAGAGTCACTGAGTGCCTTCACAGGTCAGGCACCATGCATGCTAAGCAGTGAACAAGGTTACAGGGGATGCAAAAAAGGAGTAAGATGGAGTATCAGGGTCCTGTTACCCTGCTAATGGATTTGGACTTCGTGCTATAGGGAGTAGGAAGCAGCTGAAGCTTTCTGTCACGAGCACCGGGGGTTGCACGTGATAGATCACTAAATTCTGTACCTAAAACCAGCGCTGCACTGTATGTTAACTGGAATTTAAGTAACAACTTGGAAGAAAAAAAATAATAAAACCAGACTCATGTTTTGCAAACATCAACTGTGGCAACTGCAAGGAGCAGGAATTGATGGGAGAGGCTGGAGGGAAGTCAGGAGGGTACTGCCACAGTCCAGGTAAGAGAAGCTGAGGGACTGGCCCGGAGGAGTGAGGAGCAGGGAAAGCTTTGAAGGACACTGTGGAAGCAGAATTGGCAGGACGTTATGATGACTTGGATGAATGGTGAGAAAAATTAAGGTATGATGATGTCAGGATTTCTCGTACTGACGTTTGGCAATTAATGAGTGAACACAGGTTAGGGAAGGAATGGTAAAGAATTCGGTTTTGGATAATTTCGGGCAGATACACTTACAAGACTCCCTGGGAGAAAGGTCCAATAATAGGCAGCTGGAAATAAGAGCATGGCCCTAAGGACAGAGGAGGAGGCAGAAAGTATTTACTTGGCAGTGAGTACCATGTAAGTAATAGTTGACTCAGAGATGAGGATTAAATATCCCCAGAGAAGCATAGAGAGTAAAAAGAGGCCTGAACATGCAACTCCCCAGGACATTATTATTTAAGGAATGGGCCACAGAAAAAGAGTCTGGGAACAAGAAAGAGAAAGAACAGAGAAAGAGGAAGGAGGATACAAGGAAGACAAATGTCCTAAAATCAATCAAAGGGAAAAGAAGGGGTGGGGGGAGATGGGAAACCACTGTCAATTTTTTCTTGAGGAGTCAGCAGGGAGACTAATGGCTTTAGCATGTAGGAGCTCACTACTGACCCAAGGGAAAAGTGCTTCACGTAGACGAATGAGTGGGAGGGCCCTGGATCAAATGGGAGACGGTCCCATGGAGGTAGGTGGAACATGGATGTCCCCCCAAAGAATCTGGAGGTAAGCGTGGTGACAGAGAGCATCCCTGGATGGGATTTTCATTTTTTTTAAAAAATATTTTATTTATTTATTTGACAGGGAGAGAGATCACAAGTAGGCAGAGAGGCAGGCAGAGAGAGAGAAAGGAGGAAGCAGGCTCCCTGCTGAGCAGAGAGCCCGATGCGGGACTCGATCCCAGGACCCTGAGATCATGACCTGAGCTGAAGGCAGAGGCTTAACCCACTGAGCCACTCAGGCGCCCGGGATTTTCATTTTTGATCTATTTTCGTATTTGCCAATTTTCTGAGGAGAATGCACATCATTTCAGTAAAGAAAACAAAACAAAGAAAGGAAGTGAAAAGGAAGCCAATTTTAGAAGAATCTGGTGTCATGGGGTCCTCAGCCTTGAGAAGTGGAATGGTGATGTGGAAAAGACCTGGGAGCTGGGTTTCTGCACAGCATTAGCCAGAGGGCCCTAAGGAGAACATTTAGAACTTCTCTCTGGGCCTGGGCTTCCTTACACAGAAATATCAGAGCTGGGCTGGAAAACCATGAAGGTGCTTCCTTGCTGTAGAAGTCTGGGGCCGAGCTTGTGAGGCAAGAATATGTGTGTGAGGTAACACATTAGCGAGAAATGGTATTTAGGGAAACCCTGAAGTAAACTGTGTCAAGAACAATAAATTTATAATTTATAAATTATAAATTTATAATTTATAATGCCAATTATCCCTCCAACTTATGTTCTATAATTTCTGATCTTGCTTATTCACTATTCTTAAAGTGAGGAGCCCTTGTCTCAATTATAACATACATCTTTTTGTGTTCTTTTCTTATACCTTCTGTTTTAAAAATAAAACCCAGTTCCTACCCCCCGAGTCTCCTCTGTGCACCAATCAAGACAGAGAGCCGTGTTTTGTGGTAAGGCCTGAGGGCTTCAGCTGGCAAGACTACATATGCTTCCTTTAGAGTGCCCACGGACGTCAAGTTTTTATTGACCAATTATCACAGGCACTGAGGAAATAGAAGCACCAGGCTGTATTTCATGTGCATACCCTCTTACACGTGATGAGTGGCGTGGACTTTTTTTAGTCATTTCTGTTGCAGGTGCTTTTAGGCAACATACAGCAATGTCAATTAGTGGCCAAAGGCCCAGGCAGTGAAAACCATTACGCCAGACCTAAAAAAAAAATTAGGTGGGAGCCAAGACGTAGTTTAGAAACAAAAATCCTACGACAGGAAAATTCAAAAGTACAACCTGGCGTGATGTCCTGTGGGAAGTGGGTGCCCTTCGGGCCGTGGGTCTCCCACCTGTTCCAGGATACCTCTCGGGAAACACCCACAGACTCGTGACAGTGATCCGCTGTCTCTAGTTATGGGACAAATCTGCACACTGATGCGAAGTGTGCCTTCCTGCCATGCACGCCTCAGCTCCGGTTCTGTCCTCAGTCTGATCCCACCACAGATGACTCGCTACTGCTCACCGCTGGAATGCCCTGGGTACTGGGGAAACTTTGTTCCAGCCGATGAACAGCGTTCCAGCCTATATTGCAAATTCACCTTTCCTTTCTGAATTACTTTTCAGGAAGGATGAGGTCTGCGCTGTTGGTCTATCATATGGAGAATACTATTAATCTGAGTCCTTGTTAAAAACTTTCACTTGAATTTCCTACACCACGGTTTGTTTTATTTAACAGCAGCTCCTTTGATTGGAGGAGACTAACTCTTTGAAGTGGCCTCCATTTAACCAATCTGTTGCATGAACCAATGTTCCCTCGCCCTCTGAAAAGCACCTTGGCCAGTGTCCTCAGCCAGCTGGCCGCTCTCCGGTGGGAGCACACACGTCTGCTCTCACATGTTGGGCATGGTGCTGACCGAGGCTCGGCTGCATTTATTCTGAAACATTCTGCGCCACCATATTAATTGTTGTAATTGTATAACTGAACAGTATACAAATCAATAAAATGTGCCATAAGAAGAGTTGTTTATAGAACAAGATCAAGGTTGGGAAAGACTAACATTGACTCGGTAAAAGCAATGTTATCAAATTAGGTGTGGATAAGACAACCGCAAAAACAATTGAGAAAAACTATAAAAATCTAGAGGGATTTTACACTCATTTACTTTGCAAGGGACTTTACATTCTTACTCCCTTTAAAGTGGGTGATGTCAATCCTGCGTAATACAGTTTATGCAGGACAAGCCATGCAGGACTCTAAGATAAGAATGGACTTCTACTTGAAGAAAGACTCTGGCCCTCCTTCTAAGATTGGCAAATGAATGTTCCTTTGCGCGCTTTAAGTTAAAATTTAAATACTTAAAAATCATATTATCTTTTTTAAGATTTCCAGCTTCAATCACCTTTTTAAGATTTTATTTATTTATTTGACAGAGATCACAAGTAGGCAGAGAGGGAGGCAGAGAGGGAGAAGCAGGCTCCCTGCTGAGCAGAAAGCCCGACGCAGGGCTCGATCCCAGGAATCTGGGATCATGACCCGAGCTGAAGGCAGAGGCTTAACCCACTGAGCCACCCAGGCGCCCCTTCAATCACCTTTTTAAACAGCAGGTCAACTACTGGCCCTGAAGAAGTCAGGGAGGGAACTCTCCTGTGGTTCACAGCTGGCCGGTCTCTCAGGACCCAGACAGAGAACTGCTCAGATGAAGATGTCATCACAGACAATCTTAAGACTGCGTATCATCAGTTAAAGTTTGCCAAGAACTATGCAAATTGAGGTATAGTAGTCAGAGCTGCCAGGAACTATATAAATTAGATTATGCTGACATGGACCAATAAAAACAACTGGGTATGTACAATATTTAGCAAAAGCCAGAGAACTATGGGGGAAAATATGTAAGAAACCATACATGGAAAGATTAGATATAAACTTAAGAGGAAAAGAAACTATGTATCCATTGGCAGACAAGATTTATGAATCTGAGTATTCAAAATGAAGTTCTTTAAAAAAATGCAGGACAGTACATAGTGAGCTCTGACTGGGAGAGCTTTCCAGAAAGAGTCACTGAGAGGGCAATGACACTAAGGGAGGAAAAAAGCAAAGCAAGTGTTAGGAACTTTGTTACGGAAAAGCTTAAAAATAGGAGATGAGGAACAAGGCTTACAAAATGAATCACTGTAAAGATTTAAGAAGCAGCTTACAATGAATTACTCCCGTTCCCCCAAAATGGTTCAGGTGGTCTCACGATCCTATTAAAGCACCATTAATCTCTAAGAAAAGAAATGAGCAAGCTTTAGGATCTCAGACACGTACCTCATTCGAGTCTATGAAGTGAATGAACCATTTTTTTTTTTTTTAAGATTTTATTTATTTATTTGACAGAGAGAGAGATCACAAGTAGGCAGAGAGGCAGGCAGAGAGAGAGGGGGGAAGCAGGCTCCCCGCTGAGCAGACAGCCCGATGCGTGGCCTGATCCCAGGACCCCGGGATCACGACCCGAGCCAAAGGCAGAGGCTTTAACTCACTGAGCCACCCAGGAGCCCCTGAACCATTCTTTGATGTTGCTAAAACATTCTAGCAAAACAATATCTATTTTGGAAAAAAAGTCGTTAAAAGGTCTATTATTTCAGAACAGATTCTAAAAAAATAAGAAAGAGGTATCACTTAAGTGTTTAGATTACAGCTTACTTCCTATAGAACTCTGCCATTAACGAATGGCTTTTACAGATAGGATTTTTAAAAAATTCATAAAATTCTGTGAGGTAAATACAACCTTTCTATTTTGTAAGCAAGAAAATAAAGACTCATAAAAGGTGAATGATATGCCCAAGCTTACACAGCTGGAAAACAGCAGCCCACCACGGTCATTCTAATTTAAAGTATTACAAAAGTTTGGAAAACAAAGGACTAAACTAAAGTTTCCATTAATTCCAATAATTATCTTTTTAAATATCATCTCTTCTTCCCTCCCACCACAGACTGTAATCATTTGAAGAGCCTGGTCTGTCACTCAACACGGGACCACACGCATTTAGCTTGACTACCTAACCTTCAGGTGAATCATTCAATGACTGTACAATAATACGTGAATGACTTTAGTCAAAATGATACTGTGGGTGAGGTGTTACTCTACAGAACCAAAGACAAAGAAGAAAAAGATAGTTACTTACCCAATCCTACTATGGGCCAGCCAGGTTAACTGACTGTGTGTTTTTTTTTTTTTTTTTTTAAGACAGATTTATTTATTTATTTATTTGTCAGAGAGAGAGAGAGCGAGCACGTGTGAGCATGCGCAAGCAGGCAGAGAGGCAGGCAGAGGCGCAGGGAGCCTGATGCAGGACTTGATCCCAGGACCCTGGGATCATGACCTGAGCCGAAGGCAGCTGTTTAACTGACTGAGCAACCCAGGCATCCCTGCATGTTTGTTTTTGCTACTACAGGAACAACTGAGATGAAAAGTCTTTTCTCTTTGGTTCATGCGTTACAGGGGTGGTCACTGGAATGAAGAGTGACCCCAGTAACACTTCATCCCGTCCCCTTCACAATGTTTTTGAATTGCTGTCTTTTGGTGTAATTCTGCACCCCTCCTTTCTACATTTAATAACTAAGAATATGTATAGGGGAAAATATTTTTACATTTTATTACCTATTACTTGCAAAGATGGTTATTTCACACAGAACAAGTGTACCCTGTCGAGAAGTAGTGAGAGCTCTCTTAGAAGCATGGATATAATCACCGAGATTGAGCAAGAAAGTCAAATGGCCGATGTTTCATTTTATTTGGCTCTCAAATGACCATTTGGTCTTTTGCTTCCCTTAAAATACAACCAGACTATAGCTACATGGCACACACTAAAAGAGTGATCTGGAAGTTGATTAATTTATCTGGAAAACCATCAGCTCTCCATTTCAATTCGTGCCATGACGACACAGACTAAATCAAATTTTAAACGAATGCAAACACAGCCACTCTCCAGGCCAACTTCTGAAAAAAACACCTTAACTCTTCCAAGTGGAAGTCTTTGTAGATCCTAAGAGGCCTATATGTTGCTTTTAATTTAGAGAAGTGTCAAGATACGCTTCTCCGAGGGCCAAGAAAGCAAGATTATGCAACCTAATGAGACAATGCCATGTTAAACCCTGAGCTGATGGCTCTCTGAGTTGTGAGCGGTTCCCAGTGAATGTTCTCATCATTTTGGATCCTTTATCCTACCCATGGCGTCTCTGGGTTGGAAAGCACGACAGAGGCCATCTAGCTCATACAGTCATCACTGACCACATCCTAATTCACTGATAAGGCAGGCTTGGAAAGAGCACGGAACTTCCAAAGACAGCAGTGTTCCAGGACATTTGGTTATTCCTTACCTCACTTCCAGAGCGTGTGGCTCAAACCTGAATAGGGATAAGTCCCCAAGAGGAGCCACGGAGACTTACCTCCGGAGTCCCGGGAGCGGCACTGCCCAGTCATGGGGCTGTACTCCTGGTTTTCATCAGCACACACACACAGGAAGGACCCTTCTACGTTTTCACAGAAGGCTTCACCACACACCCCACTGAGCAGCTCGCACTCGTTCACATCTGGAAAAGGGAGCACAGATCAAGTCAGACGCATGCCTCCCTCCTGACAGCTCTCTATTTCACCAGTTGTGCCAGGGCTGGTGGTGTCTGCTGGTCCCAAATGGTCCCCCGTGAGCAATCAGAGCCTTCTGCTATTTTCTGGGGAAGGGGTTCCTCAAGACTGGGCTGCACAATTCAATACGAAAAAGGACCATGCATGAAAACACAAAGCCAAGTTTCCATATTCCAGTTCCACTTTACGGAGGGCCCTGGGATCGAACTGCAAGCGGCCTGTGTACACCCTGACCATTTAATTCTCTCTTCCTTGACTTTTTGACATAATGAGGTCTTAAAGAACAGGACAGTCCGCTCTCACTTTTGAATTCAGGAAAATTAGCAGACCTGGCATTTCAGAAACAAGAACCTTTCTTACATTCATTACAAAACTGTTTTCAATCTCTTCATATATCTGAAAATACAATTCCCTAGTAGCCAAAATGTCCATACTTCAACAACCAGAAATCAGGTGTGTATCCCTTTGGGAAATGAAGGAAAGACCCCTGTAAATACTCACCAGGTTACATTAGTCATTCACATGAAACAAACTATTCCAGGAACGTATCACAGGCTGTGCCTTTAAAAATTCTGCGGGTCTTCTGCGGGTCCTTTCTATTTTGTTAAGTGCTATTCATCTGTACTTAATACTTAACTAAAACATAGCCCAGGAATCTACTACCGAGCACACTTTATTCAATATTATGCGAGCACATAGTCCTAAAAAGGGCTAATTCTAATGTTTGACCTTGCCCAACACTACATTTAATGTGTCTCATCCAAAGAAATTTTATTAAGGAATGCCCAGCTCAACAAACTCCTTGAATTGACATCTGAAATGCTCACGTATTTTATGCATTAAACACGTACAAACATCAGCTCTCATAAGCGTACTCTGAGATGGTTTATACAAAGTTAAATATTATATAAAGTTAAATATTATCCAAATCATTTAGAGGAAAAAATCTTATTTTCACCTGCTATACCCAGTTAATTGGACAAAAAGTTTATGAATCTTGACTTATTTGGATAATTACCTCAGTTTTCCATTTCACTTTGTATATAAACAGATATAAACCTAATGAGCTGGGTTTTGCTTATGAAAGGTATTAGAACATGAAGGAAAGCAGAGAGCTGGCATATTTAATCAACTCAGACAGTCATAATTTAGACCAGAAAAATTGACTTTAGAAATTTGCCAGTTCACATTTATCAATTTGGTAAATGTCAAATGGAACTTTCTACTTTCTAACTCGTGTTATTTACATGACTCTTGGTATCTCTCCCACGAGAATGAATTCACTCAATCAAAACAGTACTTTCTAGTTTACTTCTGCGGGCCAGGCACTGGGGCAACAATGACTACGCAGGCGGGCCCAACTCCTGCCTTCACAGAGCTTAGAGTCAAGCCAGGGAAATCAGCCAGACAATCTCACAAGGTGTGGTAAGCGCTAAGAATGAAAAGTGCAAGGAAAGCATGGAACAGTGGACTTTCAGGGAAGGGGTGGGTTAGGGACATGATATTGGAGCCAAGTTCCAGCTGAAGGATGAGGGGCTGATGGAGGGGGGATTGGCGGGTGTGGGGAGCGAGGGGGTATGTGCAGGCAGAGTCCAAGTAGAGGAAACAGAATGGCCAAAGTTTGCTCTCAGGGCTGATTTGACTCTCAAATCCTACAGAACACCCAGCAGCAGGTGCATATCGTAGACGCTCAGTTAATATTTGGGGAGCATGAATGAAGAGATGAAATGACACCTGCTGAGTTCGGTAAAATGATAACAAATATCCCTCCTCTAAGGATGTGTTCTGTGGGCTGAAACAGAATGTCAGGATGGGTTTGCTGTGCTCATCAGACTGGTCCGACATGAACCTCTACCAGGGGCTCAGGAGCGGACATGGAGTCAGCGGTGGGATATCTGCTATCTCAACAGGTCACAGTTAAAATCGGCCACGCACCTACAACAGGCCAACCATCAGTCCCAGCCAGGACAACAGACAAGGTTCTCAACCACGGGCTCTGGAGGCCTCGGAGAAGGCAGCTGCAGGCTGTCTATGCTGATGACGGCCCCACAGTTCGGCAGTACTGTATCTGAATCTTTGAAAGGTGTTCAGGAAGCAGGAGGAGGGGTCAGTGCCGAGCTGGAGTAGGGACAGCGTCTGGGAGGAGAGGGGCAGGATCCTCAGGAGGCAGTGGGATGAAACTCCACTCAGGCTAGGGGACACTGGGAAGATGCCTTCAGCAGAAGCAGCAAACAGCAGCCCCATCACTGCACAGCCGCGTGAGCAGCCACACGCTTATTTACATTTTACGTCGTCCCGGGAGCGTTCAAGGTGAAGAAGGAGGTGCTGAGGCTGGGAGGTGGCATGCAGGTCACCTGACCTGTTTTGTCAAAACATTTAGACAGTTTTCGTCGCCTGCATTTTAGCACAAAGGAGACTAAAGCAGGAGTTGGAACCAGCAATGATGACAGTGTTAGTTTTAAAGTGGCGACTACTCACGGGGGAGATTTTACCACTAAACTTTGGGGAAATCAGGTGCTCCCCCCCCGCTTAATCTGGATGGGAAACGAATTAGTGCTTGGAATTGCAAATGTTCCAACTCAGGAGTTACAGACTCCTCCTGAGACAGTGTCTGCTATGAAATGGACAGAGTAAGCATTAAGGAAAAGCCTCGTTACCTGTGATGTTCTGAATTTCATAGCCTTTCTTCCTTCCCCGTTCATGGCTCTTATTGCAAATGTTTTGTAATGATTTTGATTTAAAGCAATCACAGCTGATCAGAAAAGGAGATATAAAATGTGTTGTCTATAGGAGCATGAGCTGGACCCTGTTCCAGGACATGCGATGATATTCAGGATGCCTTCCAGCTCCATCAACCCAGACAGACTGGAGAAACAGAGTCGCACAATCCGAAGCATCATTTTACGGGTGTCATTCCTGGAAAATGAAACTCCTGCCAAACTTTTCCTTAACTGCACTGCTTAGGAAGTACATCGTGAAGACCCACGAGCCATACCACACACAGACAGCTGCCTGTGCAGGTGGGACTCTGCAGAAGGGCTCCGTAGCCACAGCTCAGAGTTTGAACAGATGTTCTTTTTTCAATATACATGGAATTCAGTTCTTCTTCTTTATTTCTTAATGTCCTGAGCAAGTTCAGAAGCCATCTTTCTGCACACCCCCCAAACTGGGTGACCACATCGAATGAGGATGAAATTCTATCCCAATTACCTTGCTTACAGTCTCTCCTGCTCTTGATAACTAGGGCTGCATTTCAATAGGTGGGGACGTGAAACATGTTGTGGAAAGAAATCTAAACACTCACCCACACACCCTTGCCCATCCTGTGGGGCCTGAAAGCCCTGATAACAGAGGCAGCGGAAGGAGCCGGGCGTATTGTCACAAAACCCGTGACTGTCACACACAGTGTTGTTTACACATTCATCAATATCTGCAAAAAAGACATTTCACATCAGACACAAAACACAGACTGACAAACACCAGATATTAATGGATCGACAGAGGTGCTCGATATACCTCGACTGGTATGAGATGATCATGTTTACACAGAATGAACTTCTAAAACATTTTACATAGAAATAAAATGTTTTGATGACAATGTCTTCATAGACAAAGGCTGGGCTCTGTGAGAAAACATGTACTTTTCCTCAGGAAATGTTTTTGAACAGAAAGAGCTGCTGGAATTGCCACTGTCTGTTTTCTGCCTGCTTCCAATCCTGTATTTCCAAGGAGAGTACATTCTCCCACCAGGGAAACCCGGCAAAGTATTGTCACCTTTCTGAATCATGGTCAATGCTCACAGTTCTTTCTGCAGAGGTCGCTTACTCATCCCTATAGATAACCTTGGACAAATCTCAACAGCATTTTCAGGAAGGGAGGAGAGAAGGAGAGGGAGGAGGAGAAGGGGGGTGAGAGAAGGGGGAAGGGGGGGAGGGGGAAAACGAAGGGGAGGAGGAGGGGGAGGGGAGATAGGGAATCTGATGAGTTCAGCAGGGTACCCACCCAGTCTGACCTATTCAAGTTATAGCCACTCAAGGTCCTAAATGTCAATGCTGCGCCCCCCACACCCCCGTTAGCCAGTGGCCGAATTGTAAATTCACGTGTTCTCTAAAAACTTGATGATAATGGTCTTATGCCTTTTTTTCCCTAATAAAAATGTTCTCATAAAAGTGATGTCTCAATTATGAAGTTACAAACAGACTTTTAGATATACTTTTTTTTTTTAAAGATTTTATTTATTTATTTGACATAGGGAGAGAGATCACAAGTAGGCAGAGAGGCAGACAGAGAGAGAGGAGGAAGCAGGCTCCCCGCTGAGCAGAGAGTCCGACACAGGGCTCGATCCCAGGACGCTGGGACCACGACCCGAGCCGAAGGCAGAGGCCCCAACCCACTGAGCCACCCAGGTGCCCCTAGATATACGTCTTTTTCCTTACAGTGACTGACTATAAGTGACTGACCTCGCCTTTTCGTTCCCCTTCCCTTTTTCCTGGTTTACTGCCATACCACACGCTTTCATCTGTCAGGTTCTGTCCTCTCTGCTTCTGGATTACACGCTCCCCAAATACAGGCTTTTGGAGAAACAATGATGAAAATGCAATTGCTGCATCCAAATACATGGGAAGATAACAAATGATTTTAAAAAAATGGTAAGTTAAGTAGCCCTTAACGGGATTTAGTTTGGAGGAGTTAATAAAACTGAACTTTGCTCTTCCTCAATTTTTAAATAAGTTTTATTTATTTAAGAAAGCCCTACACCCAACACAGAGCTCAAACTCATGACCCCGAGGATCAAAAATGACACGCTCTTCCCAATGAGCCAGCCAGGGGGCCCTGCTCTTTCTAAATTGTTTAATGTCCAGTCAGGAAACTTTCCAGAAGAAAAAGAAAGTGAACGCAATGATGATTTGGGAATTGTTTCGCTTCCCTTCCTAATTTTCCAACACAATCAAGCATAAGTCCAGAGAGTGTCTCACTTCTGAATTGTAAACGATGAGGGACCACCCACTTTTGCTTTACTCAACTCAAACAAAACTGTCCCTTCTCCTGTCAAAGCTGGGCTCTTTCCCTACCACGCTCTCCTCCCTTGAGTCCTACCTGCTCGTCCTTCTCTAGCTTCCTCAGTTCCTCCTCCCTTCCCTGACTTCAAACATGTTAAAATCTCCTGGAATAGCGTTCACTTCACTATGAGGTCACCTACTATACTTTCCCATTCACTCTACTGCTACAAAACGTCTCAGAAGAACTAGCTATATGCATTGCCTTTGTTCTTCACGTACCTCACCAGTAAAAAACAAACTAGTAACCACACTACTACTAGTAACATTGGTATAGTCCTAAAATTACTGGGAGGACTCAACAAAAGAACATGTGTAAAGTGCTTAGAACAGTGCCTGGCATGTGACATGGGAAGCGTACACTACGGGCCAACCATTGTTATGATTATTCCTCCCCCTGTTCCTCCTTGACCTACAAACTCACTTTCTCACTCTTTATTCCATGAAGCTCCTCTGAGAAAGGCCACCAACGGCTGACCCGTCCATAAATCTGATCATCATTTTCCAGTCAGCAACCACCATCATCCTTGACATCCCAGGCTGGCCAACTCCCTCTTTGAACTCTCTCTTTCCATATCCCATGACAGAATATTATTCCTGATCGACGTTTAACCACGTTGGCTGGCCCTCATCCTTCCACAGTCTGAAGATGGGGTCTGCCAGGGCTCGGGCTCCCTGGACCTGCTGTTTCCTTAGCGCTGCCCTGTCCCACCCTTTCCAGACAATCGGGACTTCAATTACCACAGTCCTCGGAATGAATCCCAAAGCTTTATCTCCAGCCAGGATCCTTCTTAGTCTTAATCATTTCCATTTCATCTCTTACTCTAATCTCAAACTTATCAAGCCTGAAACCAAATTCACTGTATCATTCCTAAACCACACTTCCTGGGCTGACTGACAAATCTTATTTCTGCCCTTTTTTTTGCCTCTATCTCCTACCTCAACTTGAACCAAAAACTCAATGACATTATTTCACATCTAAAAAAACTGACTTTGGGGGCACCTGGGTGGCTCAGTGGGTTAAGCCTCTGCCTTCGGCTCAGGTCAGGATCTCAGGGTCCTGGGATCGAGTCCTGCATCGGGCTCTCTGCTCGGCAGGGAGCCTGCCTCCCTGTCTCTCTCTGCCTGTCAAATAAATAAATAAAATCTTAAAAAAATAAAAAATAAAAAACTGACTCTCCCCTGTAACATCTAACACAGAGATGACATGCAGTAAATCTGTTCTGATGGGTTTCCAATGTCAGCATAAGGCTATGATTTATTTACTGACCACAACAGTGAGAGCAGTAACTACACAGTATCATCAAATCACTTAATATAGGCCATTACTAATTTTAGACTTCCGGAAATGGGTATTTGTCTAAGAAACTATTCACAGAGCCACAGGATTTAAGAGCTGGAAAGAAACGCAGAAATCCTTCAAATTACCAATTATACACTGATGATTTCCTAATCTTTCTCAAAGGTTGACCTCCAGCATTTAAAGCCATTTATTTGAAACTATGGGACATTTCATGACAACTGAGCTGACAATCACACCCATCCTCACTTCACCTTCATTTCTCCTATACTCTCTTCATCAGAGACTCCAACCAGTCACCCTAGCTAGAAATCTTGGAGGCATGCTTCCCTCTCTCTTCTGTCATGTCCCTAACTCATCCTTCACTAACAGCAAACCTGTCAGTGACATTCCCTTTTTCAGAATATTCAGTATCTCTTCGTGGCTGCAGGACACCAACCACTCTTCTTGGCAGAGCACAGAGCACCCTTCTTCCTCTGGCTCCTGGCTAAGCATCCAGCCAGAGTTCTTAGCCAACACTTCCTTCCCAATTTATGTCTCAGCTGTCTCAGTACACTAGAGTTCTTGAAAACGCTATGGTCTTTGTCTTCTCACTGACTTGGAACCCTCTACTCCCTCCCTCCACTAGAAAGTCTGCCCACCCTCAGCTTTGCTTGGAAACTCCTCCTGGCCCATCAGGAGTCAGCCCAAGGGACACCTCCCAAGTGTCAGACTTCAGGTTCCCTCCACTCTCCTCCCAGAGCATTTTGTGCCATTGCTGTCCCCCCTCTCCCAGGGCCAGTTTGGGGTGGAAAACCTCCAACTGAATGTCACCGGCAACTTAGCTCCCTACTAAAATGAGACGGCAAAGAAGGAGAAAGGAAAACCAGTGCTGAAAACCTGGCGGCTTTTAGCCCAGATTCTTGCAATAACATCTCTTGCTTTCCTTCTCATGAATTCTGCACAGTCACAACAGATGATGACTTCGTGCTAATGGCCACCAGCTCAGGAACTGAGAAACTGACCTAAGGTGAACGAGTTCTGAGATGGTTATGAGTTACTGGGCGTCGTGCAGCCTCAGAATTAATGTATCCGTGATTAACACAGAAAGTTTAGATGAGCAATATTTTGGATTTGAATGAATAGGAAAAAATAACGTGGAGTGCCTGCTGGAGACTAGCTCTTCAACAACTCATATTTTATGAAAATGATACACTGTAACTTTCAGCAGTTCCTTGTTTTCAACAATGAGGTAAGGAAATAGCTGAACAAAAGGATAACATGCATTTTACTTCTCTAATGACCTGTATAAAACAACATTATTTCATTAGAATTGTCTTTGATGATGAGAGTGCGGAGATATTTTTCCATTGTTAGTTCTGTCTATAAAGTTCTAAGATCTGCTATAATTAAGATCAACTCTATAATAATAAAACTAAAATGCAAGAACATTTATTATTATGTGAGAATAAAAGCCTACCAAGATGAAAGCTTAATTACATGGACAAATGAACACCATCTTGTTTTACTGAAGCTGATTTTTTAATATGAAACTCCGTTCTGAATGATGCTAACATGAGAGGTTTTCTCTTTGCTTAATGAAGGGGTCATTCTACTAAAGTACTAAAACCAATTTTGCTTTGGCATCTGGAAGAGCCACTCATGATCTTATCACCAGTCATACTGTCTCCCAGATGAGTGATGAAGAAATGACCTTCCAGAAATCTCTCCGTTGGCAACCCAGATGAATTAGTTATGCTCCTACAAGACCGCTGTAAAAGTTTCTCACGCAACTTTTTGCCATTAATATTTTATACAGCAAGGCAGATGTAAATATTATAAACATAGATATGAATTCAAGGAAGAATTACACAGACCAAGGATGGTGGATCACTGATAGGAATTCTCTAATAACAAGAATAACATAACCATTGGAAAGAAATAGAGCATCATCGTGGGTAAACGGAACTACCTGCCTGTGGCTCATTTTTAAAGGAGCAATGCTGTGGATGACTACACAGGCCTACATTTAGGAGGTCTTAACTTTTGACCCATTTGGTACATCTATTTTCCTTGCCTAATTGCTTTTTACCTGGTACCTTTTCTCCACAGACCAAAGCTTTTCAAAACCTACTAATTATTATCAGGGATTTTACATATAAGAGCAGAACCCCACCCACGCTCCTCAAATCCTCAAATAAAGGCATAAGGCCAGATACCTGGTGTCACCTTCTCCCTTAGGTAAAGTGAGCTACAAAATAAGGTGAAAGTATGGAAAAGAGGCATGATTTTCTGAAAGGGATTGGGGTTCTGGGATAAGGCTTATTTACTCCCCAGAAAATTACCAACTATGTTCAAAGACCTCAACAATGAAATTCCTAATAAAACCCCAATGATTCTATTAAGTTTTCTGTACTATATACCAAAAAGTATGGGTATGGGGAGAAAGGAATCTCTATCTGCATACACTTTTTTTAATGAAATGATTTGGTTTTCTTCCTCATATTTTTTGTTCTGAACTAAGAAAAAAGTGTTTCTTTTTTTCTTAACATGTCCTATCTTTGTGCTGTTGATTTCTTCTTTTTTTTTTTTTTAAAGATTTTATTTATTTATTTGTCAGAGAGAGTGAGCACAGGCAGACAGAGTGGCAGGCAGAGGCAGAGGCAGAGGGAGAAGCAGGCTCCCCGTTGAGCAAGGAGCCCGATGCGGGACTCGATCCCAGGACGCTGGGATCACGACCTGAGCCGAAGGCAGCCGCCCAACCAACTGAGCCACCCAGGCGTCCCAATTTTCTTTCTACTTATTCTGAGTAGGCCATAACTACCTGTTGGAAGCGAAAACTCATTAATGGCCCTCCTGCCGCTGTCCGCACTCTCTAGAGAGGTGGATGACAGAAACTGAGTCCCACTACTGGTAGCGATCTTTCACAGGAAAATCCCCACAGCTGCACGGTTGAGAAGAAAAAGCCTTCCTGTCATCCAAACATTTTTTTTTTTTTATGAATGACAGGATTTGTCTCAACTGGAAGGAACTTTGAAGAGCATCCAGTTCAACCCCTTCATTTTAAGAACCAGAAAGCTGAGGCCTAGAGAGGCTAAGTAACTTGCCTCAAGGTTACCCCATCAGAGCTGGCCAAGGAGCAGAGCGCGGGGAAGGACACCCTTCTGAATCTAAGTTTGTGGCTCCAGCCCTCACAACCTCTTGCTTCCCACCACAGCGATGGTTATAAAAGGCCAGTGCAAGAGGACAAGCAGAAACAAATGTGAGTCCCACAAGCATACTGGTGTGTTTTCACCACAAAGATGTGAGTCAAGATACCCACTCTTCAACTTATCTCCTACTGCCTTACGGTTTAATCAAGTACTCTCCTCTTATCCTTGGACAAGGTCTGAACAAAGCAGTATCATACTTCAAAACTAAATACCCAACGTACCGTATGTCCTGAAGAGGCTATATTTCTGGGAGACCCTTGCAAGAAAGGCCCATCAAGCTCCAAGGGTGTTGCAGTCCAGGGAAATCCCAGGACCATGTCTAGCAGTGGGGCTTTATGAATTTACTCTTAAAAAGGAATGACCTGCTATTTCAGCTCAGGGCTTCCTGACCAACTGCAACTGGTTAAATAATTGGTGCCAGAATCATCGGAAAATAAAGCCAAAAAAGTGGGGGGTGCTGGGGGGAGGCTTATACTGGAAGGGATGTAGGGTTCCTGCTTCAGGGGAAATGCAGCCCTCATGCTTCTTACTGAAAGGAACGGAAGCCGACCAGGAGACAGTAAATCCCAGCCAAGAAGTGGGATTGAACAATGTTAAACCAGCTGCATAGCTGCCCAGAGGAATTTTAAAATGGCATGGCGGCTGGCCCAAAAGAGATTAAGGTCTCTCTCACAGTGGAGGAGAGAAGCCAGGATTAAGCGGAAGAGGAGTGCAAGGCCTAAAGAAAAAAAATAAAATTTAGCCAATAGGAAATTAAAAACTGGATTTGGAGATGGTCCAGACAATACAGTAGGATATGGAAAGAGCCTTTAAAAGAAAAAGGTCCACTGAGCTCTGGCAATATCGACAAGGCTGGAGAACCTGGGCCTTATGTGTTATGGAAAATAACTTTGTTCTGAGAAATGGGGATGAGCCAGAAAACAGCAAAACTATGTCCTTGTGCAGAGTTGGACTGCCATACCGATGCCTGACAGAGAAGGGGAGGGGAAAAACCTGGGGACCTGGATGGTCACAAGTATGTTCTGAAAGCTAGTAGCCTAAGATAAGCAGCAAAGAAATGATAGAGGTAGCAAATTATACTTCAAATCCAGCTTTCTAGTACATGAAATCTTGAAAAGAAGGCTAGCCAGTGAGAGATCATTTTCTTCATAGTTTTGAAACCCACTACTTAAAAAAAAGATTTACTTAAATTATTCTTTAAAAATTACCCAGAGCTGGCTCCCATTGGATTTCTGGAAACAGCTAGAAGTTCCAGAGAGAGTAAACCCAAATTTTGCCCTGATTTTAATCAATCATTATGTGGACAACGTATATTCACCATCCATAATTAAAGGCATCCTAATGAAAACCACCCTAAAAACACAAACATCATCCCAGTCCAAAAGCCTGGGACTCATTCTTGATTACCTACCCACAATTCAGTCATCACACTTCTGATTTCCTCTCTTGGTTCTTTTTTGTTGTTGTTGTTCAATTAGCCAACATTCTAACAGCAAAATTTCTGGACCTTTCCATACATGTTGTATCCACACCATCAGTTTTCATATGTCCTTGGGTGGCTCTCATATATACTAACCCACTGGGATGGCTGTTGATAAGGTCACCCTTTTATAAAATCTAAAGGACTCTTCTTGACTGGCGTCTTCACAGATCTCTCAGTGGTATTTAATATAGTTGACCACACTCTTCTTAAAGTACCTTCTACTTCTTATATGCTCCTGGGTTTCCTCTTAACGCTGTGGCCACTCCCACACAATCTTTTACTTTTTCCTAAATGTTAGTGTTTCTCAGGGCTTAGTCCTAGACCCTCTTTCCTTCTCATTCTGTATCTCTCTTGATGGCCCCATCCACCCTGATACCTTCAAATACCATGTGTATCTGGCCACTCCAGGTTGTATCTTCAGCCTAGACTTTTCTTCCCAGCACTAGATCTAAACTGATCCAATTGCCTGCCTGATACAACCACATGGATATTAAATGGGCAACTCTAATAAACCCAAATCATGTGGCTTCCATCCCCACCATCCCATGAGCGGAGTGCTAACAACTATCTACTTGCTAAATCCAGAACCAGAGATCTCTCCTCCGTATTCCCTCTCCTTCTTATCCTACATCCAACCCAACACTATGTTCTAACCCAAAACCAGGTTCCATTTTCAAAAGATTTCGTGAATCATTCATTTCTCTCCATCACACTGTTGCTACACCAGCCTGAGGACCAATATGTTTGGCCTGAACAACATCCTGCAAGACTCCTCCTGACTTTTCTCTTGTCCCTCTAATCCCATTTCCAAACAGCATCCTGGGTGATGTGCGTTTTAAATACACAGAGTACTGAGTAAAACCAAATGTAAGAGTACATACATTAAAAAGGACAAATATTGTATGTGCCTCTAAGCAAGGGGGGGAAAATTCTGTGAGCTGTTTCATAGTGCTTTAAAAAAATCACATCAACTATAAGAAACATCCAAATATTATAGTATTAAAAATATGCACCTTCAAAATGATGATATATAGTATATTGCTGTCCTTAAAATTAACCGGTCTGTTTCTTTTACACTTAGAATGATACCGAAACCCTTGCTATTTCTGGGGAGGCTTTGCATATTCTGCCCCTGACTCTCCAGCCCAAGAGTCACTGTGCCCCCTTCTCTATAAGCACCACCACAGGTCTTTTTCATTTTCACTTTCCCAAATGCATCTACTACTTCCCTGCCTCAGAGTCTCTGCTGTCACTACAACTCCCCCTGGGAATGCTCCACCTCACCTGCCATCCTTACCCAACTCTTCCAGCAGCTAACTCACTCTACAGAGCTCAGCTCAAATGCCATTTCTTTTTTTTTTTTTTTTTTTTTAAGATTTATTTATTTGACAGACGGAGATCACAAGTAGGCAGAGAGGCAGGCAGAGAGAGAGAGGGAAGCAGGCTTCCTACTGAGCAGAGAGCCCAATGTGGGGCTCGATCCCAGGACCCTGGGATCATGACCCGAGCTGAAGGCAGAGGCTTTAACCCATTGAGCCACCCAGGTACCCCTCAACTGCCATTTCCTAAGAGAGCTTTCCCTCCTCCTCCTTCTCACTGTCTCTTCTCTTTCCTTCACAGCACCCATAATGGTTTGTGGTTTCCAAACATGCTGTTTGGAAAGTTTATTTGTGTATTTACTGCTTGCCCCTTGCATATACAGATCCTTGAAAGAAGAACGTATCTGTTTTGTTCATCATCACATGTCCATAGTCTGGAACCAAGTCTGGCACAGAACAGGTGTGCAATGGCAACACTGAGTGTATTACTTGTTTGATACAAAAGCAAGCAACTTCCATGATCCAGCCTTGGTCTACCTTTTTAGCTCTGTCTTATGTATCACTTTTTTCCCTTTTACATGTTTAACTGAAACTATTTTACTTAGTATTCCTAAACTTACCAACATTTCAGGTCTGCAAATCTTAGCTTGTGGCATTTATTCCAAGCCCATCCTCAAGATTCAGCTGGAGCCTCCTGGAAGGTTTTTTGACCCAACCTTGAGTTGAAAATGTGTCTAATCACAGGGCCTCCTCCTGCCCCTTGCTAGACACTTACGAAGACCCTAAAAAGATGGCACAACATATTACCACCCAAACCCATGGCTGAGCACTTACTGCCTTAGCCTGGGACAAAGAGCCACTGAAACAGTGGTGATGGGCTGGAAGAACACTGGCGACACAGCCATGTGCCATCTGACCAAAAGCAACAGTACATGAAAGCTGCACTGGAGTTTAAGAAGCTGAATTTATGTTGTAGGAACTTGCATTTGAAACTTGCAAAGGTAAACTTGAGAAGCTCTTCTAGGATGAAGATAAAAGAACACACTGAATGGCAAGAAAATATTCATGTTTATATCCCAGAGTATGAAAGAGTTAAATATAAAAACACTACCACAGAGATAAATATGCTAAGAAATAAAAGTATACAACTTATCACAACAGAATACAGAAAATGGCAAAGTAAAAAGGTAGGACAGAAATAATAGCATCAGAAAATTAAAAGGCAAATTAAAGAATGGGGGAAATATCTATAAAATATTGATAAATCATTATTATCTTTTTAATTTAGAAAATTATCAGCCTTTATTTATATACACTGTCTGCCCTTCCTCCTTTCTCTTGTAAACTCTAAAAATGCAGATTCTTTATCTTAATGTTATCCCACAATTCACAAAAATGATGCCACCTTGTTTTACGTTGTTTTTATCTATCCCTACCTCTTACTGGATAATTTTAAATCACCCGTTATGGTCGTCTAGTTTTTTTTTTTAATTTCTTTTCAGTGTAACAGAATTCATTGTTTATGCACCACACCCAGTGCTCCACGCAATACGCATTATTATCCTTAATACATATAAATTGGTCAGAAAAAAACAAACTCTACCTCATATAGGCAAAAAAAATGTTTCATAGAAGAGATAAATATAAAAGACGTTAAGCTCACAGGTAGTAAAAGGCAGATTAAAATGAGATATTTTCTCTTTAACAAATGAAGAGAAAAATAGGAACGAAAACTTTTTTTTTTTAAGATTTTAATTTATTTATTTGACAGAGATCACAAGTAGGCAGAGAGGCAGGCAAAGAGAGAGGGGGAAGCGGGCTCTCTGCTGAGCAGAGAGCCCGATGCAGGGCTCGATGCAGGGCTGGATGTGGGGCTCCATCCCAGGAACCTGGGATCATGACCTGAGCCGAAGGCAAAGGCTTTAACCCACTGAGCCACCCAGGTGCCCTGCTTCTTCTTCTTTTTTTTTTTTTTTTTTTAAGATTTTTATTTATTTATGACAAATAGTGATAATAAGAGAGGGAACACAAGCACAGAGGAGCTGGAGAGGGAGAAGCAGGCTCCCCGCTGAGCAGGGACCCCCCCCCCCCACAACTATGGGGCTCAATCCCAAGATGCCTGGATCATGACCTGAGCCGAAAGCAGGCGCTTAACAACTGAGCCACCCAGGTGCCCCGAACATATGCTTCTTGAGAGTGTTAAGAGCGAGGTCTCACTTGGGTATTGATGGAAGCAGAAACCAGCAGAACATTTCTGGAAAGCAAGGTGGTCTCAGGTGTGGGTAAGGCCTGTAAGGTTGTCCTTTGATCTTGTATTAAGTGTCTTACAATCTAGTCTAGGGACATGATCACTGATAAAAATAAACATGTATATAGACGTGTATTCACTGAGTACTCTATGGCAACAACAACAAAAGAAACAGTCTATCTCCATAATTCAGAAGATACTTTTACAAATACATGGTATAATCATGCTATGGAATTATGAGGTCATCAAAAATTTGTTTTTAAAGATCAATAAAATACAAATAATATAATGCAAAGCGGAAAGGTAAAAATAAAAGGTATAAAGATCTTATTTAAACACTTAAATAAATTAAAACCCTAAAAAACAAAGAGGATGAATATTAACTGGCTGGCAGAAAAATGATTTTAAACTTGTAAAGTCACAAAAACTTCAGTACTTAATGATTTTCTAAATTTTATGCAATGAGCACATGCTACTCTTAAAAGCAGAAAAATTACATATTTGAAAAAAATTATTTGAAGGTACTGAAAGGAGAAAATTCTTTGAGTGTATACCCAAGTATAGATGGCACCCTAACCAGAAAAAGCAAATAAAACTATATAAATAAAAGTAGAATATTCATTAATATTCTAAAAAGAATTTAAAAACTGAAAACATTTAAACATCTCTTTCAATTCAACTAAGCATAGAATGTCTTTTTTTTTTTTTAATCTCTATTTTAAAATCAAGTATTTTGCTTGAAAATGATAAAAATTACATGAGGGGCCCCTGAGTGGCTCAGTCAGAGCTCAGTCTGAGTCTGATTTTGGCTCAGACACTTCTCAGGGTCATGATTTCAGGATCCTGGGTTCAAGCCCCACATCAGCCTCCCTTCTGGGCCTCAGCAGGAGTCTGCTTCTCCCTCTCCCTCTGTACCTCCCCCTCCTTTGCTCGCTGTCTCTCTTTCTCAAATAAGTAAAATCTTTTTTAAAAAATTGCACAAGAAAAGTGTTATTATTAATAATAGAACACACATATTTTAAGTTAAAAAACCACAGGAGTTCTCAATAATCGCAACTACAATTGAAAGCAAGCAAAAAGAAAAATTTTCATGATTTTTAACCTAGCCAAGTTTTTTTGTTTGTTTGTTGCATACAAAGCTGTATTTGTCTAGTTTCAAAAACTCTGGAGACCCTGCCCAAAAGTATAATTTTCTGAACATTAATTCAGAGATTCTGTTGAATGAAAACTAAAAACACTTTAGACTTAATCCCTTCCTCCAATACAAATGGCAAATTCCCAGTTATAAATGTTTTCTACTGAAGAATGACTTTCCTACAGTATACAGTTGAGTACTGTATGCAATTTTACTTTTCACTGTGTGAAAATAAACCTTGGGCTGTATGTTTCAAATCCCAAACTTATTTTATTTTTCTTTCGTACACAGTTTCATTACAAATCATTCTTCAAAAATATGTATAAAGAAGAAGGGTAGGAAGGGATTGATATAATAATAAAAACTCCAGAAGGCAGCAAAAAAAAAAAAAAAAAAAAAAAAGGAAAAAGAGATGAGACAAATGGAAAACAGAGTAGATTTGAACCCCCACCCCCAATACCAGTAATTATGCTAAATGTATATGAACTAAATTCTCCAATTAAAAGACACAGATTGTCAATCTGGATTAAAAAAAACCTACCATATCCTGGTTACTTCTAAGAAAAGGGCCCTTTCAAAATAAGAACATGGAGAAGTGAGAAAAGACAAACCATGCAAAATCTAATTAAAAGAGACATATGTAATTATACTGATAAAAGACAAAGTAGATTTAAAGACTAGATGCACTGAAAGAGACAAACTGGGACATTTCAAAGAAATAAAAGTGTCAATACACCAGTAAGTCACAAAAACTTCACTATTTAATTCCACGGTCAGATAATATATAAAACAAAACCCAGAAAACTAAAATCAGAAACAGATAAATTTCCATAATAATGGGAGATTATAAAACACCCCTTTAGTAAATTATGTAACTAGCAGACAAATACACAATAGAGATATTAATGATCTAAACAACTTGCAAACTGGGCCCTAATTAGCCTATATAGATCCAACTGCAAAATACACATTGTTTTCAAGTACACAAGGAATATTTACCAAAACTGACCATATTCTGCACCCCAACAAATTCCAAGGATTGAAATCATTGAAATTATGTTCTCTGGCTAGAGAGGTATTCGGGTATAAATAAAAAAAATAAAAATTCCCCCAAATGTCTGGATATTAAGCAAAACACCTCTAAATAATTCACTGGTTAAAGAAAAAAAATGGCAATGCATTTGTAGTACTTTTATCTGAATAGCAAAAAAACATATCAAAACTTGTAGCCACAGATGAAGCCATTCATAGAAAGAAATATATAGCCATAAATATATATCAGAAAAGAATATACATATTATAGAAAAGAAGTTTGAAAACCCAGTGATCTAAGGATCTATGTCAAGAAGTTATAAAGACAAATGAAGCCCAAAGAAAGACTACAAAAACAGAAATTAACATAATAGAAAACAAAGAGAAAAATCAACAGAAGTTGTTCCTTTGCAAAGACTAACACCTATGAAACACTGATTAAGAACAAAACAAAGAAAGCACAAATTACTAAATAAAAAATGAAAGGCATCACTAACACATTCTACAGACATTAAGGAGAGATAAGAAAAAGTATTATCGACAACTTGGTGCCAATGAATTGGAAATTTACCTAAAATTTTACCTAACATGGATAAGGTCCTTGAAAAAGAAAGTTACCAAAACTGTCATGAATGGTCCAAGAACTGAGACCATTACTTCATCTTTTAAAGAAATCTTAACTGCAATTTAAAAAACTTTCATAACATCCCCCCACACAAACACACACACAGACACACAAAACAAAACCAAAAACTTCCAGGCCCAAATGATTTTACTTGTGAATTCTTCAAGGAAGTCAGGAAGGAACTAACATGAAGTTTTTAAAAAAGATTTTGTTTATTTATATAAGAGCTAGAGTGAGCGAGAGAGACAGTGAGAGCCCACAGCAGGGGCAAAGGGAGAGGGAGAAGCAGGGTCCCTGCTGAGCAGAGAATCTGGAGCAGGACTTGATCCCAGGACCCTGGGACCACGACCTTAGCTGAAGGGAGACACCCAACCGACTGAACCACCCAGGTGCCCCTAACACAAATCTTACATATACTTTTCCACAAAAACCCAGAGGGGGCACTTTCAAATTTAGTTTATGAAACCAGAAAAACCTTGAGTCTGCAACTTCACAGAACATTGAAAGAAAGGAATATTAAAGGTTAATCTCTATAATGAACACAGATGCACATATTCTCAATGAAATGTTAGCAATTGGACTCCAGGGATATACTGTATAAGGATACTATAGGATGAGTGTTAGGTTTATTACAAGAATGTAAAGGTATTTTTTACTAAAAAAAAAAAAAAAATCAATATGGCTTAAATGTGTATGTGGTGGTGGGCAGGGGAGCTACCATGATTTATAGCATATCAAAGCTAGCACAAGACAGATGTCACCCGGGGTCCAGCACTCTAGACCTGGATTCTCAGCCCTGGATTATTTATGCTTGAACTGCTACACAAATAAACTTTTATCTTGTTTAAAACAAACATATGGGGGCACCTGGGTGGCTCAGTGGGTTAAGCCTCTGCCTTCAGCTCAGGTCATGGTCCCAGGGTCCTGGGATCGAGCCCCGCATCGGGCTCCCTGCTTAGTGGGGAGCCTGCTTTCCCCCTCTCTCTGCCTGCCTCTCTGCCTACTTGTGATCTAATAAATAAAATATTAAAAAAAAAAACCCACAAACATATGGGGGGGCAGTCCATGTAATTCATCACATTAACAGAATAAAGGGGGAAATAGGATTTAAAAAATAACACAATTATTTCAACAGATGTAGGAAAAGCATCTGTAATAATTAAAAACCATTCACAATAAAGACTCTCATCAAACCACAAATAGAAGGCAATTCCCTTATCTGAAGTGTACATACCAGAAACAACTATGGCAAACATCAAAGTTTAAGAAATAGTCAATATATTTAATGCTTTTTCTGCTGAGATCAGGAATGAGACAAGTAAACTAGCTACCACCATTTCTATTGGAGAGCAGGTCCTAGATAGTGTAATAAGAAAAGGTATAATTATTGAAAGAAAATAAATAAACCTAGTGCTACCTTATTTGTAGACAACATAACTGTTCTGTTCAAAATCCAAACAAATCTATAGATAAACTAAGGGAAATAAGTAAATTTAGCAAGCTCATAAGTACAAGGTCAATGCACAAAAATCAAATTGTTGTAAGGGTAGAATACATTTTAAACACCCTTTGCAACAACATAAAAATACTGAAAACTTACTTTAGAATAACTCTAAAAAAATTATGTCCAAGACTACACAAAAAACAAAACACCAAAACAAATGAAAGAAAACCTAAATAGAGGGATATGTTATATATATATGCATTGGAAGACTCAATATTGTAAAATATTAAATCTCCCCAAATTTATCTATTGATTGACTGCAATTCCAATCAAAATCCCAGCAGAATTTTTTTTCTGGTATGAATTGATCAGCTGATCATAAAACTTACATAGCAATGCAAAGGGCCATGAATAACACCCTGATTAATAACAGAAGTGCACACTTTAGAATTTACAGCACATACATTAACACTCATTATAAAGCTACTATAGTTAAGACAATATGCTGTTGGTGTAAGGATAAACCAATCAGTGGACAGAAGGAAAAAGAAAAAGACTCATATATATTTACACACTGCTCATGACAAAGTTACTAGTGCAAATCAGTGGAAAAATTGTACTCTTCCCAATAAAGGGAGGTGATCCAACTGGAATACATTTAGGAAAAAAGTAAATCTTGACCTCTATTTCACACCATATGCACAAAACAGTATCAGACTGTTACAGATTCCAAAAGTAAAATATAAAACAATAAAGCTTATAGAAGACAATATAAAATTTTATCATAGGGGTGCCTTGGTGGCTCAGTTGGTTAAGCAACTGCCTTTGGCTCAGGTCATGATCCCAGGGTCCTGGGATCGAGCCCCACAGCGGGCTCCCTGCTCAGTGGGGAGTCTGCTTCTCTCTCTCTCCCTCTCTCCCTGGCCTTTGTTCTCTCTCTTTCACTCTCTCTCTCTCAAACAAATAAAATCTTTTTAAAAAAGTGTATCAAAAAAAAAAAATAAAAAATAATAAAGTGTATCATCATTGGGGCGCCTGGGTGGCTCAGTGGGTTAAGCCGCTGCCTTCAGCTCAGGTCATGATCTCAGGGTCCTGGGATCAAGCCCCGCATCGGGCTCTCTTCTCAGCAGGGAGCCTGCTTCCTCCTCTCTCTCTGCCTGCCTCTCTGCCTGCTTGTGATCTCTCTCTGTCAAATAAATAAATAAAATCTTAAAAAAAAAAAAAAGTGTATCATCATGACTTTAGGGTTTGCAAAGACCACAGACACAAAAATTACTAATCTCAAATGAAATAATTAAAACACTGGCCTTCATTAAAATTAAGAACTTGGCTTCATTTCTTTAGACAGTTGTATTGAGCCCCTCATTTTGAAGAGGTCTGTTATGCAGAATTAGATAACTAAAAGAAAAGCTAATAAGGGTATGAAAAGTTGTGGAACATCAACCCTCACAAAGGAAACGCAAACGGACAGACACCATGACGAGCGATCCCTTACTAAGCAAGGCTAACCTTGAAAAGAAATGACAGCACCAGTGGTTGGCAAGGAGGTGGAACTGAAACGCTCAGAAGTTGCTTTGGGTGGTGTGAACCGGGACTCTGAGAGCCGGCTGTATCTATGCCACTGAGACATTCTTTATACAATGAAACGCCATACAGCAACAAAGATGAAGCTTGCAAACATGATGCTGGATGAAAGAAGTCAGACACCAACGAGTGCCTCCTGTATGATTCCACCGATAAGATGTTCAAAAACAGGTACAAAAAAAAGCCAGGGTAACGAAGACAAAATAGAACTCTGTTTGGGTCATGGAGAGGGGAGTGGGTTAAAAGTAGGAAGAAGCTCGAGGGGGAGTTCGGGGGGCTCATTATCAAGTGCACTCACTCTGTAAAAGTTCGCCAAGCCGTACTCTTATGATTCATGCACTTTTCTTTTATGTATTTTAAGCAATTAGAAAGTTTACTTAAAAAGAAAAGCCAATCCACACTGCTTTATTTCTTGGTTAAAGACCATCTTACCCATTTCAAAAAGTTCATTTTCTTTCTCTTTCTCTCTCTCTCTCATTGGTAAGAGATATAGATTAGACTAAAATATTAAGGGACTCTGAATAGTAATCCTGATCACCACTCCCTATCTGTCCATAATAAGCCAAATACTGTGAAATTTAATTTCTTCCAAGTAGAAAATAAAGTCAAGCTACTTTTTTTTTTTTTTTTTTTTGATAGGAATATAGGTGGATATAAGAGAGCATATATGGTGGCACCTGGGTGGGTCAGTGGGTTAAAGCCTTTGTCTTTGGCTCAGGTCATGGTCCCGGGGTCCTGGGGTCAAGCCCCACATCAGGCTCTCTGCTCAGCGGGGACCCTGCTTCCCCCTCCCTGTCTCTGCCTGCTTCTCTGCTTACTTGTGATCTCTCTCTGTCAAATAAATTAAAAAAAAAAAAAAAAAAAAGAGAGAGCATATGTGACACAACAGTCTTCCTTAAAAATGTAACTACATTTTTATGTGACCCACTGCAAGTCAAGGGAATTATGTGATTCTCTGTCCCTAATATGCTTCTTCTTCTTTTTTTTTTTTTTTTTTTTTTTTTGGTCTTATAGAAGGTAGAGAATTATTATGGAGTGAGTTTTTAAATCATTTATTTAAGATTATAACAGCATTGCTATGTATTCAGAACAGACTAGAATTCTAATATTCTAGGAGATCTAACTTAGGAATTATTATTATTTAAACATATAATAGAAAATGGAAGACACATTTAAGGTTCGAAGGGAAGGTCATATTTGATGGTTAAGCATTAATGATGAGACCCGAGATCTGGACCAGAGCCCTTGTCAGCTCTGCCCCTCTCCAGGGTGCACCTGAATCACTGCGAGTGGGTCCCAGTTACTGTCTTTCTCCCCACTCCACATGGCCCCCGCATAAGTTTAAAGATAAACAGAGTGAGTAAAACATCGTTTTACATGAGGATAAAATATAAAAATTAGTAAGATTTTATTTTTATTTTTTTAAAAGATTTTATTTATTTATTTGACAGAGATCTCAAGTAGGCAGAGAGGCAGGCAGAGAGAGGGGAAAGGAAGCAGGCTCCCCTGCTGAGCAGAGAGCCGGAGGCGGGGCTAGATCCCAGGACCCTGGGATCATGACCTGAGCTGAAGGCAGAGGCTCTAACCCACTGAGCCACCCAGGCGTCCCCCAAATTAGTAAGATTTTAAATTTTGTGATTTTGTTTGAACACCTGAAAGAGTCCTAAGAATTTTTCAAGAATTCAAATTAAGTCCTTGACTCTCACTTACATTGGGTTTTCAAAGACAATGCAGTGGGACAAAGGTATAGAAGATTATCTCTTTGTCATCCAAAATGAGGTCGAGAATGAAAATCCTCATGAACGAAATCCTCTTAGATTCATTCCTTTAAAAAAAATCCAAGAAGAGTATTTCAGCCTTTACATTTCAAATTGTCTTAACAAGTTGATGCAGTGAGAGACCAAGAACATGGGGGAAATGCTCTGGGTCTTGGGGATCCTCATGGAGGGGGTTCACAAGGCTCAGCTCCTACAGCAAGAGAGGACATGTGTCAGGAAACAGGTTCAAGAGCCTGCAGTATGCCCTTGTCTTCCCTCTCAGAGAACCAGGACACAGGGTGGGGAAGCCACTGTGTGTGACAGATGTTTGTTCAATTACAATTAAAAAAAAAAACCCAAAACCCTCAATATTATCGGCTAAAATCCAAAACTAAGTACCTGTGACACTTAGAGGAAAAATTCTGAATTGAGTTGAAAAGCAGGGTATTTTCAATGAGACATAAAACACTCTTTCTTTGGACAAAACCTAAACCTGTATACACAAGTCATTTAGGTTTCTTTTGACAAAAAGAGGATCGCGGCATATTTCTGAATTCAAAAAGCTGTTTTTTCCCATTATGGACTGACAAAATTTTATATAAAAACTGGAAAAGTGAATGAGAAGGATTTATATTTGCTACAGAAAAGAAACATTCCTTAAAATGTGAAGGGAAGAAATGAGAAGAAAGCTTAAAAAAAAAAAAAAAGCCTTCTCTGCTCCTGAAGGTAAAGAATAATCCTAATTTGCTGTTATAAAATGGACTACCACATAAAGTATTTGAATATTCCACGGGGAATAAATTCGATGCCACTCAGAAAAATGCCCCCTTAGATACTTACAGAAAATAGCTTGAACTTCAATTGCATGTTGTTAACACAATTACTTGCAAAAGATAATGTGTGAAATAGATTTTGTGTTTTTTTACACTCTATAAAATTTTTAAAATGCACTGTTTTCTCTGAATATATTTATAACCACTGAATTATCTTTGCATTAACTTAATAGCTACACATTTTACCAACCAAGATTTTTCCAAAAAATAAACATCTTCCTCAACTTTAGAGTCATACTGTACATTTTCTCTTTTCATATAGTCTTTCTTACGCTAAAAGGTGCTGCCAACGAGGACCGGGAGAGAGCCCTAAGCACAGGCCAAACACATCAAACCCCAGATTCATCTTTTTGACACTTAGGCCCCAAAAGCAACATAGGATCGGCCAAAAAAAATTCCCATTTTTTTTCACTATTCTAATTTTTCCTCTTTCTATATTCAAATAGGAAGCCAAGAAAGATCAGTTATGAAGCCACAGAAAATAGACAGTGTATCTCTAGAAATAACAACTTCAGCATTTAAATGCAAATAAACATCAGCATTAGCCATCGGTTTATTGGCAATTGATTCATGAACCGTTTTAAAACCTGCCATCTTTTAAAACTTAGGGGATAAATAGGAAAGTCAGTCATCTAGAACTCTTAGGGAAAACAAAGGGTAAGGAATTAAAGCAAATTATGTATAAACGGGTTACTATCCTATATTTTGTATGATTTATGTAATTTACATTAAATAAATTTGGGATTTAGAAGTAGATAGAATATATGTAGTATTTCATTTATATCCAGACCTAGACTTAGAACTAACAGACAATTTAATTCACAAATACTTATGTAATCAGACTGTATGTTGTGTATTTTGTAAGCACTGATAACACAAATAAGTGTTAGATGCTCCCTCCTTTTAGATGTCCACGTGTTAAGGAAACAAATGGCAACATAACTAGGGTTTCATTGTAAAAAGTCCTAACACACTGTACAGAATTCACATTCATGGACATCTATGGGGACAGGCTCCATTCTAGCGGATACTTGTCAACACCCATCTACATACTTAACTCTTACAACGACTCCATGAATGCATTATGCATGTGGGGAACTTAGGCAGATGTGCCTTAAGTAAATTCCTTAAGTTTACACAGCTCAGACGTAGAGTAAGAGTTCAAGCCCACGAACTTGGAATCCACAGCCTAAATGTTTTGTTTTTTTTTTAAGATTATATTTATTTATTTGAGATAAAGTGAGAGAGAGCACACACAAGGAGGGGGAGCAGCAGGCAGAGGGAGAAGCAGGCTCTCCACTGAGCCGACAGCCCCATGCGGGGCTTGATCCTAGGACACAGAGATCATGACCTGGGCTGAAGGCAGATGCTCACCCAGGGGCCCCCACAGCCTAAATTTTTTCTTTTTAAAGATTTAATTAATTTATTTGACAGAGAGAGAGAGACAGCGAGAGAGGGAACACATTAACCATTTCTGTACCCAATAACTATGCAGGGTGTGCTTGAAAGAATTAAGTCTTCAAAAAATAGGAAAGACTGCACAAAGTACACAATACATTCAATTTGGAGTCATCTTATCGTACCTGCTTCCTGATATTCCAGGATGAGTTACAGACCTCCTCTTTACCTTTTCATTCATGCACTATTTTGCCCTAATTATTCTCAACACCATACAGCTGTGAACAAGACCGATCGAGAGGTCTCATCAACCTCAGCATCCAGGAGTGGGGTCTGACAATAAACTACAAGAGAAAGAAGCAGAAAAAGGTGGCTAAAAGGGAGCAAAGGAGGGAACAGGAAGTGTTAGAGGGTGAATGTGAGAAAGGGTGGCCAGAAAGGTTTCCCCGAGAAAGACATTTGAATAAAGACCTATAATAGAGGTGACCATCTCTACACTTCTTAGTGTAATAAATTTCCTTGTTTTAAGCTGTTCATTGCAGCCCAAAGCATTCCAGTTAATACTCACCCTACCCACTGGTTTGTCATGAAGATTATATGAGAAAATTGGTACAATGTACTTAGCATCATGCCTGGTTCCCAAGAAGACATCAACAAATGAAATCATTTTTTTTTTAAGATTTTTTATTTATTTATTTGTCAGAGAGAGAGAGAGAGAGAGAGAGAGCGAGAGTGAGCACAAGCAGATAGAGTGGCAGGCAGAGGCAGAGGGAGAAGCAGGCTCCCTGCTGAGCAAGGAGCCCGATGTGGGACTCGATCCCAGGACGCTGGGATCATGACCTGAGCCGAAGGCAGCGGCTTAACCCACTGAGCCACCCAGGCGTCCCAAATGAAATCATTTTTAATAAAGTCATGACATCCACTATAGGAAGCACCTCCAGTCTACTCATGCTGGGAGTCCTACCAGGGAATATTCCATCAGCAGAATGCCCAACAAATACCCAATTCTGGAATCGATGTATTAAATACTACAACTGAAGCCTAATGTATACAAATACTAGTTACAACAACTTTCCGTGACCTACTGAGTATTTTATTTGCAAAGGACGTCGAAGGACTCATGAAAGTAGCTGCAGGGAGACTGTCGCCCCAGCCAAGCGCTGGGTGGCAGCAGAAGGTGTGAGGGGGAAGCGGACTATCTACAGACTTCACTTTCTGGCAGTTCCAGGTCTGTCTTTTGGCTGCAAGGAAAGGGTTTACTTCTCCATCTATGAAAAGATGATTTTCCATAGCTCTGGGGTTTTAAAAGGTCAGCGATGATAAAAGGCTTAGGAAGAGCTCTTGAATTTCTCTGCTACTATTATGAATTTCTTTATAAAAATGTTGATATACGGAAGACAATCAAGCAATGCATGGAAAATATGTATTCCAGATCCAAAAGCAGCTTATTCCAGCAAAATTTCCTCAGCTCTCTCCCTAATGATTTAAACATCCATTTTTACTCACTTCTGCAGAAGTGAATTCACAGGAGTGAGCGTGAAGAACAGTAGCCTTTACAGCAGGAAGCCCTTCTTTACCTGGAATGTTGTAAGATCCTTTTCCTTTTTACATGGGGGGTAAAGAGGATCTTATTATTAATCTAAATGATCTTTCTTTAGAAATGAAACATTCAAGTTGTATTCTCTTACTAGATTTTTCATTTTGGGACCCTAAAGTTACTTAAAAAAAAAACAACAACCCCCAAACCCCAAAAAACAACAACAACAAAATAAATCTGAAAAATCTTTGGGCCAAGTGGCCAGATGTAATATATTACTGAGTCAGGGCACTTCAATGTCCTACTTGGCTAAATCCATTTTAAAAACTATTTTCTCCTTGGTGACAGGAAGTTCTATCTCTGTGCCACAAAACCTTCAAAATGCCTCAGTGCACAGTCAGCAATGGTTTTATACTTTCTTTCCATACTCTCCATAGAAAACATACCAAAAATCTGAGAACAACACCATGCTTGCTCCAGATTAGTTTTTATTTCTTCCATTTGGCAAAAGTTGCCTTTACTGTATTTTCTGGTTCCCACGAACACAAAATTTGCCTCAGAGTTTGAACCTAACTTCTTTTAGGCTTTTTTTTTTTTTTTTTTTTTTTAATAATGTCTACACCTAATATGGAGCTCGAACTCACAACACTGAAATCAAAAGTCACAGGCTCTACTGACTGAGCCAGCCAGGTGCCCCTCTTTCAGTGTTTCTGATATCACCATTCTCTGCAAAGTTCAGGAAGCTAGCCATCCTGACCACATGCCTCTGATTACGTTCTCCCTTTCCACTGAGTGAGTTAGCAAGAAACAGTTTGTAAAAGATATCCTAAAAAGTTACAGGATTAGAATCACTAGGGCCATTTAACAACCGGACTGGATTCTTTGAATACGCTGGAATTCAGGGTTTAGTCACCATGTTATAAGAAGTCCGCTTCCCATCTTTTTAGTTGTCAAATTAGGAATCAGCATTAGAATTCTTTTGAAAGTGGGAGCAGAAGCTTCTGAGCACATAGCCCGACTGTGGTATTATTTTAAAAAGTAAGAAATAACAACCAGAGGTGGAAAATATAGGGAGAACATGGAATTAAAATGAAGGGTTTTGATTTTTTTTCCTTATGAAAAACAGGTAATGTTTTTCATAAGACTAACTTGAATGCCTGACTTTTAAAAACAGACGTTATTTTCAAGAGTAGTTTCAGGTTCACAGTAAAATTTTACGGCAAGTTCCCATAATCCCGTCTCCCCAACCCCCGTCCTCTCGCCCAGTCTCCCTCACCATCAACATCCCTGAACATTTGTTATGACGGATGGACATACACTGACATACCATTATCAACCCACGTCCGTAGTTTACATTAGGGTTTGCTCTTGGCAATGCACTCTGAGTTGTACTCCCCCGTCAAAACAGAACTCATGTGGGCAGGACACTAACAGCCTCAGCAGACAATCTCGTGCCCTCTGTTCTAGGATTGACAGGCTATTATTCCTCAGCCGGGGGATGACCAGCGTGAAAAAGGTACTGATAAGGCTTCATTTGTTACCCAGACACAAAATTTCTCTGATTTCTCTTCATATAGAGACAGAATGGCCAATTCAGCCCACCCGAGTTAGTATGGCGCCAGCTTTCCATTCCCGGCTCCAGCCCTCAGATCTCCCTTACCCTGCTCTACTTCCTTTTCCCACAGGGCTTCTGTCTTTCAAGCCCATTATGTAGTTTTCAAGAAAGAAGGCATTGATGTTGTTCACCGACAGAGCCCCAGGACGGAGAACGGTGGCTGGTACCTAGCATACACGTAATATTTGTCAAATGAACCAGTGAGGATGCTTTCTATAAGACAAGGCTTCAGGGAAGGATTCTGGCCATGGTTTGGAGGCCTGATGAGCCATGACTAACCAGGGTCTGTGAGCTACCAGTGCTGTGTTGCTGAGCTCCTTCAAGGTCCCTGCTAGACCGGTGTGGCCATTCTAAAGTGTGAACGGGCTGGCAAGCTCAGTGAGGTCTAGACATGTCTGATGGCACCAAATGTATAAACTCTCATTCAACCGGGATGCCCAATAGGGAGAGCACCACGGCCGCTGGCCAGAGCAGTATGCAGAGACCCATGTGAGTCACGATGCGAAGTAAGAGGCCGGGGGGTGGGGGGAGGCACCTCTTCACACAGGTCAGGAGACAGACGCGTGACACAAAGGAATCTGATGGTCACAAGTTTTCCCGCTCTCCCATTCACACACATTCTGCTGTTGATGATGAACCCAAACCCTGGGTCAGCTTATTTATACACGGGATGATTGATATTTTTCATGAGTTAAAGCTCTGCAACAACCATAACAACAACAACAACAAAGGAAAAAATAAAAGAGCAAAAGAACTGTGATTTTTAAAAACACATGAATAAGATATATTGGGACACAGAACAGTGAACTTCGTTAAAGAGGTGAAACGTTTCCTTTGCTTTTCTACACAAGATAAACACTGGCTAGAGGACACAGAGGTGGTGGCAGGAGGAGAGGAACCACAGTTCCAGGAAGAAAGGGAGGCAGAGAGGAGGAAGTCCATCAGAAGAGTCCAGTTTCCCTGCACTTTTCCAACATCCATGTGTGGGATGGGAGAAAAACGACCTGCATTATATATATATTTCAGGGGGAGAGATAGAGACAATCTTAAGCAGGCTCCACACTCAGTGCGGAAGCCGGTCTATGGGGCTCTATCTCACAACCCTGAGATCATGACCTGAGCCAAAATCAAGAATTGGATGCTTAACTGGTTGAGCTACCCAGGCACCCCAATAACCTGTATTTATTTTTTTTTTAAAGATTATTTATTTATTTATTTCACAGATAGAGATCACAAGTAGGCAGAGAGGCAGGCAGAGAGAGAGAGAGAGAGAGGAGGAAGTAGGCTCCCCGTGGAGCAGAGAGCCCGATGCAGGGCTCGATCCCAGGACCCTGGGATCATGACCTGAGCCGAAGGCAGAGGCTTTAACCCACTGAGCCACCCAGGCGCCCCAGCTTCTATCCCTAAAGCATAACTGTGTTATACTGTTTAAGGGCAAAAACATAATTCTCTGTATGTTCTATTTCCTTATTTATCCCAGATTGCCCTCCTGCAACGTAGGCTCCCAGTGGACAAGAACAGTGCTTTGCCTGGTACAAGACAGGCACTCAGTACATGAGTGAACGGATGAACAGTTCACTCACCACGTACCTCCCACTCTACTCCAACTGAACGTCTAAGAACACTGTTGTTCTTCATGTGCTGTAGGAGAATCGAGGTGTGCCTCCTTCCTCTCTCAGGTACATGCTCCCAGAACACTATGTACAGAAGGTCAAGGAAGGATCCCACGGTGCTGTTTTTATTTCTGTACAATCTGCCATGCTACCTGAAAGTCGGAATAGTCGATTCTGTCAGAGTATGCCTCTTCACTGTGCTTTAGGAAGTGGGACCAGACACAAAGAAAGCCATGGGAAATCGGGGAAGGGCCCTCCTTCCCTCAGCTGGGTCAGACACAGCCCAGCTTACAGCAGATTATGCCAGCCCTGCGTCCACAAGTCTCTGGCTGCTTAAACCCAAAGTTCAGAAACAAGTTGGTGGACGGGCATTAGGAGAGCCAGTCCCTTCTCAGTGTTAATGCAAGTCCTGTGCACATCAGTTCCGCAGCTAGCCCCGATCACATGGGCTGGCTTCACCCTATACCACAGCCTGGGGTAGAATCAGGACATTCTGCTACTGCCACAAGTTTCAGGCTCAGTCCAACACAAGAAAATCTGGACCAGTTTAATGCAGTGGAGTAAGCCCAATAAAAGTGAAAGCTTTGCAAAGCTTCTTCTAGAAAGAGAGTAACAGGCCTAATACTCTGGGAGATTTCTAGTTACACTACCATCTATCAATACAGTATTCTAAATTATCTATTTTATTACTTATAAAACTGTCCAGTTTCTAGAGTAAAAAAAAAAAATGGGGGCCAAGTGTCAAAGAAAGTATACTGAAGTATAGTAATTTACAAAGACCTAGAGCTTTTCTAAAAACACATTTTAAAATTCAAGTCTTTGCCAAGTAGATGCCTAACAGAATGGAGAACTGCAAGTGAATTAGGGTGATTATATAACTCTTGAGTTGCAGCAATCGGTATTTAAAAAGACACGGAATTAAAAGAAAATCGCTTAGACAAAATGGAGGTGAAGGTTATTTATACTGGTATACTCTTCCGGAAGAGTAACTGTGGCTCGTGAACATAGGAAGGGACCTGTGTTTTTTTCTGAACATAATTTCTGCATAGCACCACCACTGGTGGTTATAAGGTGGACCATTTTTCAAGGAAGGAAGCCCTTATAATCCATGTTCCAGACCCAAATGAAGAATCAAGCCTGCATCTTTCTGGAATGCGGGGAAATGTGCATTCTGCACATCGGTGTCCTCCGAGACCCAGGTGGGCTAGCACTGTGGCCCTCTGCCGGAAATGCTGTGGTCTGTGCACCACAAAGTGTGTATTCACGCAGGGTCTTTCTTAAGAACTCCAGGCTCAAGGTCTAAATAAAAAATTCAGGTAAAACTCGAATCACCGCACCACGGAATCCTTGCAAACCCCCATGGCCACCTTTAATGATGTTTTTCCCCATTTCCCAACGTCTGAGGATTTCCAAACCTCTCAAAATCCGCTTGCTCAAACCACACCCACACTCTCTCTCTCTCACTTGAAGCCAAATCTGGCATCAATGTTTTGTCTACTCAGCAGGAGAGTGATTTCAACAATCTCCTGCATTTTATAAGATCAGTTCATTCTTCCCAATATAATAATTAGTTTCAGATGAACCTGGTCTCTGTTCCTCAGCTCGATTCCACTGTGGTACAAGCAAGGAGAGGAGGCACTTCCTGCTGAGCTCTTTTTCAGAGCAAAGAATTTGGGTACTATCACAGGCCTGGGACAGAACCTTTGCGATTTACTGCTTTACAACTTAGCTGGCTTTTGATGACCTAGATGTTCCAAGAGATGGACTGAAATAACGATGATGGGAATCTTCTCAGTTTACTTTTAGAATGATTCGGATGAATTATTCCTCAATTTATCAAACTCTAATAAATCATTAAGAACATAAATCTCAGGACTACGAACAGTTCTGTATCCCTGCAAACACACCGAGGTTGCAAAGAGAAAGCCAATGTTGTTATATGAATATCTTACAACACAATTAACTTTTTAGAAGGTAATAAATACCAGTGGGCAAGGACATACACCAACCCACAGCTAAGGATGTTAGAGAAACAACTGGAAAATCCCTGCTGACAGTTCTTCAGAGAAGAATCACACAAGACATGTTTACAATGGTGAAGACTATCGTACGTCTTTTAATCAAAACTGGCAGAGTCTTGAGTTGTATCAAGGAGGCTGCTTACAGGTTTCCTCTGGGTCTCCCCCATGGACCTAAAATCATCATGTCCTGCATGTTTCCATGAATTAATTCAGTACCAGTAGTGGAATTACCTGTGAGTACTAGCATCATTATAACCTTAGGTCATCCTATGCGTGAATCCCAGCAATTCCTGAGCCGTGAATGTGGGCAGGAGTCACCTTGATACATACACGCCTGGAGGCCTTAAATCAGGAGTGTCTCATAGTGTCTTCCAGTGTTTGCCTATTTCACAGAAAGTGATCTCCTCCCTCTCTGCTTTATCAGGAGATAATTACAAGCCTCCTGACGGTTTATCTTACCTTCACATGTACGGCCATCTGCAGAAATTGAGAAACCCTGCTCGCAGACACAGTGAAAAGAACCCTCTGTGTTGAGACACTCTCCACGAGGACCACAGCGTCCGGGTCGTTCGCATTCATTAATATCTGGAATTGAAACGAGTTCCAAATATGTGAAAAAAATTTTTTTTCCTTTGGTTTCATATGATAGCAGACATACAGTAAGCAACTCTGTTACAAAACGGTCGGACGCTTATTCTGTGGCCCAAATGCACTATTTGTACCTATACCAGACCATAAGTTTTAAGGGAGAAACAACTTTGGTTCAATTATATGAATAAGCCCATGTTCAACCATTTTCAATTTACAAAAAAAAGCATTTTCATTTTCAGACGATCAACCTAAACATACTTTTTAAAAAAGACCTATTGGAGGCTTGAGGAATACTAAGAAACAATTCCTGAGAAATGGTCTTCATCCAGAAGCATGTTGTGTTCTTCTTGATCTTTCCCACAGCTGTTGGAGCCCCACAGCATTGTGTCCCCTCCATGCCGACTGACTCCCACAACGTGAACTTTTTTTTTTAAAAGATTTTATTTGTTTGATAGACAGAGATCACAAGTAGGCAGAGAGGCAGACAGAGAGAGAGAGAGGAGAAAGCAGGCTCCCCGCAGAGCAGAGAGCCCGATGTGGGGCTCGATCCCAGGACTCTGGGATCATGACCTGAGTCGAAGGCAGAGGCTTTAACCCACTGAGCCACCTAGGCGTCCACACAACGCGAACTTCTTAAGGGCAAAACAGGACATGCCTTACCAATACCCTTTGGTCCTTAATGTGGGCCTTCACAATGTCTGCTAAATATATAAATGAAACAGCCTCCCATCTATACTTGATTGAAAATGGATAAAAGAAATAAAATACAAGAAAAAGAAGGTCTTCCAGATCAGTGAAGTTTTTATTATTTGCACAGCTTTGTGATGCCAATTCTTGAATGACGGTCAAGGGCTTAGTGCAGTGCCTAACACACAACGAAGGTCAGCAAGCGGTAGCTGCAATTATTAACACTCTTGAACATATAACGCTGTCCATGTGTGCTGACCATCTTAGCGTTAAGTCTTGTGCTGACCTGCTCGTTCTCAATGAAATGTGATTACACTCCCCATGGCCAGGGTCATGATGCACTTCTAAACATTTCCAATGCATGAAGTGAAATGTTCTATCAAGCCAGTGCTAATTATTGTGGCTACGAGTGCCCACATGACGATATTAACGACTCCTGGAGAATGGTCACTTATTCACACCAGTACTGACCCATGCAACTACTTATCTGCACGGTGTTTTAATCAGTGTTTTACTCAGCTATGTCCCTTATTACACTGGCAGCTCCTTGAAGAGAACCATGTAACTGAATGGAGTCCCCAACTCCTAGTACAGCACGTTCACAGTGTATTAGGGATGTTTGCCCACCACAAAATCTCGGTTATGGTCATTCTCTCCTAATTAAACCATGATTGGTTAAGGTACTCTTAGTTAACTGGGGCCATGAAAACTATCACAGGTCCTTGGAACCCTGCAGGCAGGAGCCCTTCTAAGGCCATTTCCTTCCCTTCCTGAAGTCTCTTTTACCTTTCAGTAAATAAGTCCTTGATGCATTTTCTTAGAAGTCCATCTTTAATTCAATTAAAACTATTTACTGAATGCTTCCTATGAGAGGTTTGAACAGGCTGGGGTCCTTGCCATTATGAAGCTCACAGTCTAACAGGGGAGGCAGGAGCCAACATGAGTAGCTATAAAGCTTAATGGGCACATGGAAAACGTATGGATTATGAGCCCTTCCCAGTGACCTCGAGAACATGCTTACCCATCAACCCTGGAGTTCTCCTCCATAAAGTCATCCCTTTCTCTGCACCCAGGATCTCCTGGTGCTCTTCTTTTTGGCCTGTCCCCTCCACTCTGACCCTCTGTCAACACCACTGATTTACTCATCTGTCTACATCAATCCTTAACTCTTTACCATTCTGTTGGCCATATAATTCGCATTAGCTGGCTTATCCACAGCTGAATCAAAATAAGAAACCAGGGGCGCCTGGGTGGCTCAGTGGGTTAAAGCCTCTGCCTTTGGCTCAGGTCATGATCCCAGGGTCCTAGGATCAAGCCCCGCATCGGGCTCTTTGCTCAGAAGGGAGCCTGCTTCCTCCTCTCTCTCTCTCTGCCTGCCTTTCTGCCTACTTGTGATCTCTGTCTGTCAAATAAATAAATAAATAAAATCTTAAAAAAAAAATAAGAAACCAAGCAGGAATTACTCATATTTCCTAACAATCTTCCCACTCTTGTTATTGTCACTGATTTAACAGCATTTCAAGGAAGAGCAATGAATCATTTCTACTTGACTATTTCTCAATGTGACCTCACCCTGTGAAACTCTTCACTTCTTTTACAAAATCTCCGATACCTTTTATGATTCGTCCCGACCCACTGGTAATACCTTAGACTGGGCATCTTTTTTTTGAACTCTGATCATCTCTTGGCTTTTAGTTTCATTTTTTTCTTCCCAGCCTGCTGTGTTGGGTTACCTCTATCTGGGTAACAAGGTTCAATAAAGTTCCACTGGCCTGGGGGGTCAAGCCCAAGGTCCATATCTATCTTGTGGAGCCCAAGAGGTTTTCCAGACCTCCTCCTTACTGCATCCTATGCCTCCATGTGGCCCTTTAAAAGCTGCCAACTTGCAGCTTTGCAGAGGGAATAATGCATGAAGGGCTTGCTTCAAGAGAATTCACTGATTAACAAATAATTGTCTAAAAAGTTTGATGACAGGAACTGAAGATGAATTCCCAGACTTTTTTCCAGGAAACCGCTAAGAAAGAACAACACGAATATCTGGAACTAGAGAAACATATGCATTCAATTTGGGTTGTACTTATTGAGGCATTTCTAAACTATGCTGCTAGTAACTCAGCTGAAAGCCAGACTATATTTAAGTTGGGTTTCTTTCATGGGTCCGAGATTCCACAGAAATTCACAATTTGGCATCTGTAAGTCAAAATGCAAAACTGAAGTGTGTTCTGAATCTCAAATGTACACTGTCACATTCCTACAGAGACTATTAACATGGAATTGCCATGCTGTCTGCATATCAGCATTGATTTTGCTGCGGGAAGAGACCCTTAGGCTTCCAACTGAATATGCCCTACTGAATATGGAACTATCTTCAGGTTATTAGGTAAAGTTTAAAGCTTGTGTCTGTCACACACTGTCATTCATATATGTCCCATGGTTATTAGCACTGGCGTCAATCTCATTTTCAGCATTAAAACAAACTGAAATTGACACCTCGTACAGAATGTGATCTGGTCATGAGATTAGACAGAAGTAGGCTAGGAACCTTAGGCAGAGTGAAAGATCAGAAGGCTGCCTCCAGTGGCACAGCCAGAGGGAGAGGATTTAAAACAAGATGAGTGTGCACTGCTGTTATAAACAGCCTCTAATCGGAGAAGGTGGGTGATGGAGAAGATTCATAGGTAATACTCTAAACGGCATTAAAACCTGTTTCAGGAATATTTTTCATTTGTTTGGATTTAAGTTTTTTAAGCAGACATATTCATTTATTCTGGAAAAAAAGAATCACCAATGTGACTGAGCATGAAGTCAATTTAATAAGGATTTACAGTTAATAAAACATGTTTGGAGAAGTGACATATTAGAGTTGATACCAAATCACAAATTTAATGTACTGAGAGAAGACAGTAGTATAATTAATAAATCAGATGACTAAATTACTTCCTTATGATTTAACTCTAGGAGTTTGTGAAATCTGCAATATGAAATCACTGCCCATTTAAAGAAGACTTATTTTGCCTCTATTTGGTCAAAAATTGTGGAGGAGAGGAAGGAGGAAAGAAAGTATTGCTTTTAAAGCCAAATGTGTGCAATAAAAACAGGATACCGGGGTTTTTTAGGGGGTAACTCTTGGCATTTTTATATAAATCAAGAGTCATTTGAGGATGAAAAAGTTCCAAAATGGAAATAATCACACAGTAATTTTATAATTCAAGTATTTCTTCTCTATTGCATTAAATCCAAGCACATTTACTTTCTGCATTGAAAATACTGAAAAAAATTTAAATTTACCTTACTGCATCACAATGACAAATGAACACAGGACATCCAATGAGGTACATCGCAGGACAGTCAAATCTTGGGATTGGGAAATAAATTAATTTTTAAAAATCATGAGGCAAAGGCCCCTGTCTTTGCTGTCACAGGGACAAATAGATGGGTGTGGATAATACTATGGACATAGGGTAGAGTATGATTCCAACACTACGTCTTAGAGAGTACACAATCCTCCCTTTCAAGTACTCTACATCTGGGACATGAAAGAAAAGACATAACTGAGGACAATCCAGAATTAAAAAGTTATTCATATCCAGTAGCAGTGGAAAAGGAGAACTCCAACAACCTTTACTTATACGTACTTTGGGATATACTGCAGAGTTCGCTAATGGAGGGGAAGCAATTAGGGGAAAAAAATCACCCAAGTAGCAGAAATAAGTATAAAGGTAAATATAAGTGAGAGCCTTCGGTGGAAGAAATAGGCATGGATTTATTAAGACTAATAAAAAGGAAACCTTGCATGGCAGCCAGGTAGAGCTAAAAAAAGTTGAGATGAAGGATCTAGACAATCTGATTTTTTTAAAAAAAGATTTTATTTATTTATTTGTCAGAGAGAGAGAGCATGCAAATGAACACAAGCAGTGGGAACAGCAGGCGGTGGGAGAAGTGGGCTTCCCGCTGAGCAAAGAGCCTGATGTGGGACTTGATCCTAGGACCCTGGGATCATGACCTGAGTCAAAAGCAGATGCTTAACAGAATGAGCTCCTCAGGTGTCCCGACAATCTGATTTTTCAGTCCCAGCATCACCAGTAACTCAGTGTACTACACTGGGGGAAAAATATGGAGTCTCACAGTCTTCTCCCTTTTTGCTATAAACGTGGTAATAATCGGTAGGGCAACATAGGGAAATACAGTGGAAAAAGATCTTGGGCTCAAATCTCTACTATTTATTTGGGAGGACCAAGCTAATTAATTTCTCTAAGCCTCAGTTACTCATGTGTAATGGATGTAAGAAAAGCTGCCTCTTAAATTCTCCACAAATCCATGAGCTCCTTACAGCAACTGGCACACAGTAGGTGTTCCGTTAAAGCTCTTGTGATTGGTGCTGTATTCTTACAAGTACCTTGTGTCCTCTATACCTTTGGGAGATGCAATGTGATAGCACTTTGAAGAAATAATAAAACCCTGCCCTCTATACCTCTAATTTTGACCAAATTATTAATGAGTTTTGTTTTTTTGTTTTTTTAGGAAGAGGAAAAGCTGAATACTGGATAAAAACAGGGATCACGGAAAGGAAGGATAAATACCATCCATGAGACAAAATGAAACATACCCACAAAAGACATTTAAAAAAAAAGCCAGAAGATAATTTTTAATCTAGCACCAAGATTGGCCCATGGAAGGAACAGCAAAGTACAGGTGATCTGAGCTACCACAGAAGTTTGCAGAGCTAGGACACAATTCCAAAATGCCCGAGTTTCAGTTAATATGGAGTGCAAAGTGAGAACTTCCCATACTTGATGTAGACACAAGAAAGAGATTTCAAAACTATAATTTGGCATAGCTCATTTATCTATAAATGGATAAAGCCACAGACTACCATCAGGAGTCATCACAGAACTGAACTATGTAAATTAGGACTAAAAAGCAGAGAAGTACCTTGACATCCTTTATGGTCATTTAGCTGGAATCCATCTGGACAAGTACAATCATAGGACCCTTCAGTGTTAATGCAGTCTCCTCCTTGGCAAACACTGTTGTCCTCCAAGCATTCATTTATATCTGTAAGTCAATTTTAACAATTTAAAAGACAGAATAAACTGTATTAAAAAATTAAGCATTATTCTTACACACGTTCACGTAAGTGAACATTATTTTACATCATTCACAAGAACATAATGTTTAATGGAAGACAGCTTTTTAACTTTTAATTTTTTAAAATGAAACAATTTGAAAGGATTTTGGCTTTGAACAATAAATAAATTAAGGGTTTAACATCAAATGAAATTGGGAAGAGAAAACATCAAAGTCTTGTACTAAACAATTCACTTGGCTACGTTCTTGGTGACAACAGGGAATAAAAATATTCTTTAAATATGTATTAAGAGGGGCGCCTGGGTTGTTCAGTTAGTTAAGCATCTGCCTTCGGCTCAGGTCATGATCCTGGGTCCTGGGATCCAGCCCAGAGTCAGGCTCCCTGCTCAGCTGGGTCTGCTTGTCCTTCTCCTTCTGTCACTCCTCCTGCTTATACTCTCACTCTCTCTCTTAAATAAATAAATAAAATTAAAAAAAAAATAAACAAATGGGATCAGGAGGGAAACAAATCATAAGAGACTCTTAATCTCAGGCAACAAACTGAGGGCTGCTGGGGGGTGGTGGGATAGGACAGGAGGATAGGGTGGCTGGGTTATGGACATTAGGGAGGGTATGTGCTATGGTGAATGCTGTGAATTGTGTAAGACTGATGATTCACAGACCTGTACCCCTGAAGCAAATAATATATTACATGTTAATAAAAAAAAGAAAAAAAAATAGAAGTAACTTCCATCATACACTTTACCTATAGTTTTGTGGGAATGTGAATCTTATTTTATTTCATTAAAGAAGAATGCCACTCAAAATAAATAAATAAATGAATGAATGAATACATAAATATTAAGAATATCTTGAGCATCTAGGGGTACCCAGGTGGCTAAGTTGGATCAGCATCCCATTCTTGATTTTGGCTCAGATCATGATCTCAGGGTCCTGAGACTGAACCCCAAATCAGGCTCTGCACTGGGTGTGGAGCCTCCTTAAGATTCTTTCTCTCCCTCTCCCCATCTCCCCCACAAAATAAGTAATAAATAAGCAAAGAAAGCAGGTGGGGGTGGGGAGCTCAGTTGATTAAGTGTCTGGCCCTTGATTTTGGTTCAGGTGATGATCTCAGTGTCATGAGACCAAGTCCTGAGTAGAGCTCACACTAGGCAAGGAACCTGCTTAAGATTCTGTTTCTCCCTCTCCCTCTGCCCTTTCCCCTACCTCTCTCTCCCTCTCAAAAAAGAAAAGAAAAAAAAAAAAAAAAAAGAATATTTGGAGCATCTATTTATACAAGATCCTGTACTATGAATTATAAGAAAAATTTTAAAGTATTTGGCATGATTTCTGCTCTCAAACAGAAATGATTTAAAATATATTAATAAAAATAAACACAAAATATTACATTGCTTTGTAAGTCCAAAAAAATTCAACCCAAGAGTTGCCAAAATATATAATTACTTGTCAAAAGAATAGTAACAACTTCATGTGTCACATGGATTTGGAGAAGAGATATCATAAAACCAAAGGTGGCTTCATGTCACAGGAGGGATTTGCTTGAAGCTGGGACAGCAGAGTAGAAAGTGGAGGAGGGGAGGAATGGGGGGGCTTTTGGCAGGAAAGGGCATCAGCAAGATCAAAAGCTCCACTGAAGTCACTTACTCAGCAGCTATCACCAATAGTTTGAGGTTGACTGGATTTCTTAATGCATATATTTATAGCATATGCAACTAAACATGGTTTACGTAACAAGTAATGAGTTCTGACTGTGAGCATGTGAGACAATTAATGACCCCCCTCACTGCCCGAATGCTGGGCAGATCTTTCACGAGGGCTGTTTATTACCACATTTACTTCCAGTCAGAGCTCATTACTCCTAACACAGTCCATGACTCCCTCTTCTGTTGTCTGTGCAGGACTTCAATTATTAGCACTGAAGAAAGTTAAGGAACAAAACATTCTTTGTTTCTCAGAACTTGGCATATGATGGCATTTCTTGCCAATAATTATGATTGCTGCAAAAATGCACGAGAAGTTCCAGGAAGAAGTGAACAGGGAGACAGTTACAGCCTCAGTCTCCTCACTGTCCTGTTCAAAACGTTGGCACACCAAATTGAATTCTCCTCATGGAACCCAATCCACTTATTAATACCGTTCATGAGGCAAATAAAAGAGAAATAAGAAAACACCTCTACAGTTTCGCTCCACCAGAAGAAACACAAGTCAGCCTGTCCCCCTAGATTAAAATGTTTCTGAATATTGACCCTAGGACATAAAACACAGCTGATGTGACTTTGTCACAACTAAAGTGGGGTATCCCTTCTTCTTTAGTGTGTTTTTCCAACATCACTCAAGTGAAATTTACATACAATACATGCATCTAATTTTAAGAGTCTAGCTCAGTGAGTTTGAACAAATGTAGATACATTCTTGTGACCACCGTACAAAGTACAGATATTTCTTTATCCATTTATACCTGTTGGGATCACTGCTGGATTCTTAAATCATCGCAAATGCGATCATTTTTTTAAGGACCTGTGAGGTGTCTCTGTAAGAATGTTATTCTGTAGTTACAAAAATAAGGCTTGGTGATATTTCTCTTTGCTTCTTTTTCCAGTCTGCCCTTAAATTTCCATTCCTAATTAACCACAAAAGAGACACTACAGGAAAATTATGCACAAGACAGAGAAGAGCAGGCAGGAACCAGAGTCTCCCATGAGGTCTGAAACCTTCAGGTTTCATTCCGGTGCCAAAGAACGTTTTATTCGCCAGCTAACTGATACTTGGTATATCAAGATTTCTAAAAGTGGAAACAAAGTTAATAGAGAATATTTTTTAGATTTAATATAAATTTTTAAATTTTAGATATAAAATAGATAAAAATTCCCTGAAATATGTTAGGTATTTTTGATATAAATTCTATGAAAATAATTCATAAGCTCCAACTCTCTGATTTTTTTAAAAAAGATTTTATTTATTTATTTGACAGACAGAGATCACAGGTAGGCAGTGAGGCAGGCAGAGAGAAAGGAGGAAGCAGGCTCCCCGCTGAGCGGAGAGCCCGATGCGGGGCTCGATTCCAGGACCCTGAGATCACGACCTGAGCCGGAGGCAGAGGCTTTAACCCACTGAGCCACCCAGGTGCCCCTCTGATTTTTTTTTCAATAATGATTGTGCCACATGGGGATAAACACTAGTCTGCTGTGTATGAATCTCTGCCATAAAACATGGATTAAGTGAATATATTAGATCAACCATTAAAAAGAAAGCTGTAGGCATTTCCATCACCCTAAAGTTTTCCTTGTGCCCCTTTTCTGTTTGGCTTCTTCTGGTCAGCACAGTGTTTTTGAGACTGATCTAAGTGACTGTGTGTACCAACGGCTCTCTCCTCTTTATTGCCACAAAGTGTTGTACCGTATGAATGTGCCCCAATTTGTTGACCCATTCACCTTTGATGAGTGTCTAGACTGTTTACAGCCTGGCTATTATGAATACAGTTTGTGTAAGTCTTTGTGTAATCACAGGCTTCCATTTGCCTTGAGTAAATTCCTAGGGGAAGTGGCTGGATCTATAGTAGGTCTAAATTGGGACGGAGCGGCCCCCTGAAGTGGTTGTGCCATTTTACTTTCCCATCGGGCAGCCATGAGAGCTCCAACTTTCCACACTTATTCTAATAGCTCCACTGCCGTTTTCATGGGTGTTATGTCGGCCTTCGGTTTTTAGATGTACCTTTCTTTGTTCTGTAGGAAACTGGGATAACCAAGGAAAGGCATATTTCATCGTCAGCGTCATGTGAAGAATCTCAACTCAAAAAAGACAAAGGAGAGTCCTAAGAACACGAATTTCACCCACAAGGGAAACACTGCATTACCGAGATGTTTGCCTTCGCATAATGAAAGTGCATCAGCTTTGGTCGTACTACTTTAAAATCATTTGATTTTTTTCAAAATCTAAGAGAACCTATGTGAGGAAAAGAAACAGTATTCTAAGTATTTATAAATGATTGTATAGATTTGAAAACCCTGCATTACATTAGAGTGTGATTTAGTCTAAATTTTTTGAAAGACCTCTACCTTAAAAGCAAAAAAAAAAAAAAAAAGAAAGAAAGAAAGAAAGAAAAGAAAAAGTAGTTTGAAAATTGAGAGAGAGCCCAACATGGGACAGTCCTGCACCACTGACTAGGGTGGTGTGAAAGACAGAGCCCTTCTAAGGATTTGGGCAGGAGGCTTTAAGGAAACAATGTCAATCTTGGTCATACCCTCACTAAGAATGCACTGGTCAAAGTCACCAGGGATTCCCCACACTGCTTAATCCCCAGTTGATTCTGGTCCTCATTCTTTTTTTTTTTTTTTTTTTAATTTTTTAAAAGGTTTTATTTATTTATTTGACAGACAGAAATCACAAGTAGGCAGAGAGGCAGGCACAGAGAAAGGGGGAGGCAGGCTCCTTTTGAGCAGAGAGCCCAATGCGGGGCTCGATCCCAGGACTCTGGGATCATGACCTGAGTCGAAGGCAGAGGCTTTAACCCACTGAGCTACCCAGGTGCCCCTCTGGTCCTCATTCCGCTAAGCAGCAATGTTTGACACAGTTTATGACTCCCTCCTCTCAGAAATGTTTCCTTCTCTTGGATTTTGATTTCCCTCCTTCCTGTCCTGCCACTTGTTCTTCATCCCCTTGCTTGCTCCTATCCTCCTCCTCACTTAAAATGAGGGGCCAGAACTCCATCTTGAACCCCTTCTTTCTTCTAGCTATGCTCACTCCCTCGGTGATGTCTTCCAATTTCTCAGCTTAAACACTGACTACATGTTAATGACTCACAGCCTGGGACTCAACCCTGAATTTTACACACACCGGTCCAACTGCCTCTCAGAAATCTTCATCTGGATACTCATGATAGGCACCCCAAATTTAAAGTGCCCAAGTCCAACTCCTGGTTTCTTCCACAAACCCTATTTCTTGGCACCTCTGCACCTGCTATTCCTTTGAATGGAATCGTCTTCCTATCAATAACCAAATGCCATGATCTCAAGGCAGCCTCTGTAAGGTCAGCCCCATCCCCTCTCCCCACTCTCCATATACCCCCGTTTTTTCTCCATAGCATTTATTGTCACTTAAACTATATATTTTACTTGTTTATCATGTATATCTCCCTCACTAGAATGTTAGCTCCACAAAGGGAGGAATTTTTGTCTGTCTGGTTTATTGCTGTATATCCTATACCTAGAATAATACCTGGGACATCCTGGGCACAATTATTCATGGAATGAATGCATGCATGAAAAGAATGAATGATTTTGACTTGGAAAGAAATGTCATGAGGAAACAAATACAAGCACTTCCTTTCTCACCTTTTTTTGATTTGGTCCACAAAAAATGACCAAGAGAGAGGGGCCACAGAAAGGCAGAGTAAATCCTAAATCTTTTTCAGGCTTTGCAAGGGACTAGCATGGACCAATCACCGTGACGGGCTGAGGAAGGTGCTAAGGTGGGGCATGGAAGGAGAGACTGTATCTAGAAAGGGAACAAGTCAGAGGCAGAGCCTTTGGGGCGCCTGGGTGGCATAGTGGGTTAAAGCCTCTGCCTTCAGCTCAGGTCATGATCCCGGGGTCCTGGGATCCAGCCCCACATCAGGTGCTCTGCTCCATAGGGAGCCTGCTTCCCCCCACCACCCCCCTGCTGCCTGCTTCTCTGCCTACTTGTGATCTCTGTCTGTCAAATAAATAAATAAACTCTTTAAAAAAAAAAGAAGCAGAGCTTTTGAAGGCTGAGATGCCAAGATCTCTAATAACCACGACAATGGAGGCCAGCCTTCACAGACCGAATGGCTACTGAGCGTGTTGCAGCAAGTAACACACAGAAGTTAGCACAATACTTGAGATTCTGACTTCCGGAAGGACTGAGGATAAACACTGCAAGAAAACAAGGCCTTTGACAGAGTTGTTACACATATAAATATAGAAGCCAACAAGAAAGATGGTTCTTCCTCCCACAGCTGGGGGAGGCATGTGAACAGCAAGAGCTCAGTTAATTACAGTTGAATACCACTGGGGAGGGTCAGAAACACTACTGGTTGGGAATTAGCAGGCTGAAGTGCTATTAAGAGTTTCAAAGACAGCACTGAATTACTTGAATGGACTCCAACCCTATTTATAACCTAGAACACTAGGGAAATTATCCCTGACTTTAAGACAAAAAGGACCAATTATATACTCCAAAAGAAGCCTTCTTATCGAATATCTGTGTTAACAATGATGAAAGTGGGCTAAAAGCTTTTATTTGGCTTTTCATGTGGTTGATGTTGACAGACTAAAAATCTGGACTTCTGATGAAACGGGCAACACATGAAAACAGCCGAAAGAGAGCAACATGCCCTCTACCAAGGACCAGTCAATGGCCTTGGTTGCCCTCTAGGTCGGTCAGGGGTTAGGACAGAAGAGATGCTGGTGGTTGGCTTAGGTTTTCAGGGCCTTACCATGTGCCCCGTTACCTGTTTACTCTGGAAGAGGTTCCTCCATGGCCAGTCCCCAGCTACACGCTTGCCTCTCCCAGCTTGGAAAGCCGCTATGCTGAGTCATTAACTGTTATCCATATGTTACAGAGTTCCCAACACACAATTTTTCAATCAAATTTCATTATCTTGATTCATCACTTGTTTGCCTGTTTTCCAATACGTATGTGTGATTACACCTCTTGACTGGAGTGAAGACCCATTTGAACACCATCATTACCTTTGGATCAAATCCTAGATGATTTACTTATTTAGCAGTAACATTCATTTTAAGGCCTCTGAAACTGCCCTGACTGCCCTCTGGAAAGGCTGTCTCTGGTTCTGCCAAGTTCTCTGGTCAGGAAAGTAGGGTGCTAGGAAGTATGATGGCTCTTTCCCAAACAAGAGGGATGACAAGTGAGAAAGTATCATGGCCATTTTTCAATGTGTGTCACATTTGTGCCACAAAACCCCTCACCAAAAAGCTCATGTGCTTCTCTCCAAGGTGGGGTTCAGCCCCTCACTCACAGACGCTAACTCTCCTTGTGAGGCACAACACTGCCTCGCTCACATTTCTGGTTTCACAACTGATAGGGTCTATATGCGGGACATCAGAGGACGAACAGGAAAAAACACAGTGAGTTGAGCATACAGTGAGCTCAGAGAAATCACATGTGACGTGCTGGGGAAAGACCAGCTCAGCAGCCCTGACCCACCCTGAGGCTGTGAGACACAGCAGGTGGTGGGGTAGTGGGTGGCTAACAATTACCTGGGGCTGTACACCTGGGGTATCTTCTAGAAATACTTACACAGAAAGCTCAAAACTGAATAAAATTTAGCTCACAAAAAGCTTCACAGTTATCTGGAAAATTAACTTGTGTTTACGTATTTGGATGCTGGTCCTGCTTAAATAAGGTATTACCATTCAGAACTACAGACCCGGGATAAACCATCTAAACCAGAGGAAAGTGAAACTGATTCTTTCCGCATTTAAGCTGGCATCACACTTCTAAAACCCAGCTCTGAGCAGTGCAAGGGAAACCTGGATTCTACTGGCTTCTTTTCATTATTTGTGTAACCACAGGGAAAACGATTTTGCAGGAACCTAGTGTCCTGACTGTGAGGTCAGAAGGTTGGACTCAAGGACAGAAGGCAGGACGATGTCCAGATTTCTCTGGGATTCTGCAGTCAGGAGCAGTTCTCACCTTCACAGTGGTCCCCAAGGGCGGATGCTCTGTAGCCTCGGTCACAAACACAGAGGAAAGAGCCCTCTGTGTTCCTGCATTGTCCATTACCGCAGAGATGATGGTACTGACACTCATCAATATCTACCAGGCAAGAGAGTAAAAGGAAACTGTGTGAGCGGTACTCTAAACATATTTTTAATCATGCATGTAAAGAAGTCTATGAACTATCTAGTTTATAACCAATTTAGACTCTTGGTTATGTGAATTAAACTGATCTCTAGTAAAAAGTCATGAATCCCCCAGGAGGGAAAATCCAGATGAACTTAAAATCTTAACCAGGAAGCTAAGAATCTGTATGTATGAATCCCAATGCTCATCGATGAGTGGCAAATACTTTGCTGTAATCTGTAAACCTCAACCTAGCTTCTTGAATCTCTTTTATAAGCTCAAGTGAACACCGAGGTTAAAAGCACTTAGGCTTGTCATTGTGTAAAGCAGAGGTCAGCAAACGACAGCTCACTGCCCACTCCTCGCACATGCATCATACCCGCACCACAGAAGACACAATGATACACTGCGTGTATTCGATTCTTCTACTTTTACCATGAGACTTCAAGTCTCCTGACGGCGGGGACTATGTGTACCACATCCTTTCTGACTTAGATGATCTAGCATTTTATGGTGGGCAGGTGTTTTTCACGTTGTTTGTTGGCAGGCTTTGTTCTTCACATCTGAGCACACTGACCTACTTCTGGGATTCTAGAAGAGTCAACACAAACATCAGTTTCCACAGGGACCCTGCACAACTCCACTCTCCCTTGCTCTGTTATAGCATCATGTTGATTATCATGGCATTGGGCACCTAACCTTTGTTTGCCCCTATTGATAATTTGGTGGGTAGTTTTGCATGTATCTGACTTAGTGACATCATAGACTCTTCAACAGAAAGGATTTTGCATATGAGAGCCTTATTGTATTACCTGTAGATAGACCTCTTCTCTTATTATACATTCATTTGTAGTTCTCTGTGCACGGTGGGCATAGATAAATGCTTAGCTAATTAAGGTCAGGAGTCACAAAATAACATAAAAAACTTTGAGATGGACTTGTAGAATCTAGAACAAATTAATTTACCTGTGTTGTATGAGTATGCTTGTGTGTGTTCTCAACTTCTAGATTAGGAACTGTAATGTCTTTCCTTGTTCAAGAGAGGGGAAAATGGGGAGGAAGGTCGTGATAATATTGGTAGATCTCTTCTTAGTACCATCATTTATAATAGCATCTCAGAAGACATTTGCACTCATTAAATAGTCAGAGTTTGCATACAGACACGGATATGATTTGTTTCCTTATTGGTCCAGTAGAGTGTGTATTCTGTTCTTAAATAAATGGCATTTAAATGACCTTTCTGTTTAAGAACTCTGGACTCCGGTGCTTGTCACCAGGATATCGTAGTATCTTCAAGCTCAAGAAGCACATACTTATCGAGTAGTGAAGTAATTCTGTGTGAAGTTCGATGAAATTTATATTTTAAGTCTAAGGTCAGCCTCAGCGAGATCCAAAATACTATCACCTTCAGGAACAGGATGTATTTCACGAACTTTATCTGTGATATAAGGGGGATGCTGTTTCTTTCAGTTTTGCTGAAAAGCCTTCTTCAGCAAAATTTTTTTTAAAAAGGAAAAATTTTAGAAAGGGGAAGAGACACCAAGACGAAGGTCATTAACATTCCACAGCATAATGCCGGGCCGATCTAACAACCTTCCAATTACTGAAATCTGAGTAGGTAAAACTTTCGAATGAACTGAATAGAGCTGATTTTCCACAGCAAGGAATTACACAGCGAGCAATGCTTTTTCTTCCTAAGCCGAATGCTCAGCCACTGATCACAAATACTTTATTTTTTAGATTTAACCCTTTCCCATCCTGTGTTATGGACTTTTATGACCTCAGCCGAGGTCTTGCTTTCTGGTGCTGTCATGCAACCGTGCAGTTAGTTTCTGAGATACACCCCCTTTTCTGAATACTGTCTTTCAGGCCAGGGGCCTTAAGCGAAAACCACAGCAGTTCACGGGGCCACGCTCGTACCTTCACACTGGTCTTTCGCCGCTGACAGCTGGTATCCCTGCCCACAGGTGCACCTGAAGGAGCCTTCCGTGTTTCTGCACTGCCCATTCATGCACAGATTCCCTTGCTGACATTCATCAATATCTGTAAATAGAAACAGGGACAATTACGTTAAATCAGGCCTATTTATATCTACATATCGAGATATATCTATATATCTACATAGATATATAGATACATAAATATCTATATATCTAGAACACAGTTACCTAAACTTTGAGCCTATAAATCAAGCTATGAAACTATGTCCTAAAGATCAATGTCTAACTACTCTTTTCTTCTGAAAATATCTTATTATCTTATTATTTAAAATCCATCTGAAACCTTTCAGAACTCCATGTGGCGCACAGTCCTTCCCCTCAAGTATGACCGACGATTGCCTGTTTCCTGACCAAATCCATATTTCTTAGCCTCTCGTGTGGCATTAACCTTTGGAACTGTATCCCAATGTAAGAAAGGTGTCACATTATCCCACATTTTCTGAGAGAGCCCACATAAACTATGAATGTAACTGCAGCTCATGAATGCGTTTTTTAATCATTGTTTTAGAGAAATTAATTTGGTTTACTAGAAACTTTTGTTTCACTTATTTGTAAAGAAAACGGATCACCACCACAGTAAGTCCCGGCGCCTACTATTGGCTGCCAATAGGGAAATTAAATCATCGAGCTGAATGTCACTTTCAGAACGATGCAGCACCTTTCCAAATGCTCTAGGTCCATTAGCTTTAGGAGTGGTCGACAGCAAGGAACTGCCTACCTCACGTTTTCTTTCAGCACATTCTATTAAATACTTGAGACGTCAGTCCAAGAACTTAAGACCAACAACAGCGGCGTGGAGCTTGTTGGATCTCACGTAACGTCTGACAAGAATTTTAGTGCCTTGGACTCTTTTAGACTTTCTCAAAGAAGATGACAAATTAAGCATTCCCATGTGAAGATGTCTGCAGCAAGACTATACCCTCCATTCCAAGTCCTGTCAGGGTACGCCAGACATCTTACATAAGTTACTCATTTATGTCGGGAATATTGTCAGAAGTAATTCATTATTGGTAATGACACGCACACTTGGAACAACCTGCGGCAACCCAGTTATCTTGAATAAGGTGATCTCTGGGTCTTTAAAACGGCCACGGGGAGAGAGGCAGTGTAATTCTACAGATAAAGAAGCCTTTTCCTTTTCTGATGAGGCACATAATTCCTACGACAAAAGAACAGTTTCTAATAAAACAGGCATGCAGGACAAATGTCTTCTCTTTTTTGTGCCAAGAGATTGAAACAGAGCATATCGTTTTCCCTGAAAAAGGATTTCTTTGAGGGACTTTCCAGCATATCACTATGACGAATCCTGCTCAGAGTTACGACAGAGGCTATCTCCGGGTACTTATAAGTTTAGGACATATAATGCTAAAATGTACAAAAAGATACAAGAACAGAGACACAAAAAAGAAATAAAGAAACAAGTACTGAATTAATACACTAGATAGCATATTTAAAACATGGAAAAAAGTTGTTGGTAGATTTAGTGAGGTGAAAACAAAGTCAATATTTAGCACCAAGGTGAAATTTGGCAGTTGCTAGAAAATTGGAAAAGGGGCAGATTTAAGATCTGGGAAGAATTTGACATCAGTGATCCTAGGTGGTTTGGGAAAGATTACGAAATAAATACAGAGAAATATGTTATATAACTTATTATCATAAAAAGCATGCGCTTTGGGGAGTAAGGTAAACAATCAGTGTATATGTAAGTTTCTAGAGCAGCAGATGGGGGCCTTGCCTGACCCCACCCCACACTGCGATGCAGACACCAGGAAAACCAGAGTAGGGGGGCAAGGTTCACTGGCAAGTGGCGATAACAGCCCTTTCGCACCTCCAGCCTTTGACATGTGCTGCTTTCTCTGCCTTCTAAGGTTTTCTCCCCTCCATATTCAAAATTTTAAGACCAAGATCGAACAGCAGCACCTTGGGTACTTTCCCAGCAGCACACAAGCACTTTTTGGCTTTAATAGAGCTTTGTACCTGCCTATGACTTGGTGAATAACAACATCAACTACGTGTCAGACTCTGTCCCTGTGTTATCTCATTCTCCACGCATCCTCTGTTTCTGTATTTTTTCACACAATCATCCCATCCCCCTGACTGAGTACCATTATTGTTACATTACTTTTTGCAGATGAGCAAGTACAGCTTAGCAAAGGAAGAAAACTTACCCAAGCTCACACTTCTGAGTGTCAGAGCTAGGTTCCGATATTCCGATACCCACTCCTTTTTAAACTGAACTCTAACTTTGTTTGGGTTTCACCGGTGTTTTCATTCATGCCCTCTCTGTTCCAGGACCCAATCCAGGGTACCACACTGTATATAGGGGTCCTGTCTCCCCCATCTTTCCTTGTTCTTCACAACTTTAATAGCCTTGAGAATATGGGCCAGACTCCTACAGAATGTCCCTGTCTGGATTTGTCTGATATTTTTTCTCATAATTAAACTGGGGTTCTGGGTTCTGGGAAGGAATAGTACAGTGGTGAAATGCTCTGGCCCTCAAGGAAGGTCAGGGGTACATGATATTTCCATGACATCACTGATACTGTTAAACTTCATTGCCTGGTACTTCATTATCTATAATTTTCCGTACTGCGTTTCTATCTTTCCCAACCAATACAAGTTCTTTGGGAGATTAAAACCTCTCAGTAGCATCTGCATTTGAACAAGGGCCCAGATCACATGGGTTCCTCCATACGCCCCAAAGGAAGGGAAGGGTGAAGAGAGGCATCCTCAGCAGCCCAGCAGAGGGTTACACAGAGGGGAAAATGAGTGTTCCCAGGGCTGGCATCAACGGACAGTGTGGATTTGGGGATGCTGGGGAGCCTTCTTAGAGAGGAGCAGGCTCAGTTGGGATGGCTGAGTCAGAAAGAGTAAAAATGTGGTTATAAGTCATTCACCCAACATGTGTTTACTCAGAGCACTATCCCTCTAAAGAGTCCAATCCCCAAACTTTAGAGATAATATGAGACCTGGAAATTTGAGGTTATTAATCCAAGGTGGCATGGCCAACCACTAGATGAGCCTTGCAGGAAGGGTGTAGATGTGGGCTGGCAGGAAAGGATCCAGAGGGAAGGGACATGTGCCCATTGCCCTGCTCTACTGGGAATGGCCAGTGTTCCACTGTCCACAAGGAGCTGGGACTCCAGCGCAGAGGTCAGTGAATTTGCTACTGCCAGTGGGAGATGCTACAATTCTTACAAGACTGTAAGATATCAGCTTACTACTTGCCTACTACGGTGAGAAATTAACTTCCATCCTTCCTTCACTTTCATTGAGACACTTCAGAAAGAAGAAAAATTTCACTTATTTCCTCTCCTCCTTCCCTGCAAAGAGCATGCTTTTTGGTATGAAGAACAGGGAGCAGAAAGGAAGCTATCCACAGATTTGACCACAGAAAAAATTTAAACTTAAAAAAAAAAAAAAAATCATGCAAAGAAAAATTGGAGAAACCTTGGACAAATTACAACAATATACCCCCTAAAAATGTATTTATAATGCACAGACACATGTATATAAGTTTATGCATGGGTTATATATAATGTGTTCATACAGACTGATTAAAAAACCCGATAAATAGGAACAGATATTAACATAAATTTACACACAAAAAATACAAATGTTTAACAAGCATATGAAATAAATGTAATAATTAGAAGCATCCAGGGAATTAACAGATATAGGCATAAATAATAGATTCTTTTAGAATTAAAAGAAATACATTTTAAAAATTAGAAATTAGGGTTCTGTCAAAATAATAAAAAACATTAAAACATTTGACCCAATTATTCCACTTTTATAAAAAAAGGAAAGGAACCTAAAATTCAGACCAAGTTTTATTTTAAAAAAAGCTTGTTAGGTTTGCTTTTTTTTTTTTTTTTTACATAATGATGAGGAGCTGGGAAAAAAAATGTGGTTGTTCAACATAAGAACAGCAAGAAAATGCTGAAATAGTAACACACTGGACTATTAAACAGATTTCAAAAATAATATTTGAGAAGAGTTATTAATGATGTATAAAATGCTCATGATACACTATTAAGTGACAAAAATCAAGATACAAAATTGTACATACATGATCTTAGTGATAGAAAATAACCAGAATAGAGGACTAATGATGAAGGAGATTGAGAAACTCTTATTTTCGGTTTATTTTCTGTGTTTGTTAGATTTTCTACAGTGGATGTTTTTTTGAAAAAGATTTTATTTATTTATTTGAGAGCACAAAAGGGAGGGAGTGAGAGAGAGAGCATGAGGCAGGCAAAGCGGGACAGACACAGAAACAGAAGCAGTCACCTCACTGGGCAGGGAACCCAATGAGAGCTCAATTCCAGGACCCTGAGACCATGACCTGACCTGAAAACAGATGCTTAATGGATGGAGCCACTCAAGGCGCCCTTATGATGAATGTTTTGTGACAGCAATTTTATTGAGGTATAATTTACCACCACATTATTCATCTAAAGTGTATAATTCAATGGTTTTTAGTATATTCACAGAGTGGTGGAACTGTATTGTTTTTATAATGAGAAGAAACAAAATAAATAGGTCTGTGGTTTACAGATGCTCTCTAAAAATATGCTGTTTTCCTCTATGTAAATAGATATGGTCTGTATGTAACCACAATGAGGAGTGAGTTCCAAACATGCCAACAAAAATGTGCTCTGAGTAGTTCAGTCAAAATAAATGAGAGGTAGCATGGTTCTCTCTCTCTCTCTTTTTTTGGGTTCCCTTTTCTTTCTTTCTTTTTTTTTTTTTTTAAAGATTTATTTATTTATTTATTTGACAGAGAGAGAGATTACAAGAGGCAGAGAGGCAGGCGGGGGTGGGGTGGGGGGAAGCAGTCTCCCTGCTGAGCAGAGAGCCCGATGTGGGGCTCGATCCCAGGACCCCGGGACCGTGACCTGAGCCGAAGGCAGAGGCTTAACCCACCGAGCCACCCAGGTGCCCCTGGGTTCCCTTTTCTAAGCTAATTACTCTAACATATTCTCAAGTGTAGTTCAAATAAAAAGGAGAAATCCGATCAGAGCATTTACCTTTGCAGTGCTTGTGGTCTGGCGTCGGAGAATAACCCTTGTGGCATGAACACATGTAGGAGCCCTCAAGGTTGGAGCACGTGCCGTTTGTGCAGATCTCTGGTTCCAGGCATTCGTCCACATCTTGAAGAATGTTGCAGAAGGGCAAGGGGAACCCACAAAGACAAAGAAAAAAAAAAAAAAGAAAACATGAATAAAGTTGAATTTGGCTAAAAATAGAAACGGTGCATCCTCCAACAGGGACAGATTCTTTAAGGTAAGTTTTCAAATGAGCCCAAAGGAGGAAGAGGAGCTCTGGTGTGAGCTGCGTGTATGACAGCTCCATGCCGTGATTTACTCTGTGCAAAGTAACTCAGGAAAGGAACCAAACACGCTCTAGAAACCAATTCCACGGAAAGCTTGTTGTAGAGGGGAGGGCAGAAGAGAGGGTAGTTTTAGAGCAGCCTCCACGACACAATGAAGTCTTCCAAAGAATCAAAGAGGTATTGAGGTCTAGCTAGGGACTGATGAGTTCAGCAGGAAGTGAGTGTGCGCTAAAGCCCAAGGCAGGACTTAGGACCTGGAGAAACCACAAGAGTTCTTAATAGAAAGGTGTAAAAGGGGGTGTCTGGGTGGCTCAGTGGGTTAAAGCCTCTGCCTTCGGCTCAGGTCATGATCCCAGGGTCCTGGGATTGCGCCCCGCATTGGGCTCTCTGCTCAGTGGGGAGCCTGCTTCCCTTCCTCTCTCTCTGCCTGCCTCTCTGCCTACTTGTAATCTCTCTCTGTCAAATAAATAAATAAAATATTTACAAAAAAAAAGGTGAAAAAGACTCTGATACAATGTTCAAAGATGGCTCTGGATCGGTATTAGAAAAACCTGTCTAGGGGACGAACAAGCCTGGTGGGCAGTTTGAAGGTAGGGGACAGGCTGCAGAGACAGAGAAAATAATACTCAAGTTCACCAAGCACTCACCGCATGGAAGCACAAAAGGCCGTGCATGTCTGAGCTTATTTAATCCTAACGGGAGCCATACAAGCCGACCATTTACAGACAAAGGAACCAAGACTTGAGGAAGTTCTAACAGATTGCCCAGGGCCACATGGTTTGAAACTGGGGGCTCGTAGGAGCATCCAGTCAGCGTAACTCCAAAGACCACTCCCTCCTTTGGATCTATTTCTAGTCACCCATGTTAAGTGTGGTGATAGAAACGGCTGAAGAGAGGATTAGGAATGTCTGCTTATTACCTGCTAAATCAGCATTGACAAAGAAAACCACCATTGAGGTGCCCACTGATTCCACTCGGCATTCATCACATTCTCACTAGAATGTTGGGAATGCAGGGGCGCCTGCGTGGCTCAGCTGGTTCAGCGTTCGACTCTTGATTGATTTCGGCTCAGGTCAGGATCTCAGGGTTGTGAGATCAAGCCCTGCATTGAGCTCCGGCAGGGGAGTCTGCTTGAGGTTCTTCCCCTTCCCTCTGCCCCTCCCCTGCTCACTCACTCTCCCCCAACCCACAAATAAATAAATCTTTTTAAAAAAAAAAGAATGTTGATAATTCAAAAAGGAAAACTTGGGTTCTATGCCCCACCTGATTGCTTCTGGTAAGCCCACTGTATGCTGCCGCGAGAAGACACATGGCGTCTTTTCCTCACCTTAAGGGGAAAAATTTAAACCACCAAGTGCTGAAACTACACACAAAGTCATGATGTAGGCTTAATTTTACAGCGGTCTGTAACTTAATCCAAGCATCTTCATCGTAAGGCAGGCCAACAGAGCAGAGGAAAATGCTCTTGACTACATCCATTTCATTTGGCAGTGCTCGCCACGAAAGCAATAAAACTTCCCGCCCGCTTACTATGAACAGGCAGGGAATTGCAAACCCATGCATATCAGAGGTCGAGCTCTAATTCAGCATTCCAGAGTTCAGACTGCATTTGTGTGCACGGCATTTCATTAAAACTGTATTCTGGTGTTCCCACCAATGATCGCTAGAAATAGAGCGTTACCAAAATGAGGCCATGGTGGTGGGGGGCGGGGCACACCAGCACACCGGCAAACGCTTCGCATGCAAACAGAACAGCCAAGGAACCCGCATGGTCTGCGTGCTCCGCCTCGCTGTCACAGAATCCCTCACAATGGTGAACTAGACCCTACTCTGTGACTATAAAAAACAGCACTTCGAGACTGACTCATCGTCCATCGTTTCTTTGGTTGTGGGAGTCCACTTTCCTAAACACCGAACACAAACAACTTGAAAGAAGCAGCCAAACTCTGGAGCCGAAGTAAATAAGGGGACAGAATGAGCCGAGACACTGGGCATGTAAATTCCAGACAGCAACGTTAAAATGTCACGTCTCGTATCTGGATTGGTTTCAAAAACGTTAAAAAGTTGAGAAATGTATGGATTGTTCTCTCTGATTATTCATGCACTGGGAAATGTGATGATAGGGCACAGAAGGCAACAACACAATCAATTTCTAAGATCGTGTTTTCTCTCGTTAAAGCAGATTAAAAGACAGCCTAGATGGTCAATCATGAAATACTTTTAAAATACTTGATACGAGGGTTCCTGCATGGCTCAGCCGGTCAAGTGTCCAACTCTTGATTTTGGCTCAGGTCATAATCTCAGGGTCGTGAGATCGAGACCTGCATCGGGCTCTGCGCTCAGCTTGGATCCTTCTTGTCCACCTCCCTCTGCTCCTCTACTTGCAAACACCCTCTCTCCCTCTCAAATAAGTAAAATCTTTTTTTTCCAAATAAATAAAATCTTTAAAAAAATGCAAACATACCCTCTCCCTCTCAAATAAATAAATTTTTTTTTCAAATAAATAAAATCTTTAAAAAAATGCTTGATACTTCTAGGATACTTGAATGAGGAGTATCACAGTGCATATTTAAGACCTGCTGAAAGAGTTGACCTTAAAGTCCTCATCATAAGAAAATTTCTTTAATTCTGTAACTATGTAGGGTGAGAGACTTTCACTTGACTTACTGTGGTCATTTTGTAACATATACAAATATCAAATTACTGTGTTGTAAACCTGAAACGAATATAACGCAGTAGATGTATCATACCTCAATATAAAACAACAACAACAGAATACATAGTAGGAAGGTGCCTGGAGTGGGGCTTCACTTGACGGATGTAAAAGGAAATAAACTCATTGTTTTATCTTGCACCTAGACCTGTCTCTTAAACTGCAGACCCACGCAACCTAGTTGGTCAGTGCACTGGCCATCTCCCCTTAACGTCCCACAGGCACCTCTAAGTCTTCACAGCCAAAACTCATCTTTCCCCCTGTGTCTCTTTTATTCCAGGTCAATATACGGTACCACTATCCACTCAGATGCCCAAGTCAGAAATTGGGAGTCATCCTTTCTAGATTCCTTATTCTCCCTCTTTCCCCACATTTGATTTGTAACAGTCAATTCAATTCTATCTTCCCAGTATCTCTCAACTACACCAGCTTCATTTCATTCTTACTACCACCATTCTGTCCCACATGGGTTACTGCCATAGTTTGCTTCTCTAGTTCAAGTCTTGCCCTCTCTAATCCACTATCTAGCCGGTAGCCAGTCTTCTAAAATACAAACTCAATCAATGGTATAGGTCCTTTAAAAACCCTCTGTGGTTTCCAGCGTTCTTCCATTAAGTCAAAGATACAAACTTGTAGGGCCCTGAGTGTTATCAACAGAAAGCGTGCCCTCAGTTCTTACTTCAAACCCTTGGGAGGATCAGTGTTTTGGGAAACAAGGCAGTCCTTATCCACTCCACCATCCAACACCCATAGCCTCTCACCCTTCGGCAGAGGGAGATGGTTAAGTCTTTGGTTTTTTGTACTGGAGCTCAAATCTCATCTTAGTCTGGGGTTATGGTCTTGTACAAGAGTCAGATTATCCAAATTTTTGTGATGCATACACATAATCAGTTCAAAAGAGAAACGTCATGAAAAACACTCTGTCCACAGAAAAATGTGTTCCAAATTCCCAAAAACAACAATTTACCAATGGGCTTTTGGGACATAATTTGGCATCTGCTATTCAGTGAATTAATTAAACCTCCCACAGTAAGGAAATTGCCAGGGGTTTATGAGGTCAGCCCTTTGTGGATATGATTGTTCAAAAGTTTATGCACCCAACCCAGTACACTATTACCCAATCCAAATTGATCATTGTCATCTACGACACCCCAAGAGACTCTAACAGAGGCTTGTGGAAAACCAGAGTCTATAGGATTTCATGATCTGCTCCTCTCAGAAGCCTATCAGAAGAGGGAGTCACAACAGTGGACATGATTTATTCTTAGTGAACACTGGCTGATTACTTTTTTTTTTTTTTTTTTTTTTTTTAGTTTAAGATTTTATTTATTTATTTGAGAGAGACAGAGAGGGAGAAAGCATGAGCGGCGGGGAGGGGCAGACCAAGGAGAAGCAGACTCCCTGCTGAGCAGCCCAATGTGGGGCCCAATGCCAGGACCCTGGAATCATGACCTGAACCAAAGGCAGACACTTAACCAACTGAGCCACACAGGCGCCCCAACCCTGGCTGATTCTTACGATCATCTTTTTCTTTTAAAATGTTTCACCTTGGGGCACCTGCGTGGCACGGTCAGTTAAGTATCCAACTTTTGGTTTCAGCTCAGGTCCTAATCTTAGGGTCATGAAATCGAGCCTGTGTCAGGCTCCATGTTCAGCATGGGATGTGCTTAAGACTCCCTCTCCTGCTCCTTTGCCTCTTTCTTTCTGTCTCAGATAAATAAATAAATTCCAAAAAAAAAAAAATGTTTCACCTCACCATTTGAATCTTGCAGCCTACATTTCTTTGTTAAGATTAATAAGAAGCTCACTGGTCATTAGTTCCTGAACTCCAGCTTCTTTTTCCTTTGGGGGGAAATGAGGACATTAATCTCTTTCCAGCTTTCTGGCAACTTTCCATTCTCCACAATTTTTACAAAGATGACTTTCAGCTAGCCAGCAAATCCACCTGCAAATTCTCTCATTGCCTTGGGATGTAATTTCTCTGGGTCAGGAACCCTTTAGAAATTTCCCTTCCTACTGTCCAGGAAGAACATGAGATAGCCTGAAGCCCCCCTCTGAGGGTCCAGAGGGTAGTCAGTGGCTGACCTCACACAAATTTCAAAGTCCAAGGTTGTGCTGTCCCCTTCCACTTTACCCATCCACTCCTTGAGGTTGGTCAGACTTGGTTCCAGAACAACAGTTTACCTGCATCACTTCCTGTGCTCTCAAGGAAATGAATCTCTCAACACTGCATACCAGTCATTCTTCAGAGGCCACTGAGTCTCATTTAATTCCTTAGTGATCACCACAGACTTCAACGAGTGAGCTCCATTTGATATGTGAAGTAAACATCTTATTTTGTCACGATGACTACAGGAAAATACAACAGGACACCCACCCCCAACATGACATTACTTCAGTGGACCCTCAAGTGTTCTGTATACATAGTCTTTTTTAGTGAAGATGATGGCAGGACATTTTTGACAGAAAAGGCAAGCATGGTGAAGTCAGACACCGATGCTGGTTAGGCCATTGGGATGAAACAACCCACTCTCACGGTACAGGAGATCCTCAAGATCTCAGGCACCCTCTGTCAACTCTTACCAAGTTAAGATAAGCAGTAGCAGTGCAGCCTACAAAAATATGTTACGCATCCCTCAAAGACTCATCACTGTTCTTCAAAGCTGGAGAAGAGCCAATGCTATGTACATCCCAGATAAAGAGCCAAAGATGATCTCCGAAAATCAATCCGTTAATCCTACCACATCACTGGTTTCCTACCTCCCCTTTCCGAAAGAACATTTTGTCTTTCAGCAAAACTCAACTGGGGCTATCTATGGTGGAGATCGCCATCTTAGAGTCAAGAATCCCTCAGCCATTCTTACTGCTACTTGCCCGGGATGGTTTCCGCCCATCCCACCCAGATGGATTTTCTCTCTTTCTATGAACTTTTCTTTCCTCATTATCTTAATCATATTGCTTTGTTCTCTTATTTTCTTATGTGTACAGGAAGAGGTAGTATATAGAACAGAACACTAGTTTTGGAGATAAAAGACCTGGGATTGGGGCGCCTGGGTGGCTCAGCGGTTAAAGCCTCTGCCTTCGGCTCGGGTCATGATCCCAGGGTCCTGGGATCGAGCCTCACATCGGGCTCTCTGCTCGGCGGGGAGCCTGCCTCCTCCTCCTCTCTCTCTCTGCCTGCTCTCTGCCTGCTTGTGATCTGTCTGTCAAATAAATAAAAAAATAAATAAATAAAATAAAAAAAAAAAAAAAAAAAAAGACCTGGGATCATGTCTTAGCTCTGCCATTTATTATCTATGACCATAAGCAAGCCCATTAACCTATCTGGGAATCAATCACTGTATCTGTACTATAGGGATGACTGTCCTGATACCAAATAAAATAATGAAGTCAAAGCCCTCTGTAGCAACATAAGAGAAGTTTTTTGTTATTATGGTAGTTGGTCTTTTCTCACACAGGTATGTTTCCTGGTGTTAAAAGTGGTTTTTTGTTTGCTTTTGTGGAGATATAACTGACATATGACAAAGGATAAGTGATAATTTGGTACGCTTATATATTGCAAAGTGATTAACAAAGTTAGCTAGTGCCTCTCTTATGTCACATAATTATTTCCTTTTTTTGTGAACATAGTTATCATCTAGCCTCCTAGCAGCTTTGAAGTTTATAATACAGCACTGTTGCCCATAATCGCTCTAAGATGGCACTGTTGACTGTAACCACTGATCTGTGCAATAGGTCTCCAGGGCTTATCTACCTGCCAGTTGCAGGTTTGTACCCTTAAACAACGTCCCCCCAATTCCCCTAACTCTCAGCCCCTGATAACCACCATTCTGTTCTGTTTTGCTTATTTACAACTTCAAGTCTTCTCTGGAATTAAGTACATAATTAGGTATTTGATAATAACATAATGACTAATTAGAAGACTTGTTTAGCTATAGCGATTGGGGATTAGGTGGGCGTCTGCACATTTAATAATGTCTCCAAAAGGCAGATGTTCCTTTCTGTTGCCATCTTACACAAAGTAAATAAATGTAGCATGAAAGCTTTCAATTTCAGATAAGTCTCTGAATATTCACCTATTCCATAAAGGTTAACAATGCTTCTTAAAATTTGAAAATAAATCCTAGTGTGCAAAGAAGTCCTAGAACAAGATGCTTTCCATGTTGACCATGCATGTTCTGTGCACCTGGTTTTGGTGAAGACTCTGGCTAACCAGTTGTCAGTGGATCAAATGACACCAAGTTCTTCAGATGCCTAAGACCCATTACATTTAGAAAAGGTAAATCGGAGTCATAAAGTCACTACTAACTTAATGATGGTTTGACAGTGAAGGATTTGTGTGATAAAAATCTCAGAAATTTGTCTTCCCAGGTCACATGGTCTCTCACAGACTCCATTATAAAGCAAGATAAAGTAAATTCAATGAGGGGTAGCTGCCTACATCGACCAGGTGACAGATACTGTGTCTTGTGAAGGTGAACCAAGAAAATGAAGTAAGAGGATGGAGATGGTAGCATTGCAGAAGGTAAAACATTTGTTAGGGATGATCGATGACCCTACAGGGAAGCACTGTGGTTCTCAAGAAATAGATCTCACCTAAACAAACATGCTGGAAGTTGAAAGGTAACTATGAGATTAAGATTACTTAGATTCATAAAAGAAATTCCTATCAGATAGAGAGATTTAAGAACTACAGGAAATGAACTTATTAAAGAAAGTCAAAGACAGTTATACGTAGAAACTCGACATAAAATTTACTTAAACGAGTACCAGTTATTACCTCACTTCTTCTATTTCAGGCTTAGGGCAGTAAAAGGGAGGATAACAGAGTTGGGAGAAGAAGGGTCATAACATTTATCGGGGTCTACCTTATGTCACATGCTTCACGAGGTGCTTTATCTTGCTTATTTAATTCTGACAGTAAATCCCATGAAGAGAGTAGTTCAAAGGTATTGAAACCAAGCTTCATAGAGGTCATATATAACCCCAAATCTGTTCAAATTCAGGGAAATATGATCTTTATATCAGAGTTGCTGAAAGTACCTTTAAATAATTAAATATTAGAGAATGCCTTTTGGAGGATGGCTCCGTAGGGTTTGAGTTGGGCCTGTTCATGAGTGAAGAGAAACCTGCTAATTGAGTTCCTGATAGGCTGGCTTCCCTCAAGAAAGGCCTGGTTGAAGCAGCCAGTTGGAACCGGCCAGGACCCAGGGTAATGAGATAGTCATTAGGGGCAGGATCAAGCAGCGAGCAGCAACTCCAGGCTGAACGTGAGGTCCAAGGAATACAATGTTGAATGATGAAAGTGGCTTTCGAGAGAGGACTGAAATCCTCAACTTGAAAGAAGAAGCTACGTTAACAGAGGAGCCAACAAGAGTTGCCAAAAAGCATCAAGGGATAGATATTTTGAAAGTGGACCATAAACCATTGAGAATAAAGGATCGGCTGGCCCGAACTCAACACTAGCACACAGCATGCTCTCCCAGAAAACACCTGCTACCATCTGACCTGTTTCTGCCCCAAACAATTTCTGTTCTAATTCATAAATCAGGGAGAAGCATCAATCAGTGAGATCCAGCCCACATGGCATGACTACAAGGAGGCCATTAACGGTTTCACTAAGTCCACCTTTGAGTCAGTGAAAGAAGCACGTGTAATTGGCCTCAAATCGCTGCAGAACATATGGATCCACATAGCAGTTCTCAATTTGTAATGAATCCATTTAACAGAAAAAAGAAATTCAAATCAACATATGGATTGATGCACTTTAGAAAAAACCATAAACATCATGCCACACGAAAGTAGAATTACATATAACACCGTACAGCTTTAATTTTACAACTTAAAAATATTCAGTCTGTGAGAGGACGGTGGTCGAAAAAGGAGAACACGAAGACTTATGGAACAGAATCCCCTGTGAGGTAGGGATTATCTTCTCTACAGATGGCTCACAAATGCCACGTGTAAGACTTTTCTTCAAATGGTGAAATTTGGGAAAATTTTAAGTCTTTAAGTTCTCATATATATAGAATTGGGAGGGGGGAGTCTTATCGATGTACCTGAAATTATCTGGACTAAGAGGATATTATAAAGCCATAAACTAGTCCCAAATAACCATTGGAGACAAAAACAAATAGAAAGGAACACCATATAAATAACTTATTATTTGACCCCCATAAAATCTCTTGACATTCTCTGTCTCCCTTAAGCTGTTCTTTCTTTTTTCCTTTGTGGCACTCAACGTGCATCTGACATACCATATGCTTTGCTTGCCGATTCGTTTATTTGCGAGCACAATGTGAGCTCTAGTGTACAAGTGCAGTGAGGGGAGGACCTTTATTTTGTTTGCTCTCAATCCTCCGGGTCTTGAAAAATGCCTGCCTCTGGGTAGGCACTCAGCTGTTAAACGGAATGAATAAATATATAGCCAAGTTGTTGTCCATGACCTCAACTCAGTGACAAGCTTAAGTAATGACTACACCTTCTAAAAGGTATTTTAGCGCACCAGGAGGGTAAGGGTGAGAACTAAAATGTAGGCAGCATGGCTGGGTATTCACTAGCGTGGTCAGAATTGAGCAGAAAAATCTAATTCATTCATTGGTTCAGTAAGAACAGAAAAGTATGTTGCCCTATCTACTTTTCGTCACACTCAACTTTTAACGTGTGAGAGCTCTACTACCATAAAAAATGAAGACGGATCCGTCTTGGTACAATCTGCAAAAGTCCTCCCCAGAATTTTAGAGGAGCTGCACGTCTAGGATGAACAGTGAGTGAAACTGAAACGATATCATGGAAGAGAAGCTTCACCTGTAGATGACAGCGCCTGAAATTTTCCCCGAGGCAGAAGGAAAAAGTACACGGTGTATTTTTCATAGGAAATGTGTGATCTTAGCAAGGCAAAAATGAAAACTAGTGCTTGGAACAACTGGGTAACTCTGTGACTTCGGTCGACTACACAGCGACCTAATATTTCTGCTTATGATCCTACCCATCTGGTTGGCGAAGTGAAGTTACTCTGAGCAGAGGTATTGTGTTTCTGTCACCAAACCGGAGCAAAGTAGTCATGCTTAGACTGATTGCATACATCTAGGTATAATAACTCATTTATTTTTTATTGCCCAGTCTAGATAAACGCATTTATATTGAAGAGCAATCGCTTGCCAATTTGATCGGTCGTATTACATTAGTAAAGTCATGAATCAGGGCTGTGGATTCCACTATTATGGATTTTAGTTACTTAAGGTAAAATGCAGGCTCTGCTCTTGGATTATAATATGCAGCAGTATGGGAAAATGAGAACACAAGTGGAATCTTGATAGGCAACTATGAAATTTATGCCAAACGGGAAATTAAAACCAAATGTACGTTCTGACGGCACTGATCACATAAACAAAGGCATATCAAATAAGCAATTAATGAACAAAAAATCCCTTCTTGCAAAGATCAACATCTTACAATCCCAACGACAGACGCTCTCGGAGACGGGCACAAGCTTCAGGGCAGAGGGCCGCCTGAACCATGAACAGAGGTTTAGCGTGTGCAACCTGGTGATGAGTCCAAAGCTTTGAAACTGGGACCGTTTCTGCCAAGCTTACTTAGCCTGCTCTGCAACATCTAAATGTCCTTCCCAGAGATGTACGAGTAAAGATGAACCTTTTATTATATTCTTTATTATGTTCAGTTAGCCAGCTTATAGTACATCATTAGTTTTTTTTGTTTTTGTTTTTGTTTTTTTTTACATCATTAGTTTTTGTGTAATGTTCAAGACGAACACTTTAAACAGGACTGAGGGGGTCTGGCATAACATGAGGGGGGTTGGGCCCCTCATCCTACAGCAAATCTTCTCTTGTTCTCTGTCCTTCAGCTGCACTCACCTTTCAGCTTCTGGAACATGACTGCTTCCTCCTTCCACAAACCCCCTGAATATGCTCTTTCCTCTGTCTAAAACTATCTCCCTCCTATCCCTTTCCCCAGTTAAACCTCAATCAGGAATTTTCCAGAGGCAACTTCTTATTCTGTGACACATTCTTACAGCATCTCAGAACCTTTCTCCCCAGCACTGTCTCATTTGTGTTTGTGTATTTATTTCTGAGATGTCTCAGTATCACTCTTCCTCACCAGACAGTGCCATGAGGAAGGCTTTTTTTTTTTTTTTTTTTTGGTTCCTCAATGTATCCCAGCACTCAGCACAACTCTGGGTATATTATGTAAGTTCTTCAGCATTTGTGGATGAAAAGAAAAAAGGTATGAATAAATGAGAAGTTGAACTCACATCATCAGAGTCTGGCACTGAGTGTAAAAGAGCTCAGCTTCTAAGGAAAAGATGACATAGAGATAGAAACAGAGAGGAAAACCATTAAGGGGAAAAGCTATTTAGAACCAAAGCAAAGCTGTCACTTATCTTCCTCAGTGCCTGGTGTCGGTATGAAGTATTTATTCAATACCTAAATGAATAAATTTAAGAGGCGTGGCAATCCATCAAGATTTCTCTTTCTACTTCTGCTGCATGTTTGTGTCTGTATGCTCCTAATTCTACTAGCCTCTAGTAGCTTGCTTCTTCTTATGCCTTTTCTCTCTTTTTTTGGTCTTTTGTTCTCCACCACTCTCCACTCTATGGTGATTATTATTTTATTTGGTCTTGGTTATTCATCACATCAAGGACAATTTGCTCCCATCAGAATTATTTCTTCCAGATAAAATCTCATATTCTTTGTGCCAACTTGCTTTCTTATATTTTCCCCTGGTTAAAACTTACTTAGAACACTGCTTAGAAATTTTCTCAGAAGGACAGAAGGTTGTTATATTCCATGTTTTTTTTTTTTTTTTTTAATTTTGAACGTGGACTCACTTGGCATCATATCATTCTTTCAGAAAACGCACTAGACAGAAGAAAACGAGACCATGATAAGAACACTCTAGTACCTACCAAGACACTGCCCATTCCAACCTCGGAACCCTTCTGTGCAGGGAACACACTGGTACGACCCAGGAGAGTTCACACACTGCTCATCTGGACAAGTGCTTGTGGTCAAGCATTCGTCAATATCTGGAAAACCAAAAAACCAGGTCACAAACATTTTTTATCAGACTACTGAAGCAGAAACATACTTTGCTGATGAAGTAGAGGGTGGGGTGGGGGAGGTGTGTTCTATCTACATTTTGATGGTGAAAACATTAAGTAGGTAAGTCAAACACTGTCTACACTTAAACACCACAGGGATAAAGCATGGCCAGGTGTATTTTGATTAAAATATTTACACACATTCAAAAGAAGAACTTGGCCCCAAATGCCCAACTGGCAGGGTCAGACCTCTCACCCTGGGAGCTGGCAGCTCCTCGTGGGCCGCTTCTGGAACATCAAACCTTTGAGGCAAGAGTGCAGCTTGCCAGATAGAAATGTAACAAACAGGCATGAGAATGACGAAGCCACAAATCCACCTGGCCAGAGGCTCTCTCTGCAGACAATGGATGCTCTAGGGAAATCCTTGCTCTGGCTTCATGGGCCCAAGAATACCCTGGGTTTGAATATTTTAAAACTTTTCATAGGATAGGAATTCCTTGGAGGTGGAAAAAACACATTAGGAGAGAATGAACTCATCAAGTATTTCCAAGAGTTTCCAGAAAACATGGTGATATGATCGATCACAGGGTAATATTTCCTCACAAAAATACACCTTATTTTTCACATTCACAGCTAACTGAAGTTATTTATCATCTTTCTTTTCAATGTGCGTTGGAAAAAAAACACCTTCAATCTGGCTGGAGCTGTGGCAGAGGGAGCTACTACAGTGACTTCAGGCATTCTGAAGAATGGAAGAACAACAGAATGGGGGAAAAGAAGGAGACAGGAAATGGTTCAAGAGTTTAACATAACGGGTGGTACCATGGGTACCAGTCCCATTGGAAATAATCATTTTTCTAGAGTTGGATACTGAATTCATGTGACTGGATTTAATGTCTAAGTGTTCTCATTTAAAATGTATATAGGACCCCTGATCACACTTAAAATAGAGACAGAATTTTCAGGACAGAAGCTGAAAAGTAAAAGAAATACATAATGGCTACAGCCATTCATTCTGGTAAATTTTCAAAAATTATCTCCCCCTTATCACTAGATGGGTGTGAAAAGATGCTTAAAGTAAAAAAGAGGCTCAAAGTAAAAAAGTTGAGGGTGATATTAATAGAACAGCACAGGTCAGTGTGGTAATTTTCTTTTTCCTATCAGCGAAAAATCCTTGCCAAAAGACAATGACACACAGTGTTTCTTTTTTTTTAAGGTCAGATGTTCTGGGACTTCTTGTTCTACAAAAAGATGATGCTTGCCAGGTTCATTTTCCAAACAGCATTACATTCTTCTCTGGAAGGAATTTTTTTTTTTTTAATAGAACTACAACTGCTAAGTCAGAGAAGGTCATTGAAAAAGCCTGGTCCAATAAATAAGGTGCAGTGTTAAGCAATACAAGACAACATCCTTGAACTTCCCACTACCCTCACCTCTGCTTGCTTGTACCCTCATCCGTAGACGAGGGACTACCTGCCCGGGAATACCTTAGCGGAGCAAAGTAAGGACGCATGAGATAATGTCTGTGAACTACAATAGATTCCTTGGAGACTGGCGCTGTTTGAAAGCAGCTTTGTTAGTGGCAGCTGAGAAAATCTTTGGTGAGCCAGAAACCTGGGGACCTTTGGTTCCGGTCCATGACGAAATTAGAAAACAGCCATGTTTTTTGGCTCCTTCTTCTTTTCAAGCCATTTAATGAGGATAGAATTATAATATTATTTACTCAGGGAACCCTGGTAGTATTTTTGTTAATTTCCACACGTTGAATGGTCCTGAAAAGTCCCCTGACTGCTTCCCATTTGCTTACAGAGCTTTCATATTTCTTTCCTACTCCTTCCCAGTTTCCATCCCTATGCCACAGTTACTAGTTAAACGTCCTCTCTTCCCATCCTGAAACTGTAGGCAGAACTTAAGAATCAGCATTTGACCTCTCTGGGGAGTGTTGCTTTGCACATCCATGCTTGTCAGGTAAACCCACGCGATTAAAACAACGACAACAACAACAAACAACAACAAAACCACTCCCACAGATACAGATGTACTGAGAAGGTCTCTGCAAAAACACATCATCAGGAAAAGGGGGAGGTTTCCAGAGACTAAGAGTTCTTGAGAACCAGTGAGGCGAGAGGCACCACACAAGACACGACAACAACAAAACCACTCCCACAGATACAGATGTACTGAGAAGGTCTCTGCAAAAACACATCATCAGGAAAAGGGGGAAGTTTCCAGAGACTAAGAGTTCTTGAGAACCAGTGAGGCGAGAGGCACCACACAAGACATGACAGCATGCATTTATTCTCACGACAGCCCGGAAAGTTAACTTTGCGGCTCAAAGGGGCTAAGTCACTGGCTCCAAGCCAGACAGTTCCTAAGCGTGGGAGCCAGGAGCCAAGGCCAGTGTCCTGCCCTTTCCTGGGCATGCTGCCTCTCAGGGGCACAGGGAGGGTCCCTTGTAAGAGGAGAGTGGGGACACTTCACCCCTTGCTGTCCCACGGCCCTCAGCTGCCAGAGGAGACCTTATAGCTCCATTCTGATCCGAGCTGGCCGAAGATTCAGTAATGAAAAATGCTCCCGTTTCTCTCCAGATCAGAATACAAGGGGCTGAACAAGAGGCCAGGCGGATAGGCAGGTGCAGGCTGCCAAAAAACATCTAATTAGCTTTCCCTCTGAGCACGGGTCATTAGATCATGAAGAAAACCAACCCAGAGGAGCCAGGGACAGCTGAGTGCAGCCTGCCTCAGCGTGGCTGACCCTGCCCCGGCCTGGAAGCCCAGCCACGTTAGAAAAGAGGCTGCTCCTCGGGCAGGCAGGCAAAGAGCCCCATGGAACCAGCACCGTCCACAGCAGCCTGGCCCTTCAGACATGTGCTCAGGGACCCCGCCACTCTTCTGTTGGCAGGCACCCATGCAGCACTGAAGAGGCAGTGCAATACATTTCTTCATGGAAATAATTCTTGCAAAAAGAACCTTTGCAACTGGGACACAAACATGAGCAGAAAAATTAAGTGGTTAATCATTCTGGCCATGCTCTAAAAGCTTTTCAGAACTTTTTTTTTTTTTTTTTTTTTTAACACAACACTAGCAGCTTCATTGCTGCGGTCAATAATAAAGAAATTTTATCTCGCGTGCTGGAATGTGACCTGCAGTTAGTCAGACGGTGCATCTGTGGAGGGTTGGTGAGCTAGTCCCAAAACACACAAAACGAATGTAACGAGGCAAAAGGTTGGAAATTAACCGTCAACAGTGGGTAAGCCCGTACCACGCTCCCAGAGGAAAGATCCAGAAGCTGGAATTAAGTCTGGATTTATGCTAAGTTACTCTGCAATTAATTATTCCAAAGTGATTTATTCTAAATGCCAGGGAAGGCAGTTGCTGAAGTAGATAACAAGGAGAATGGGACGATGGACGGTAATCCGGACCAAGCCACTGAGGAGAGGCAAAGAGGCTGTGAGTCCAGAAGGCAGGAGGAGTGTGGATGAGTTCGTGTCGCACACACAAGGGCAGAGGAAGGCAAGTCCCGGGCTGGGTGCCTGGCAGCCTCGGTTGTGGACCCAGCCCTGCATTTCAAGCTCACGTGCACCCTGCACGTGGACGTGGCGCAGACTCACCCTCGCAACGGCCTCCCCGGGTCATGCGGTACCCGCTGTCACAGTATTCGCACCGGAAGGCCCCCGCAGTATTGATGCAGTACCCTTCCCCGCACACATCTGGCCTCAGGCACTCGTCAACATCTACATGAAGCAGAAAACATCGTCAAGTTTTATTTCTCAGAATAGAATTTCAAACTTCTCCCATCTCCCCGGTCAGTTTGAAGTCAAGAATAAAATAACCTATTCCTACCACCATCTCTTCAATTGGTTTGACATGTTTCAAAAACTGAGTGGTTCTGATTTATGGGGGGCCCGAAACATTTACCACCTAGGGCTCCGCACATATTGGACACTCTTCATTCAAAAGTGATGGAGAAAAGATTCCATTTTTATATTCTCCAGTACCTACTATGTCATAAAAGGTGTTCAGTAATAAATTCTGGGTTGCCTGAATAAGCAGTAAGATTAATGGGATCTTAGGGGAGCTAACAACCCAAATCTGGGAATTTATGCATCAGGAAGAACACTGCCATTACCTATGCAGTTAGTACCCTCCTCACTGGCCATAAATCCTGCTGGGCAAATACACAAGAAACTTCCCTCGGTGTTTTCACAGCGTCCCTGGGAGCAGAGCTGTTGGGCCTGAGTGCATTCATCAATATCTGTTAACAAAAATACAGATAAAAGGATTAGTGCAGTGTAGCATGAAATTTGGTCTCCCTGTCCATAAAATACCAGTGAACTATGCCCTGTGCGCCAAATCTTCCTAACTGAGGAGAACAGTAAGTGGAGACATGATCGTAGTCCTCAGGTACTTGAAGGATGGTTATTAGGAACAGGGAATTTGCTTAGGGTGTTTTGTTTCAAGAGCCAAAACTACAAGCATGGCACTGTTGTTTCTGAGAAACAGATCTGGGTCAACGCAGAAGGACCTGCCAGACTCATGAAGTCATCTAAGCGCTGAAATTTGCTGTGTGACTCCCAGGTCAGTTCAGCAGAGGTGGCCAGAAATATACTGAAAGGGATTCTTCCGTTGCACATGTGGGTGAAGTTGGACCAGATCGTAACTGCCCCTCTCAACTTCATATTCCAGGGTTCCAAACAGAATAATAGGATGTATGTATCCAAATTCAAGAGAAAAAGCTGTGGGAGAGAGCAGGTGGATTCTTCCCTTGACCTAACCCACACGTACATGTGAAACCAAACAGCACAAGTCACACAGCCTGCAGAACGGCAGTTAGCACACTAAAGCCACATTAATTGGGTCTTCGCCTTTGTTGCTTTCTATTAATTGCGTCTACGCCTTTGTTGTTTTCTATTAATTGCGTCTACGCCTTTGTTGCTTTATAACTCTTAGTGCTGAATTTCCTTTTTCTAAAAAAGAGAGAAATTAAATTTAGTGTTAACATAATGCACTCAAATGATTTCCATAACGCTATTATACCTCGGAGATACATTTTTTTCCAAAGAACGATGTACAAGACCCTGTGTTTTGTAGATTCATTAACAACTTTGTGTCAGCTTGTTTTCTTTTTTTTGTCAGCTTGTTTTCAGTTTAGAAATTGCTTTTAGAAATCAGATTTTATGCACTTACATGAATGTAAGTCTTTATTGCAGTACATATTAATTTTATTTTGCTAAATACATATTAGTAGGTAGCTATTGCTACCATTTTATTGTTCTATATTTTCTTATATTATTCTACTATACCTAGAAACCTCTGGAAATTTTTTCACCTTCATCTTTTTAAAAAAATTTTTTCCACCTTTATCTAATTATATTACATTTGGCCGGGTAGGTAGGTAGGTACATTGAACCAGGAGACAGGAGCATCCCAGAAGATTAATAAACCTCTTTTTGGGCTCTCTTAGTTCGGGGATAAAAATTTTAAAAAATTAAACACAATAACATTTCCCATGATAATTACATAAAACATGTTCTTAATGTGTAAATATTTGGTATTTAATAATTTCATCTATCAAAAGCGTCTCTTACCAACACATTTCCTCTGTTGCTCACTGAACCTGTAGCCATCATAGCAAATACAGGTATATCTCACGGGTAGGTTAATGCAGTGTCCTGCTCCACAGATATCAGGGTTCACAGTACATTCATTGATTTCTTAAAAATAAATAGAGAAAAAAACAGACATCAACAAAGAGTTCTCCCCTTTCAAACCATCCCTGTGAATTTTCTGCTTAGCTTATTGCCAGGTATGCAGTTAGAAGACAAAGGTCACCTCTAATTTATCCAGAGAAAATAAAAACCTTACTTCAAAAAGATACACGCACCCGTGTGTTTACTGTAGCATTATCTACTATAGCCAAGATATGGAAGTGACCCAATTGTCTACCAAAAGACGAGTGGGTAAAGAAGATGTGGTATAGACAGTGGCCAATAACTCAGCCATAAAGAAGAATGAGATCTCTCCATGTGTGACCATATGAGTGGAGCTAGAGAGTATTCTACTAAGAGAAGTCAGTCAGAGAAAGACAAATACCACACGATTTCACTTACATATGGAATCTAAAAAAGCAAAACAAATGAGCAAACAAACAAAAAAGCAGCAATAGACCTTAAATACAGAGAACAAATGAAAGTTGCCAGAGGAGAGGCGGGTGGGGGTTTGGGCAAGGTGGGTAAAGGGGAGTGGGAGATACTGGCTTCCAGTTATGGAAAGATGAAGTCACCGGGATGAAAGGCACAGCACAGGGACTCTAGTCAATGGTAGTGCAACAGCATCATGTGGTGACCGACGGCGGCTGCGCGTGAGTGAGCATGGCACAGCAAACAGACTCGGTTATATGCCTGAATCTAATGCAACACTGTGTCCACTTTACGTCAATTTGGAAAAAAAAAAAAAAAAAAGACAGTGACCTCTAAAATCAAGTATAAATTCATTTGCTTACTGCGTAATTGCTCCATTAGTTGCACCCCAAATCATCAATAACTCCTAATGGAACAACCTCTAAAGTGAACGGGAGTGGGGAGTGACTCAGAAAAAGGGCACTTTGGAAGTTGCAAGATAATCAGTTCTTTCTAACTTCTAAGAGGGCCCACAATGAGTTTCTATCCACTCCGGTTCATCTGACAGGATGGACTCGGAACCATCAGGTGAGTTCTCCTGATAAGAAATATGTGGTAACGTTTTATTCATTAGCAGCTCAAATTCAATTTCCAACAACTGTGTCGAACCTCCTCCAAAATTTCTCTTTAATTCTCAAGAAAGGTTTACCATTTCTCATCAAAGCCAAACTTCTGGGTGTAATTCACTCTTAATTTGTTAATTTCAACATGAACATATTTGTATTGAGGTAAAGCAGAATCTTCTTCCCAATCTTCTTTGCTAAATCCTTTGTGATCCTAATGGTTCCTGCTGGAAACTCGCTTCTTCTGTAAGGCCTGAGCAGACTGGTGCCCTGAGTCCTCACTTTATTCAGGGAACACACTATGGTAGAGGCAGGAATCCATGCTCAGTGAAGGCCATCAAAATGAGCTTCATGACCAAAAGGATATAAGATGGCCTTAAATTACCTGAGGACTCAAAAGTGGCCTCCTAAGAGGAATTACTCTCCTTAGACAGTCTGTTTTCGATGACTTTGTAAGATGTTATAGTGGCATCGTGGTGGTGGGGCAGGTCAGCTGGTAGAAGCCCAGGTTTACAGACAGTGCAAACACAAATCCTGCTGCCCTTTCTTTGCTCTATAACACAGGGGCCAGCTACTCAGACACTCTATGTCTCACTTTTCTGTGTGTTAGATAAATGGGAATAATTAGAGCACCAACTTGAGCATCAGGTTCAAAAACAACTAATGCACACAGCCCAATGTCCGGCACACCATACGTGCTCAATGCAAGCTAGTCATTAAAGACCTACATGTGAGACCTGAAACCCTAACAACTCTAGAAGGGAGCACAAGCAGTAATTTCTCTGACATCGGACATAGCAACACTTTTCTAGATATGTTCCTTGAGGCCAGGAAATCAAAAGCAAAAATAAATTACTGGGACTTTATCAAAACAAAAGGCTTCTATACAGTAAAGGAAACAATCAACAGAACTAGAAGACAACCTACTGAGAGAAAATATTTGCAAATGATATACCTTGATAAGGGGTTAGTATTCAAAAATATATAAAGTGCTTGAAGTGCTTGTATACCTCAATACCAAAAAAACAAATAATCCACTTTAAAAATGGGCAGAAGACATGAAAAGACATTGCTCCAAAGACCTACAGAAGGCCAAAAGACACATGAAAAGATATTTAATATCATTTGTCATCAGGGAAAATGCAAATCAAAACCACAGTGAGATATCATCTCACACCTGTCGGGGTGACTAAAATCAACAACACAAGAAACAAATGTTGGTGAGAACGTGGAGAAAAAGGAACCCTCATGTGCTGTTGGTGGGAATGCAAACTTGTGCAGCCACTGGGGAAAACAGTATGGAGGTTTCTCAAAAAATTAAAAACAGAACCACCATATGATCTAGTTATTCCACTACTGGGCATACCAAAAGAAAATGAAAACACTAATTCAAAGGTATACATACACCGAGATGTTTACTGCAGCATTATCTACAATAGCCAAACTACATAGCCCAAGTATCCACTGACAGAAGAATGGACAGAGAAGATGTGGTGTAGATATATACAATGGGATATTACTCAGCCATAAAAGGAATGAAATCTTGTCACTTGCAACAACGTGGATGGATTTCCAGAGAGCATAATGCTAAGTGAAATAAGTCAATCAGAGAAACAGAAGGACCATGTGTTTTCACTCATAGGCAGAATGAAGGAAACAAAACAAATGAACAAAGGGGAAAAAAGAGACAAACCAAGAAACAGACTCAACTATAGAAAACAAACTGATGGTTACCAGAGGGGAGTTGGGTAGGGGGATGGCTGAAATAGGTGAAGAGGATTAAAAATACCTTATGATCAGCACTGAGTAATATACAGAATTGCTGAATCACTATTTTGTATACCTGGAACTAATATAATAATGTACATTAAGTATACTGAAATTTAAAAATTAAGAAATTAAAAAAATAAAAATTTAAAAAAGGAAATAAGGGAGGAAAGTTCCTTTAAGTAATCCATATACTTAATTTTTTTTTATTTTACTGATTTAACAGTGAATTATAAACCAATAACTTTTTATGTGTAAGAAAGCCCAGCTAGCCATTATTATCATCATTGTAGATGTTGTTCCTTTTGAGATCATTTAAGAATATGTAACAAAGAAACTGCACATTTATAACAATGTTACCTTGGACTATGATCCCATTGCCATCACCAAGTAAACAATGCTTACAAGGCATGCTGCCACGGGAGAGTCTGAGTGCCCAGGGCAAGCAGACCTGAGCCTCAAGCAGGACAAGCTACCGCAACAGCCTTGCTCAAGGGGGTCTGTGGTTTGAGCATGAAGAAAAACAGGTGTGCTACCATCACCAATAACCTACCATGAATTCTGCAGGAGAATGTGAAAAAAGCAGTGCTTTAATAAAGACTCACTATGGACATGACATAAATTAGGGCTGAGGCTGCTTTCCAAAAACCCAAACCACAGTATTCATTTCTCCACAACTGCTATTCACTGTGCTTCGACTTTAAGACAACTGGTGCAAATCATTTGGAAAGTCACTTAGACTTTAAAAGGAAGCATATGAATGCAGAGCTGCAGTATCCATGTGGATGCCCCGCGCTTAAAAACTACCCAGACCTTTAGTGAGCCTATTTATGCTAATTCACTACCAGAAAAATAGACTTGCTTAGTCTGTTTAATGTAAAGTCACAGAAAACATACAGTAACTTGAAAGGCTAAAAACATGGGTAACTAACATGACTGCTTAAACTTCAGTGACTGGCAGTAATGGAAAAAATGAATTATGAAACATATATAGCATAATACATCATTGACAGGATAGGAAAATGTTTATTTGTTAAAAATATATAGTTGGTTACAAATACAGAATATAATCTAAATTCCGACATACGCAGAAAAGACAGGAAAAAAAGAAATCTCCATGTTATGATTATGGGAATTAATATTTTCTGCTCTACATTTTTCTTCATTTTTCAAAATTTCCACAATGAGCATGTATAATTACTTTTATAATCAGAAGTCTTCCTTTAAAAAAAAATCATTTCTATGCCACAAAAATCTGAAGGTAAAAGGTCACCTTCTCCAGGTTAAAATCTTAGACGCTCAGAGTTCTCTTCTCTGTTTACAGGAATTCCTTATAAGAATAGTGTGAAAATCACATCTCTAACCATCTATCCCATATTATAGGTAGATGCCTTCTCTGAAAATTATTGATATTTACTTTTCTCGATTTTCCCTGTAATTACTGATCTTCCTTTACAGTTTTCTCTGACATTTCCTTAAAACAGAAAAGATATATTGATCAGATTTTTTAAAAAAAGATCAGAAGATGAATTAATGTAGTCAGGACAAGGATTCAGAACAAGTTCAAAGTCTATAATAATCTGGGGTTTTCATGCAATGCTTGAGCAGGACTCGCTGCCCCAATGCCCACACATACCAATTTGTTGATTACCAAATATCTGTAACTTTCCAAGCGTAGCTTTAGAATGGAAGTTTTACAGGTGTGAACAAAAATCTTCAAAACTATGGGATGTTTAAATCAAATATAATACATCCTTACACCATAGACTGCCAACATATTTAAACTGTTTCTTTTTACATCAGCTCTAAAATAGGGGAAATACTGAAGAAATGTACTGCTTAGTCTTTGGAAATAAAGTGAATATAATGGCCTTTTCTTCCATTCTAGTATCTTCAGTAGAAGCTATGAGGATAAATATTTATGAGGCATGTTTGAGGATCTTTACCTGATTACCTCACTGATAAAGTTTATAGAGATACAGCTTACAAAGGTTGATCCCAGTTGGCAGGGTACTAACGTATGTAAGAAAATGTTACTCTGACACCACTAGAGGGTACTAAGAGATACATCAAAGGAGTGGAGGGACATTTACTAAAATGTACTTGATTTCTACCCTGTTTGTCCCATTTTTTTTAATGTAAGTGATTAATTAATGTGACTTTCATCAGTGTGGCCTCAGAGCTCCTTTCCATCCATCTGTGAGGCAGGATTCCACCCTTGTAAGTAGAAAAAAGAGTTGTAACACCATCAAAACACCTCAGAATTTTTCAAACAAGTCTCCTAACCACCTCTGCCTGTGCTTTCCCTTCCTTTTCTACTAGATTTTCATTCTCCAGGGTGTATTATTACAGTGAAAGGCGAGTCCTGAAGGTACTGTCTTGAGGAAGATTTGGAAAAATTCTCTCATTTCTTCATTTTTCTTTTTTAAGGAAAAAAACATTATGTTTTTTATTTTTCTAAGAGGACCCTCATACATAGGGATGTGAACCTGTTCCCATAGAATGAATCAGCTTATGTTGAAATCTACAATTCTTTGAGCAGACTGTGTGGACATAAGCACAAGAATTATTATAAAACCTCACACAGGAAGCACTAATTTATTGGTCTCCAGGGTACTCTAGTTAATGAAAAGGTCTAGACTTCTTTAGCATGTTTGGTTTCTCAAAGAGATCATTAAGAGGCTCTTTCCACTGGATTCATCCCTAACGCTCTTCACATGTCCCCTGGTCCTCAGGACCACCTTAATGTTTCCTACTCTCTGTGCCCCTGAGACACCTTTACCTTCACCTGGTCAAGGACCATATTCTGTTTCTTTCACTTAGTGGTCCGTTTAGAACCTGGAAAAAGAGCCATGACCAAAAGCCAATGGAAAACCAAATACTCTATCCCAGCAACAGGCCAACAGTGGATTTAAGAGTTTGATATCTTCAAATGTAGTGATCCGAAGGGGCACGTGCACCTGAATGTTTATAGCAGCAATGTCCACAATAGCCAAACTATGGAAAGAGCCCAGATGTCCATCAACAGATGAATGGATAAAGAAGATGTGGTATACACACACACATACTCACACACACACACACACACACACACACACACACACACACACACACACACAATGGAATACTATGCAGCCATCAAAAATGAAACCTTGCCTTTTGTAATGACATGGATAGAACTAGAGGGTATTATGCTAAGCAAAATAAATCACTCAGAGAAAGACAATTATCAGATGATCTTTCTGATATGAGGAATTTGAGAGGCAGGGCAGGGGGTCGGAGAGGGAAGGGCAGGAAAAATGAAACAAGATGGGACTGGGGAGGGAGACAAACCATAAGAGACTCTTAATCTCAGGAAACAAACTGAGGGTTGCTGGGGGGGTCAGGGGAGGAGGGGTAGGGAGGCACACAGAGAGAGAAGAGGAAGGTTATGGACATTGGGGAGGGTATGTGCTGTGAAAGGTGTAAGACTGATGATTCACAGACCTGTACCCCTGAAACAAATAATATATTATACGTTGATTTAAAAAAAAAAAAAAGAATTTGGTATATTTATTGTTTTTTCCAAAATGAAAAAGAAAGCTTTTTGGCAAAATATAAGAATGAGTATTCTGACCTTTCACTTTTTTCCTCATTAGATGAATACTCAAAGTAAAGTAAGTAAGTAAGTAAATAAATAAAGCTTGGAAATATTAAAGCACAGTGATTTTAAATGAAAAAAGGAGTTCATTTTCCATCAGCATACATAGTTTACTGAAGCCGTAATGACCGGCAATACACTTTAGGGACAAACATTTTTTAAAGGGGTCAATTCTGAACTTTGGAAAAGCTGATGAGCAAACAGTTTTTATAATGTTGGGCCATGATCATTACAAAGGTTTCCACAAGGTAGTCATGGAAGTCAAAGAATAATTTTTGGCTGTTATGCGAGAGCCATGGAGGAAGTTTGGGAAGAGGAGGAAGAAGGCGTCAAATGTTAATTCATGGAAAGGTTTACAAAAATGCTCTGGCTTCCTAGCTGCCCCACAATGAGCATAAATTGTCCCACAACAATTGAAACAGATGTTTCCACTTCGCAAATATTTGCCAGAGGTTTGATTTTCCAACCTATCCTTGAGCTATTAAGACACTATGCTAAATCAAGAATTTATATGCTGAAATGTATAATTTATTTGGAAACAGTATGCCAATAATGTCACAAGCCACCAAATCAGCTGTTACGAGTAGAATATATCACACTTATGTCCTGCAAATATGTGGCTCGCTTCATAATTACTGCATGTCAAAGTATATTTGAATGAATCTGAAAAGGCTCCTTCCAATCTCATCACCATAAAGATATCATCACTAAGCAATGTGGAGCTGATTTTGTTTATTTTAGATTCTTACGTATTATTCTATTCCTTACTTCAACTTGTGAGACAAACTAATAGTGACAAGTAAGATTTACCTCCTCTGTGTTTTAGGGGAAAAAAACCATTGTGTAACAATCTGGATGGAACGGATCAGACTGCTCCCTTAATCTATATGTTTGGCTCTCATATCAAACCAATGGGAACATCTATAGTTTGATTTAAATTAAATTTGATACAAAACAATCTTCTTGCTCTAGTGTAGATTGCTGATTATTGTGTAGCTCTAAAGTTGCAGACCATTTTAATTCAAAGACTATAATATTCTCCCCATGGATTGTTTCAGAAAGTTTCCTCTACTATAGGATGTAGGAACACCTACAAATGCTGCATAAAATTTTAACGTCACTCTTTTCCTGGAAGGAAACAGTCGTGCTTCAAACATGCGATAGCAGATGTTGGCCCTGTATCTTTGCCAACCTCAAATTAAGTTGTTTTCTAACAACTTCATAGAGCACAGCCACTTTTTTGGGAAAAAGCTCTGTAGTTCAGTTGAAGCTAAGTACCTTCAATTTGTTTTTCCTCACACAGCTGCATTTACATGGCAAAACTGCATTTATCTAGTCAACCTTATTCAACCTCTACAAAGCTTGCTTGCAAAAAGTCCACCCACTGAAGTCTGCCATTGTTAAAAAGGCACGAAACTGTGCTTGTACACTGGAAAACAGAAACATAGGTATACAGTATTCAGACCTAGTACATTGCATTGTCACACTGCAATTTTCCTTTCTAATAATATTTGGTCAACAGTGTGAAGATCCTTGCTGTCCAAGATGGTGTATCATATCTTGGTGTATGTTTCATTGCACAGCAGATTCTCTTACAGATGTGCTTAATAAAGCAAGCAGACCCATAAATGACTTCAGAATAGAGAAGAACTGTTTTAGCCTTGGCCATTAAAAAACAACAATAACAACACTATCATTTCATTGCATCACTCTAGAAGTACTGAGAAGATCTGATATTTCTCTATCACTTAACTCAGTATTAAGAGTAAAATCAAAGAGCAGTTGCCATGCACTAACTAGGGAAGGCTACGGCTCTGGCTACAGTGCCCTGAACTGGGTAAAAACACAGTGTGTTCCATGATGTGACTCTATGCTCCTTTGTTAAGTGCACTTCGTCTTGGAACACACAGGTACTTTCTAAAAACATTTTCCAGGGGTGCCTGGGTGGCTCAGTTGGTTGAGGATCCAACTCCCGATTTCAGCTCAGGACCAACATCAAGGGTCCTGAGATCAAGCCCAGTGATGGGCTCTGCACTGGGCTTGGAGCCAGCTTGGTATTCTCTCTCCCTCTCCCCACCCCCAAACCTGCTATGTCCAGCTTGCACATGCACTCTCTCTCAAAAACAAAACAAAACAAAACAAAACAAAACACTTTCCAGTCCAAGGTCTCAATTCAAATATCTAAGAGAATTTACAACCACATTTTTGAGAAAACAGCCAAAAGGTTTTTTAACATATAAAAATGACATATTTTTTTTTTAAGATTTTTATTTATTTATTTATTTGACAGAGAGAGATCACAAGTAGATGGAGAGGCAGGCAGAGAGAGAGAGAGAGAGAGAGAGGGAAGCAGGCTCCACAACAACAAAACCACTCCCACAGATACAGATGTACTGAGAAGGTCTCTGCAAAAACACATCATCAGGAAAAGGGGGAGGTTTCCAGAGACTAAGAGTTCTTGAGAACCAGTGAGGCGAGAGGCACCACACAAGACACGACAACAACAAAACCACTCCCACAGATACAGATGTACTGAGAAGGTCTCTGCAAAAACACATCATCAGGAAAAGGGGGAAGTTTCCAGAGACTAAGAGTTCTTGAGAACCAGTGAGGCGAGAGGCACCACACAAGACATGACAGCATGCATTTATTCTCACGACAGCCCGGAAAGTTAACTTTGCGGCTCAAAGGGGCTAAGTCACTGGCTCCAAGCCAGACAGTTCCTAAGCGTGGGAGCCAGGAGCCAAGGCCAGTGTCCTGCCCTTTCCTGGGCATGCTGCCTCTCAGGGGCACAGGGAGGGTCCCTTGTAAGAGGAGAGTGGGGACACTTCACCCCTTGCTGTCCCACGGCCCTCAGCTGCCAGAGGAGACCTTATAGCTCCATTCTGATCCGAGCTGGCCGAAGATTCAGTAATGAAAAATGCTCCCGTTTCTCTCCAGATCAGAATACAAGGGGCTGAACAAGAGGCCAGGCGGATAGGCAGGTGCAGGCTGCCAAAAAACATCTAATTAGCTTTCCCTCTGAGCACGGGTCATTAGATCATGAAGAAAACCAACCCAGAGGAGCCAGGGACAGCTGAGTGCAGCCTGCCTCAGCGTGGCTGACCCTGCCCCGGCCTGGAAGCCCAGCCACGTTAGAAAAGAGGCTGCTCCTCGGGCAGGCAGGCAAAGAGCCCCATGGAACCAGCACCGTCCACAGCAGCCTGGCCCTTCAGACATGTGCTCAGGGACCCCGCCACTCTTCTGTTGGCAGGCACCCATGCAGCACTGAAGAGGCAGTGCAATACATTTCTTCATGGAAATAATTCTTGCAAAAAGAACCTTTGCAACTGGGACACAAACATGAGCAGAAAAATTAAGTGGTTAATCATTCTGGCCATGCTCTAAAAGCTTTTCAGAACTTTTTTTTTTTTTTTTTTTTTTAACACAACACTAGCAGCTTCATTGCTGCGGTCAATAATAAAGAAATTTTATCTCGCGTGCTGGAATGTGACCTGCAGTTAGTCAGACGGTGCATCTGTGGAGGGTTGGTGAGCTAGTCCCAAAACACACAAAACGAATGTAACGAGGCAAAAGGTTGGAAATTAACCGTCAACAGTGGGTAAGCCCGTACCACGCTCCCAGAGGAAAGATCCAGAAGCTGGAATTAAGTCTGGATTTATGCTAAGTTACTCTGCAATTAATTATTCCAAAGTGATTTATTCTAAATGCCAGGGAAGGCAGTTGCTGAAGTAGATAACAAGGAGAATGGGACGATGGACGGTAATCCGGACCAAGCCACTGAGGAGAGGCAAAGAGGCTGTGAGTCCAGAAGGCAGGAGGAGTGTGGATGAGTTCGTGTCGCACACACAAGGGCAGAGGAAGGCAAGTCCCGGGCTGGGTGCCTGGCAGCCTCGGTTGTGGACCCAGCCCTGCATTTCAAGCTCACGTGCACCCTGCACGTGGACGTGGCGCAGACTCACCCTCGCAACGGCCTCCCCGGGTCATGCGGTACCCGCTGTCACAGTATTCGCACCGGAAGGCCCCCGCAGTATTGATGCAGTACCCTTCCCCGCACACATCTGGCCTCAGGCACTCGTCAACATCTACATGAAGCAGAAAACATCGTCAAGTTTTATTTCTCAGAATAGAATTTCAAACTTCTCCCATCTCCCCGGTCAGTTTGAAGTCAAGAATAAAATAACCTATTCCTACCACCATCTCTTCAATTGGTTTGACATGTTTCAAAAACTGAGTGGTTCTGATTTATGGGGGGCCCGAAACATTTACCACCTAGGGCTCCGCACATATTGGACACTCTTCATTCAAAAGTGATGGAGAAAAGATTCCATTTTTATATTCTCCAGTACCTACTATGTCATAAAAGGTGTTCAGTAATAAATTCTGGGTTGCCTGAATAAGCAGTAAGATTAATGGGATCTTAGGGGAGCTAACAACCCAAATCTGGGAATTTATGCATCAGGAAGAACACTGCCATTACCTATGCAGTTAGTACCCTCCTCACTGGCCATAAATCCTGCTGGGCAAATACACAAGAAACTTCCCTCGGTGTTTTCACAGCGTCCCTGGGAGCAGAGCTGTTGGGCCTGAGTGCATTCATCAATATCTGTTAACAAAAATACAGATAAAAGGATTAGTGCAGTGTAGCATGAAATTTGGTCTCCCTGTCCATAAAATACCAGTGAACTATGCCCTGTGCGCCAAATCTTCCTAACTGAGGAGAACAGTAAGTGGAGACATGATCGTAGTCCTCAGGTACTTGAAGGATGGTTATTAGGAACAGGGAATTTGCTTAGGGTGTTTTGTTTCAAGAGCCAAAACTACAAGCATGGCACTGTTGTTTCTGAGAAACAGATCTGGGTCAACGCAGAAGGACCTGCCAGACTCATGAAGTCATCTAAGCGCTGAAATTTGCTGTGTGACTCCCAGGTCAGTTCAGCAGAGGTGGCCAGAAATATACTGAAAGGGATTCTTCCGTTGCACATGTGGGTGAAGTTGGACCAGATCGTAACTGCCCCTCTCAACTTCATATTCCAGGGTTCCAAACAGAATAATAGGATGTATGTATCCAAATTCAAGAGAAAAAGCTGTGGGAGAGAGCAGGTGGATTCTTCCCTTGACCTAACCCACACGTACATGTGAAACCAAACAGCACAAGTCACACAGCCTGCAGAACGGCAGTTAGCACACTAAAGCCACATTAATTGGGTCTTCGCCTTTGTTGCTTTCTATTAATTGCGTCTACGCCTTTGTTGTTTTCTATTAATTGCGTCTACGCCTTTGTTGCTTTATAACTCTTAGTGCTGAATTTCCTTTTTCTAAAAAAGAGAGAAATTAAATTTAGTGTTAACATAATGCACTCAAATGATTTCCATAACGCTATTATACCTCGGAGATACATTTTTTTCCAAAGAACGATGTACAAGACCCTGTGTTTTGTAGATTCATTAACAACTTTGTGTCAGCTTGTTTTCTTTTTTTTGTCAGCTTGTTTTCAGTTTAGAAATTGCTTTTAGAAATCAGATTTTATGCACTTACATGAATGTAAGTCTTTATTGCAGTACATATTAATTTTATTTTGCTAAATACATATTAGTAGGTAGCTATTGCTACCATTTTATTGTTCTATATTTTCTTATATTATTCTACTATACCTAGAAACCTCTGGAAATTTTTTCACCTTCATCTTTTTAAAAAAATTTTTTCCACCTTTATCTAATTATATTACATTTGGCCGGGTAGGTAGGTAGGTACATTGAACCAGGAGACAGGAGCATCCCAGAAGATTAATAAACCTCTTTTTGGGCTCTCTTAGTTCGGGGATAAAAATTTTAAAAAATTAAACACAATAACATTTCCCATGATAATTACATAAAACATGTTCTTAATGTGTAAATATTTGGTATTTAATAATTTCATCTATCAAAAGCGTCTCTTACCAACACATTTCCTCTGTTGCTCACTGAACCTGTAGCCATCATAGCAAATACAGGTATATCTCACGGGTAGGTTAATGCAGTGTCCTGCTCCACAGATATCAGGGTTCACAGTACATTCATTGATTTCTTAAAAATAAATAGAGAAAAAAACAGACATCAACAAAGAGTTCTCCCCTTTCAAACCATCCCTGTGAATTTTCTGCTTAGCTTATTGCCAGGTATGCAGTTAGAAGACAAAGGTCACCTCTAATTTATCCAGAGAAAATAAAAACCTTACTTCAAAAAGATACACGCACCCGTGTGTTTACTGTAGCATTATCTACTATAGCCAAGATATGGAAGTGACCCAATTGTCTACCAAAAGACGAGTGGGTAAAGAAGATGTGGTATAGACAGTGGCCAATAACTCAGCCATAAAGAAGAATGAGATCTCTCCATGTGTGACCATATGAGTGGAGCTAGAGAGTATTCTACTAAGAGAAGTCAGTCAGAGAAAGACAAATACCACACGATTTCACTTACATATGGAATCTAAAAAAGCAAAACAAATGAGCAAACAAACAAAAAAGCAGCAATAGACCTTAAATACAGAGAACAAATGAAAGTTGCCAGAGGAGAGGCGGGTGGGGGTTTGGGCAAGGTGGGTAAAGGGGAGTGGGAGATACTGGCTTCCAGTTATGGAAAGATGAAGTCACCGGGATGAAAGGCACAGCACAGGGACTCTAGTCAATGGTAGTGCAACAGCATCATGTGGTGACCGACGGCGGCTGCGCGTGAGTGAGCATGGCACAGCAAACAGACTCGGTTATATGCCTGAATCTAATGCAACACTGTGTCCACTTTACGTCAATTTGGAAAAAAAAAAAAAAAAAAGACAGTGACCTCTAAAATCAAGTATAAATTCATTTGCTTACTGCGTAATTGCTCCATTAGTTGCACCCCAAATCATCAATAACTCCTAATGGAACAACCTCTAAAGTGAACGGGAGTGGGGAGTGACTCAGAAAAAGGGCACTTTGGAAGTTGCAAGATAATCAGTTCTTTCTAACTTCTAAGAGGGCCCACAATGAGTTTCTATCCACTCCGGTTCATCTGACAGGATGGACTCGGAACCATCAGGTGAGTTCTCCTGATAAGAAATATGTGGTAACGTTTTATTCATTAGCAGCTCAAATTCAATTTCCAACAACTGTGTCGAACCTCCTCCAAAATTTCTCTTTAATTCTCAAGAAAGGTTTACCATTTCTCATCAAAGCCAAACTTCTGGGTGTAATTCACTCTTAATTTGTTAATTTCAACATGAACATATTTGTATTGAGGTAAAGCAGAATCTTCTTCCCAATCTTCTTTGCTAAATCCTTTGTGATCCTAATGGTTCCTGCTGGAAACTCGCTTCTTCTGTAAGGCCTGAGCAGACTGGTGCCCTGAGTCCTCACTTTATTCAGGGAACACACTATGGTAGAGGCAGGAATCCATGCTCAGTGAAGGCCATCAAAATGAGCTTCATGACCAAAAGGATATAAGATGGCCTTAAATTACCTGAGGACTCAAAAGTGGCCTCCTAAGAGGAATTACTCTCCTTAGACAGTCTGTTTTCGATGACTTTGTAAGATGTTATAGTGGCATCGTGGTGGTGGGGCAGGTCAGCTGGTAGAAGCCCAGGTTTACAGACAGTGCAAACACAAATCCTGCTGCCCTTTCTTTGCTCTATAACACAGGGGCCAGCTACTCAGACACTCTATGTCTCACTTTTCTGTGTGTTAGATAAATGGGAATAATTAGAGCACCAACTTGAGCATCAGGTTCAAAAACAACTAATGCACACAGCCCAATGTCCGGCACACCATACGTGCTCAATGCAAGCTAGTCATTAAAGACCTACATGTGAGACCTGAAACCCTAACAACTCTAGAAGGGAGCACAAGCAGTAATTTCTCTGACATCGGACATAGCAACACTTTTCTAGATATGTTCCTTGAGGCCAGGAAATCAAAAGCAAAAATAAATTACTGGGACTTTATCAAAACAAAAGGCTTCTATACAGTAAAGGAAACAATCAACAGAACTAGAAGACAACCTACTGAGAGAAAATATTTGCAAATGATATACCTTGATAAGGGGTTAGTATTCAAAAATATATAAAGTGCTTGAAGTGCTTGTATACCTCAATACCAAAAAAACAAATAATCCACTTTAAAAATGGGCAGAAGACATGAAAAGACATTGCTCCAAAGACCTACAGAAGGCCAAAAGACACATGAAAAGATATTTAATATCATTTGTCATCAGGGAAAATGCAAATCAAAACCACAGTGAGATATCATCTCACACCTGTCGGGGTGACTAAAATCAACAACACAAGAAACAAATGTTGGTGAGAACGTGGAGAAAAAGGAACCCTCATGTGCTGTTGGTGGGAATGCAAACTTGTGCAGCCACTGGGGAAAACAGTATGGAGGTTTCTCAAAAAATTAAAAACAGAACCACCATATGATCTAGTTATTCCACTACTGGGCATACCAAAAGAAAATGAAAACACTAATTCAAAGGTATACATACACCGAGATGTTTACTGCAGCATTATCTACAATAGCCAAACTACATAGCCCAAGTATCCACTGACAGAAGAATGGACAGAGAAGATGTGGTGTAGATATATACAATGGGATATTACTCAGCCATAAAAGGAATGAAATCTTGTCACTTGCAACAACGTGGATGGATTTCCAGAGAGCATAATGCTAAGTGAAATAAGTCAATCAGAGAAACAGAAGGACCATGTGTTTTCACTCATAGGCAGAATGAAGGAAACAAAACAAATGAACAAAGGGGAAAAAAGAGACAAACCAAGAAACAGACTCAACTATAGAAAACAAACTGATGGTTACCAGAGGGGAGTTGGGTAGGGGGATGGCTGAAATAGGTGAAGAGGATTAAAAATACCTTATGATCAGCACTGAGTAATATACAGAATTGCTGAATCACTATTTTGTATACCTGGAACTAATATAATAATGTACATTAAGTATACTGAAATTTAAAAATTAAGAAATTAAAAAAATAAAAATTTAAAAAAGGAAATAAGGGAGGAAAGTTCCTTTAAGTAATCCATATACTTAATTTTTTTTTATTTTACTGATTTAACAGTGAATTATAAACCAATAACTTTTTATGTGTAAGAAAGCCCAGCTAGCCATTATTATCATCATTGTAGATGTTGTTCCTTTTGAGATCATTTAAGAATATGTAACAAAGAAACTGCACATTTATAACAATGTTACCTTGGACTATGATCCCATTGCCATCACCAAGTAAACAATGCTTACAAGGCATGCTGCCACGGGAGAGTCTGAGTGCCCAGGGCAAGCAGACCTGAGCCTCAAGCAGGACAAGCTACCGCAACAGCCTTGCTCAAGGGGGTCTGTGGTTTGAGCATGAAGAAAAACAGGTGTGCTACCATCACCAATAACCTACCATGAATTCTGCAGGAGAATGTGAAAAAAGCAGTGCTTTAATAAAGACTCACTATGGACATGACATAAATTAGGGCTGAGGCTGCTTTCCAAAAACCCAAACCACAGTATTCATTTCTCCACAACTGCTATTCACTGTGCTTCGACTTTAAGACAACTGGTGCAAATCATTTGGAAAGTCACTTAGACTTTAAAAGGAAGCATATGAATGCAGAGCTGCAGTATCCATGTGGATGCCCCGCGCTTAAAAACTACCCAGACCTTTAGTGAGCCTATTTATGCTAATTCACTACCAGAAAAATAGACTTGCTTAGTCTGTTTAATGTAAAGTCACAGAAAACATACAGTAACTTGAAAGGCTAAAAACATGGGTAACTAACATGACTGCTTAAACTTCAGTGACTGGCAGTAATGGAAAAAATGAATTATGAAACATATATAGCATAATACATCATTGACAGGATAGGAAAATGTTTATTTGTTAAAAATATATAGTTGGTTACAAATACAGAATATAATCTAAATTCCGACATACGCAGAAAAGACAGGAAAAAAAGAAATCTCCATGTTATGATTATGGGAATTAATATTTTCTGCTCTACATTTTTCTTCATTTTTCAAAATTTCCACAATGAGCATGTATAATTACTTTTATAATCAGAAGTCTTCCTTTAAAAAAAAATCATTTCTATGCCACAAAAATCTGAAGGTAAAAGGTCACCTTCTCCAGGTTAAAATCTTAGACGCTCAGAGTTCTCTTCTCTGTTTACAGGAATTCCTTATAAGAATAGTGTGAAAATCACATCTCTAACCATCTATCCCATATTATAGGTAGATGCCTTCTCTGAAAATTATTGATATTTACTTTTCTCGATTTTCCCTGTAATTACTGATCTTCCTTTACAGTTTTCTCTGACATTTCCTTAAAACAGAAAAGATATATTGATCAGATTTTTTAAAAAAAGATCAGAAGATGAATTAATGTAGTCAGGACAAGGATTCAGAACAAGTTCAAAGTCTATAATAATCTGGGGTTTTCATGCAATGCTTGAGCAGGACTCGCTGCCCCAATGCCCACACATACCAATTTGTTGATTACCAAATATCTGTAACTTTCCAAGCGTAGCTTTAGAATGGAAGTTTTACAGGTGTGAACAAAAATCTTCAAAACTATGGGATGTTTAAATCAAATATAATACATCCTTACACCATAGACTGCCAACATATTTAAACTGTTTCTTTTTACATCAGCTCTAAAATAGGGGAAATACTGAAGAAATGTACTGCTTAGTCTTTGGAAATAAAGTGAATATAATGGCCTTTTCTTCCATTCTAGTATCTTCAGTAGAAGCTATGAGGATAAATATTTATGAGGCATGTTTGAGGATCTTTACCTGATTACCTCACTGATAAAGTTTATAGAGATACAGCTTACAAAGGTTGATCCCAGTTGGCAGGGTACTAACGTATGTAAGAAAATGTTACTCTGACACCACTAGAGGGTACTAAGAGATACATCAAAGGAGTGGAGGGACATTTACTAAAATGTACTTGATTTCTACCCTGTTTGTCCCATTTTTTTTAATGTAAGTGATTAATTAATGTGACTTTCATCAGTGTGGCCTCAGAGCTCCTTTCCATCCATCTGTGAGGCAGGATTCCACCCTTGTAAGTAGAAAAAAGAGTTGTAACACCATCAAAACACCTCAGAATTTTTCAAACAAGTCTCCTAACCACCTCTGCCTGTGCTTTCCCTTCCTTTTCTACTAGATTTTCATTCTCCAGGGTGTATTATTACAGTGAAAGGCGAGTCCTGAAGGTACTGTCTTGAGGAAGATTTGGAAAAATTCTCTCATTTCTTCATTTTTCTTTTTTAAGGAAAAAAACATTATGTTTTTTATTTTTCTAAGAGGACCCTCATACATAGGGATGTGAACCTGTTCCCATAGAATGAATCAGCTTATGTTGAAATCTACAATTCTTTGAGCAGACTGTGTGGACATAAGCACAAGAATTATTATAAAACCTCACACAGGAAGCACTAATTTATTGGTCTCCAGGGTACTCTAGTTAATGAAAAGGTCTAGACTTCTTTAGCATGTTTGGTTTCTCAAAGAGATCATTAAGAGGCTCTTTCCACTGGATTCATCCCTAACGCTCTTCACATGTCCCCTGGTCCTCAGGACCACCTTAATGTTTCCTACTCTCTGTGCCCCTGAGACACCTTTACCTTCACCTGGTCAAGGACCATATTCTGTTTCTTTCACTTAGTGGTCCGTTTAGAACCTGGAAAAAGAGCCATGACCAAAAGCCAATGGAAAACCAAATACTCTATCCCAGCAACAGGCCAACAGTGGATTTAAGAGTTTGATATCTTCAAATGTAGTGATCCGAAGGGGCACGTGCACCTGAATGTTTATAGCAGCAATGTCCACAATAGCCAAACTATGGAAAGAGCCCAGATGTCCATCAACAGATGAATGGATAAAGAAGATGTGGTATACACACACACATACTCACACACACACACACACACACACACACACACACACACACACACACACAATGGAATACTATGCAGCCATCAAAAATGAAACCTTGCCTTTTGTAATGACATGGATAGAACTAGAGGGTATTATGCTAAGCAAAATAAATCACTCAGAGAAAGACAATTATCAGATGATCTTTCTGATATGAGGAATTTGAGAGGCAGGGCAGGGGGTCGGAGAGGGAAGGGCAGGAAAAATGAAACAAGATGGGACTGGGGAGGGAGACAAACCATAAGAGACTCTTAATCTCAGGAAACAAACTGAGGGTTGCTGGGGGGGTCAGGGGAGGAGGGGTAGGGAGGCACACAGAGAGAGAAGAGGAAGGTTATGGACATTGGGGAGGGTATGTGCTGTGAAAGGTGTAAGACTGATGATTCACAGACCTGTACCCCTGAAACAAATAATATATTATACGTTGATTTAAAAAAAAAAAAAAGAATTTGGTATATTTATTGTTTTTTCCAAAATGAAAAAGAAAGCTTTTTGGCAAAATATAAGAATGAGTATTCTGACCTTTCACTTTTTTCCTCATTAGATGAATACTCAAAGTAAAGTAAGTAAGTAAGTAAATAAATAAAGCTTGGAAATATTAAAGCACAGTGATTTTAAATGAAAAAAGGAGTTCATTTTCCATCAGCATACATAGTTTACTGAAGCCGTAATGACCGGCAATACACTTTAGGGACAAACATTTTTTAAAGGGGTCAATTCTGAACTTTGGAAAAGCTGATGAGCAAACAGTTTTTATAATGTTGGGCCATGATCATTACAAAGGTTTCCACAAGGTAGTCATGGAAGTCAAAGAATAATTTTTGGCTGTTATGCGAGAGCCATGGAGGAAGTTTGGGAAGAGGAGGAAGAAGGCGTCAAATGTTAATTCATGGAAAGGTTTACAAAAATGCTCTGGCTTCCTAGCTGCCCCACAATGAGCATAAATTGTCCCACAACAATTGAAACAGATGTTTCCACTTCGCAAATATTTGCCAGAGGTTTGATTTTCCAACCTATCCTTGAGCTATTAAGACACTATGCTAAATCAAGAATTTATATGCTGAAATGTATAATTTATTTGGAAACAGTATGCCAATAATGTCACAAGCCACCAAATCAGCTGTTACGAGTAGAATATATCACACTTATGTCCTGCAAATATGTGGCTCGCTTCATAATTACTGCATGTCAAAGTATATTTGAATGAATCTGAAAAGGCTCCTTCCAATCTCATCACCATAAAGATATCATCACTAAGCAATGTGGAGCTGATTTTGTTTATTTTAGATTCTTACGTATTATTCTATTCCTTACTTCAACTTGTGAGACAAACTAATAGTGACAAGTAAGATTTACCTCCTCTGTGTTTTAGGGGAAAAAAACCATTGTGTAACAATCTGGATGGAACGGATCAGACTGCTCCCTTAATCTATATGTTTGGCTCTCATATCAAACCAATGGGAACATCTATAGTTTGATTTAAATTAAATTTGATACAAAACAATCTTCTTGCTCTAGTGTAGATTGCTGATTATTGTGTAGCTCTAAAGTTGCAGACCATTTTAATTCAAAGACTATAATATTCTCCCCATGGATTGTTTCAGAAAGTTTCCTCTACTATAGGATGTAGGAACACCTACAAATGCTGCATAAAATTTTAACGTCACTCTTTTCCTGGAAGGAAACAGTCGTGCTTCAAACATGCGATAGCAGATGTTGGCCCTGTATCTTTGCCAACCTCAAATTAAGTTGTTTTCTAACAACTTCATAGAGCACAGCCACTTTTTTGGGAAAAAGCTCTGTAGTTCAGTTGAAGCTAAGTACCTTCAATTTGTTTTTCCTCACACAGCTGCATTTACATGGCAAAACTGCATTTATCTAGTCAACCTTATTCAACCTCTACAAAGCTTGCTTGCAAAAAGTCCACCCACTGAAGTCTGCCATTGTTAAAAAGGCACGAAACTGTGCTTGTACACTGGAAAACAGAAACATAGGTATACAGTATTCAGACCTAGTACATTGCATTGTCACACTGCAATTTTCCTTTCTAATAATATTTGGTCAACAGTGTGAAGATCCTTGCTGTCCAAGATGGTGTATCATATCTTGGTGTATGTTTCATTGCACAGCAGATTCTCTTACAGATGTGCTTAATAAAGCAAGCAGACCCATAAATGACTTCAGAATAGAGAAGAACTGTTTTAGCCTTGGCCATTAAAAAACAACAATAACAACACTATCATTTCATTGCATCACTCTAGAAGTACTGAGAAGATCTGATATTTCTCTATCACTTAACTCAGTATTAAGAGTAAAATCAAAGAGCAGTTGCCATGCACTAACTAGGGAAGGCTACGGCTCTGGCTACAGTGCCCTGAACTGGGTAAAAACACAGTGTGTTCCATGATGTGACTCTATGCTCCTTTGTTAAGTGCACTTCGTCTTGGAACACACAGGTACTTTCTAAAAACATTTTCCAGGGGTGCCTGGGTGGCTCAGTTGGTTGAGGATCCAACTCCCGATTTCAGCTCAGGACCAACATCAAGGGTCCTGAGATCAAGCCCAGTGATGGGCTCTGCACTGGGCTTGGAGCCAGCTTGGTATTCTCTCTCCCTCTCCCCACCCCCAAACCTGCTATGTCCAGCTTGCACATGCACTCTCTCTCAAAAACAAAACAAAACAAAACAAAACAAAACACTTTCCAGTCCAAGGTCTCAATTCAAATATCTAAGAGAATTTACAACCACATTTTTGAGAAAACAGCCAAAAGGTTTTTTAACATATAAAAATGACATATTTTTTTTTTAAGATTTTTATTTATTTATTTATTTGACAGAGAGAGATCACAAGTAGATGGAGAGGCAGGCAGAGAGAGAGAGAGAGAGAGAGAGGGAAGCAGGCTCCCTGCTGAGCAGAGAGCCTGACACGGGACTCGATCCCAGGACCCTGAGATCATGACCCGAGCCGAAGGCAGCAGCTTAACCCACTGAGCCACCCAGGCGCCCAAAAATGACATATTTTTATATGATTTATTTTATATATATGTCACATACAATTGTACTTTTTTTCACATAAAACATATACATACTTAAGGTGCACAACTTGATGTTTTGATATACACATGCATTGTGAAATGATCACTGTAATTCACCTAAGTAACACACTGAGCATATTTTTATTTGAAAAATTATGCATACTATGTTTCTGAGGAAGGAGTATGTTAAGAAAGGCTGCAGACTCCTCTATTGACTTCTCTTGTTATATATACAGCCAACCTCATCCTGACCGTCAGTCAGCATGATACATATTAGTGATCTATTTCTGACCATAAAATATTTGCCCACTGTACAGTATATGGAAAATAGAAAATATTCTATAATACCCCCACATCTCTTGGATCTTACTATAAAAAACAACCACTGTTAATATCTGGCATATTTTCTCCCAGGATTTTCTCACTGTATAAGGTGTTTATTTATTTATTTATTTAAAAAAATTTTTTTTAAGATTTTATTTATTTGACAGACAGAGATCACAAATAGGCAGAGAGGCACACAGAGAGAGAAGAGGAAGCAGGCTCCCTGCTGAGAGCCTGGTGTGGGGCTTGATCCCAGGACCCTGAGATCATGACCCACACCAAAGGCAGAGGTTTTAACCCACTAAGCCACCCAGTTGCCCCTGTTTTGTTTTTTTTTTTTTTATAACTGGTATAGTGTTCTCCATTCCTTCATTTTCATATACTTTGTCTTGTGTTTAACAGCATTTTGTGACCATTTTCTATTAGATTTCAATAAAAATTCTTTAAAAATAGTGTATTTCATGGCAGCATCATGTTCCCATGCCTAGATGTAACATAATTATCTATTTCCCTATAGTTAAATATTTAGATTATTCCTACTTTTTCTCTATTAAAGCTGGTGCTGTGGCAAGTATCCATTTATATAAATGATTATCTCAGTCTTCAGAGACATTATTTCTTCACACTAGATATTTCAATATAGGATTACTGGGTCAAAAGTTCTGAATATTTTTGGGGCGCCTGGGTAGCTCAGTCAGTTAACTGTCTGCCTTTGGCTCAGGTCATGATCTCAGGGTCCTGGGATCGAGTCCCGCACTGTCGTGGGTCGGGGGAAATCCCTGCTCAGCAGGGAGTCTGCTTCTCCCTCCCCCTGCTCATGTATGTGTTCTCTCCGTCTCTTTCTCGCTCTCTCCCTCTCAAATAAATAAATAAATTCTTTTTTTAAAAAAAGTTCTTTATATTTAAAAAAAATTTTTTTTTAGAAAGATTTTATTTTTATTTATTTGAGGGAGAGAGAGAGAGAGCTAGCGTGCACAAGCAGGAGGAGGGGCAAAAGGAGAGAGAGAAGCAGGCTCCCTGCTGAGCAGGGGGCCCAATTTGGAGCTTGATCCCAGGACTCTGAGATCATGACCTGGGGCAAAGGCAGTCGCTTAACCACCTGAGCCACCCAGGCACCCTATTTTTAAAATCCTTCATACTTTATGCCAGTTTGAGCTTTCCAAAAGTGGTGAACCAGTTTATATTCCTTTCAGCAATGTGTCTGACCTCAATTTTACTCTAGTAAAAATTAAATGCTAATTTGATAATAATTATTTTGATCTGCATTTCTTTGATTATGGGTTGACATTTCCTATTATATGTTTTTTCTATAAATTACTTGATTTTATTATTTTCCCATTTTTCTATTAGTATTTTTATTGCTGACTTATAAGCGCTCATTATACATTAAGGATATTAATTGTTATGCTGCTGGTTTGTTTCACATTACGATAAATGTTTATAATGTGTCATTAATGATTAAAATTATTATAAAGAATTTTGAAAATATATAAAAATAAATCAAAGAACAAAGATTATCTGTGATCCAATGAACTGGTGATGGTTGAACACTTTGATGTACTTTTTAATTTATTTATGTATTTTTTTGGTGTTTTACTTGTTTACTTATTTTAAGATTTTATATATATATTTTTTGACAGACAGAGCGTGTGCAAGCAGGGGGAGGGGCAGAGGGAGAGGGAGAATGCGGGGCTTGATCCCAGGACCCCGAGATCATGATCTGAGCCAAAGGCAGACACTTAACCCACTGAGCCCCCCAGGAGCCCCTTGGATGTGCTGTCTCTTTCTCTGTGTTTGTAAACATTTAAAAAATAAAATTGGAATCATACCGTGTTCTGTATTGCTCATTTTGCCAGAAGCATTTCCTCATGACATTAAATAGCCTTTTACAGCATTAAAACTATGAGATATTTCACTGTATATGTACCATAATTAACTTAAATGTTCCTCCTTTTTAACAGTATTTAGATGATTTCCAAAGATTTGCTATTATAACTAACCTGCCCTGAGCAATCCATACCTTTGATACAATTTTGATACCACATTTGACAGGAGGCTCACCCCCACGTCTCAAGCACAGGCTGTAGCACGTACCACCACACCCACCTGTGACTTGAGTAGGCGCAATCACTTGGCTGGCACTTGATGTAGAAGCTTCGGGAGCTACTTCCACAGGCACAGGAGGTGATGTTTTTTCAATCACTACTATATGAGAAAGGAGGGGATGAAAAAAATTAAAGCCTGTCAGGTGCTTGGAGGTCCCATTCCAAAATGCAAACGTAATTTAAGTCTACTAACATATCACAGTCCTGCTTGGATACAAAGGACTCTTTATAGATCCCAAAAGCCCCTGGTAGTCATCTATAGTCTCAGTTTCAACATTCAGCAAGAATATATGAGAACAATTCAGAAGCCAAGGAAAAATGAGCCTTCATCAAATGATGACCCTCAAAAGTGTTCTAATAATATATACCTACTCCTGGCCACTGAAAACCATAAGAAACTTAAGTTCCTTCTACCATTCTAAAACATACAAGACCTACACTAACATTATGAGTATATTAATATTCTTAAGTATATCTTTCATATGGCACTTCACTTATGAATTCTAATGATTTATCACACTTTAAAATCAAAGATGAAAGAATCCTTATCTTGCTCTTTTATTCATCGATAATACTCTTACGAATAGCACAGAGCAACAGAAGTTACCTGGAAACTGTGGGTGCAGGTGAATAGTTGAGATGCCTGGAGAGAGCTGGGGTTGACCAGGCTCAAGTTTGGTTTTCTCTTGATCCAATGAAGGTATTTCCTGGGCGGTTGTATTAAAAAGAAAAAGAGAGAGAGAGCAAGAACTGAAAGTAGGAATTATCTTTAGTTTCCACACATTACTATCTTTACTTGATTCTAGTCTTAGAAAGCCAACAAGTAACATGAGACACTTGACAATGACCTGTGCAGTTTTGTGGGGGAAAAATGCATATAGGAAGTGATGCTGAGCCATGACTAAAGCAAGCCTTTGATTCCCCCAGCAGTGCTGATGCATGTACACACCCCCACCTGTGTCCCGGGGGGGTCCAAAGCAAAAGGTCCCTTTAGACACTGTAAACAAATGCATTGGCTCAGGGGCCCATATCTGGTCTCAAACAAGGCAAAACAAACCCCAATGGAGAACTAAGCTGTCCTCTCACGGACATGGTGCCCTGCCCTAGTAAGATGACCAGCCACACTTTGCAGAGTAAATAACGGGAACAGCACATGTGTCAACCAAGAACACACAATACATTAAAATATTTTAAGCCAGGCAGTCAGTAAGGCCTTTCTGGAACCTCCCATCTAGTAACTGTGCATCTCCAGCTCTCAGCATAGTGGTAGTTAAGCAGAGCAACACAAACACAGAGACCTGGACTCGGGGCTTCCTCACGCATCCAGTGGCCCCCTCCCGTCCCCTGGACCGGAGGTGAAAACACAGACGGGGGCACTTGTGACGTAGCTTCCAGTTAGAGCTGCTCGGGGCTCCAGCAGACTGAACCAGCAGGGACAGCAGGGGGGCCAGCATACCCATGCCCCACGTCCTTAGAAGCATTCATTGGGTTACTTGGTCATGGCTGCCCTGCACACCACCGCCATCTCCCCCAAAGCTCACTCCCTAGGTCTGTTTCCCTTTTCATCGCCGGCCTAATTTCAATGATCTGCTCTTTTGCTTTTCATAAAATAGATATCCTGCCTGGGTAGCTCATCAAAGACCTAATTTCGTAGGCATGAGTATTTAGAGTGACTCCATTTAGATCTTCCACGAGTACCTCCAATCCATCCCCGCCAAAGCCCTGCAGGCTCTCATTCCGCGGTCTGGGTATCTGTCAATGCCACAGGCATTAAATCAGGTTTCAAATCATGCTATGGTCCCTGCTCTTACATTCTTCGTTCCAAGCCCTGCCCAGCTGCACTGTTCTTTATGTTTGTTGACCTTTTCATACCCACAGCCCCCACTGCCCTGGTCTGGACTCTCTGTCTCATCCTGTTTGTTATAATCATCTAACTGGTCTCTTAAGCTCCCTCATCTCCCTATCTCAGTTAATTCTGCTGCGATTCATCTTCCATAAAGACTGAGCACCTATTACTTTCCCCCACATTTTTCCATCTTAAGAATACAGACTAATCTTCCATTACCTATTCAAGGGGACCTCAATCAGTCATAATTGCAACCCATTCCCTGCAGCCTGTGGTCAATGCCCGCAAGGAACAGACCACCAGCAGGTGTTTATGCACTCCTAAAACTTACAGACAGCATCTCCCCCATCAGCACGGGGCAGCAGACTTCCTAATCAATGCTACTTCTCCAATGGACAAGTAGAGTCAAGAGAGAGGAGCACAGTATCCCACCCTGATGACAACTGCAGTTGGATTTCAAGGCTTCCTCAGCAGCCCCAAGTTCTCCTTCTAACCAAGCCTCCCCTGTTCCCCCAACTGACCTCTTGCTATCTCCTCCACTGCACCTATGCATGTATAATTTCCCACCCACAGGCTACCCTGCTTTCTCTTCATCCATCCTTAACATCATGAGACCTCCGTGAGGAGTCAAGACTGCAAAGACTATGATGGCATTTTCCCCACTGTCTCATGTCAAAAAATTTACAATGTAAGTATACAAGGAAACGTTCAGGCCCTCTTTCAGAATTTAATGAGAGTTACCATAAACTCCATCCTCAACAGCGAAGAAAATAGGTTATCAGGGAGCTGGCTGGTCTGCTCATGCCCTGAACGATTCCTTCCACATATCAACCAAGACTGAATTCAAAATCAACAAAACTGCAAACCACTGCACACTGCTGACCTTTAGAAACACAATCCAGGAGCTGTAAATGTGCATATAAAATATGCACACGTGTTCTACTTCTTTTGGTGTCAATATAACAACATTCTTCTTTGTTGGCCGCTGTCACTCTAAAATCCTACTTCTTTGTTGTTCTGGATTCTTTCAGCACTTAGGGTAGAACCCTGAAGTTATTCTATCCCATATGCATAAGCTAAAAATTTTAAAAACTTTTATAATAATTTATAGGTGTTCGTGCCATCTGAATTCTAACACTTGTGTGTGGAGATTTAATAATGATCTAATTTTCATGTTATTAAAGAATCAAAGCAAGACTCAGACGGGGAACAATATTACATAAACAGGGCTTAGATCCAGCAAATTTGTATATTTCCTATGAATAAATCTCACAATTCATAGTCCCATTTTTATGCCAAAAAAACCAAAAGGCTGACTTAATATTTCTCTAAAATTTCTAAGAACCAATATTTTAGTACTGGATTGTAACTTCCAAGGGTAAGTAAGCTTATTCTTTTAATATAACCAAACACCATGCATGTTAAATTTTAGTTGACTTAAGAAGTACTTCACTCAGTATATAAGAATATGCGGAACATCTATATATCTCCACTCTTATATATATAAGAATTCACAATTGTGTATAATCTTTTTTTCTATCCACAGTCCAGGCCATGAACTGACCTGAATTCTGTTTAAGCTTCTGATTCCATCAGTCCCACCTTTTTTTCTCACTACAATTTAAGTTCCATGAGAACAAGGACTTTTGTCTGATTTGTTCTCGATTGTTATCCTAATACTCAGGATAGTGCCAGTTACGTAATAGGTGCTCACTAAATATTTCTTTTTTTTTTTTTTAATTCTGTAGACACATGATTTCCTCTGTAACTTTTTTTTTTTTATTTGACAGACAGAGATCACATGTAGGTAGAGAGGCAGCCAGAGAGAGAGGAAGGGAAGCAGGCTCCCTGCCGAGCAGAGAGCCCAATGTGGGGCTTGATCCCAGGACCCTGGGATCATGACCTGAGCTGAAGGCAGAGGCTTTAACCCACTGAGCCACCCAGGCGCCCCTCACTAAATATTTCTTGAATGAATGCTATAATTCCTCACACCAAATAATGAATAGTAGGCATGTTACTGTATTTAAGTTTAAAAAAATCCATAGAATATCAATAGGTATTCTAAAAGAAAATCATTTTGATAGTAAAAAAAAAACAAAAAACAAAGATTTGCAAATAATGAATGAATTACCTTCTCAGGGGGTGCAGTTGCCACTAAAACCAGAAAAGAAAGAAGGACATTAGTACAATCTAAGTCAATACACCACATAATGGCTAAATTTTAAAAAAGCAATAAAAGTCAATTGTCACTCCAAAAGGATTAAGAATCAAACAAAATAAAATGCAGAATTATGGTCATCTGCCATTTTGGAGAATTTTACACATGACCAACAGACAAACACTCCATGCTACATCATTCCTTAACTACCAAAGTTCAGGTAGATGTGATGAAATTCTTTCCAATTCTCTCATTGACTTAACAGGTTAAAGGAAACAATACTTTCTGGTTCATTATTTTAGGTCTGATCTCAATTTTATGGAACTTCCCATATCAAAAAACATTTTCATTAATTGGCCATGTACTTATCCTTAACATAATATATGATACTGGGTGTTAATGTTAAAAAAGAAAGCCACTTATTTCAATAAGAGATCTAAGACTAGGTACTGTACTCGTCATCTTTATTGAAGCCCCATAAGCATCGTCAGTAAGATAAGCTAATTAAATTAGAGGGAGAGAAATCACAAGCCAATAAAATCTAATTAGAGATGAGCATCAGTATATTGAACAGATTACATGTTACACAATCATAACATTATTGTGAAGCAGTGGGAGTGGTTACGCCTTTGGATTTAGAAAGACTTGCTTCTCATTCATCAGTCTTTAGTATTAGTCCTCCAGCTTATGATTAACAACTACTGGGGTTTTTCTCATTAGTCATCGTCTCCATGAACATTAGTGTACAGTGTTGGTAGATGCCTAACTTCCAAAAGCAATGAGGGAACCAGATGGCTTATCACTGCTGCTATATTCTTGTGGTTGGAAAAAATCAACGAACGGTCTGTCCTGCTTAACCCACCAAGGATGTCCTGAGGCAGAAGCTGGACCAGAGCCCATTTCCTCCTGCCTCTGCAGAGTATGAGCCATTGCAAACATCTGCAAACATACCCCAAGTGTAGAGGAGCAAACCAGTCAATACTGTCAATTCTAGGTGAGGGCCTCCCTGCTCTGCCTAACAAGAAGGGCCACAAGTGGAAAAGTGAAATAAAACAGGCTAGAACACAGAAAAATTCAGAGATCTGAAAAAAGACCTCTATAGAAGGCAGCTTAGCCAAGCTCCTGATTCTCTACTAAACTAGATACCTTCTCTCCTCACAAAATCCACAAATGGGCACCCTATATTCTGACCCACTAAACTGTGTGAAGCCAACAGGAGCATCATTAAAGAAAATACATATTCTGTATATATCTAAAATGTTTGCTCCTTCTATCTGGGATAAACATTCTTAGGATAATAAAGATATTCAAGGGATTGAATATGCTGGCTTATATAAAGAGACACAGTCAAGGTCAGTTGTCTCTAGAATCCTAGAATACAAAGCCATACCCTCTTTCTTGGAAAAATGTGCTCCTCGGTCCCATTACATACTCTGCATATGACACTTGGCAAGTCATGTACCCTCTCTAGGTCTCAGGCTTCTCAGAAAGTCAATGAAAGGACTACACAAGGCGATTTCCAAGATCCCTTTGGGGACTCTACTGTCCTGCCTCATTGGTCTCCCATGATCCCTGACTGTTTCCAATGGAAGTTCCATCAATGCTTTAACTTCTTTAAGTCTGTAGATTCCACTTAGTGAAGTACGTAACTATTTATTAAATGGCCCTCTAGACAAAGAAATGAACTAGGGTTATTCCCTAAAGGATGTAAATTACCCTTCAGGAATAAACACCAAGATAAAGCAGCCCCCAGCAAGCCCTGAGATCACCACAGAATATCGTTACCTGCTCCAAACATATTACTCTACAGAGGTGGTTCTCAATCAGAGGTCATTTTACCTCACAGGGACATTTGGCAGGGCTGGACACCCTTCTGGTTGTAACACCTGGAGGGGAAAGGGTGCTACTGGCATCTAAAAGTTCGTGCCCAAGGAGGTTGATGAAATCCTACCACACACAAAGAATCATCCTACAGTATCAATAGTGCTGAGGTTAAAAACCCTGTTCTAGAAGGGTATTAACAGAGAAACCAAAGACACACAAGACGGAGGGCAGGGCCCTCGATCTACTTCCACTCTCACCTTCTGGCTCCGCCACGCCTGGCCCGTGTTCCCGGGAGAAGGTCAGGGCCTCCACTGGCTCTTCCTTGGCTGGGAGAGGTGGAGGATGAGTAGTTTTAGCAACAGGTTGAGTGTTCTTTGGCTTGACAAATACAGGTCCTTTACCTACATGGTGATGGATTGGCCTGCGTCTATGAACGCCAGAAACCGTATAACCCATTCCACCAGGACAGATTTCCTTAAAAGCAGCTAGATTTGGGATGGGAAAATATTCCTTTTAAAAATCTAAAAGTGCAAAACTTATACAGAGGAAAATATCATGATGAATATTTCTTAATAAATCATCAATATAGTTACATTTAAAAATTTCAAAAACAGATGCATAATGCTTGAATTTCTCTTAAACTTGCATATTTACAGAAAAAAAACCCAACCCTTTCTTTTATTCAATACTTCTCCATCTGTTAATTCCTTATCAATATTATATATATAGCCTACATAGCACATAGAGAGCATATATTCATATATATTATATATATCAGCAACCATTAGGAGATACCATATATACATTTTCTATATTTAGTTTTCTCTATCATATGATATATCACATATATGGAATCTATGTAATATATTAGAAGGTTTTTACATACAGAAGATACCATACATACTATATATATTTCATAGGGTATGTGTATAAGGTCAACAAAAACCAGGCTTTCTTCTTTTCCTCCTGCTTTGGTATAATTGCATTAGTTATTAACAAGGAACTCAGGAACATCTCTCTATACTAGATGACTAATAAGAAGGCTAAAAGAGAAAAATCAATCAATGGTCAGGGAAATGAGATGCTGAAATTTTCATAATTTGTTTCTAGTTGAAGAGTCAGCCAGAATGGAGCATATCAGCTGATACGGTGAGGTTGATGAAGAAGGACTAAAATGGGGAGTGTTTTTGAAGACAGTCTCAGGATAGTGAGAAGGAATCCGGCAAAGAACTAAAGGGATGATGGAGAAAAGTCAAGAACAACAGGATATGCCAAGTCAGAATGGAGTTATTTTCAAAAAAAGGGATTAAGAGGCAACAGCCTGATCTTGACCAGCTGGCTTAATTATCCAGAGGACAAGGAGATGTTCTGTGCCCTGGGACTGCTATCCTTGCCAGGAAAGTGGTCTTGCCTATTTAAAAAAAAAAAAAAAAAAAAAAAAGGCAGACTGGGCACATAGGATTTGCTAACCTCCACTGCATCATCTCCAAGAATAAGTGAAAGAGAAAGACAGGGGTGGCGAGGCAGTGTGTGGCCTGAGAAGGAAAATCCACCTAATCCCTTTGGTGTTGGTCTTGGAGGCAAGTTACCAAACGCAGACACTGAGGAGCTTATGGTCAACTTTTTTATTTCTACTTTTCAAATTGAAAGTAAAATAAGTCACTTCTCCCTTCTACTCAACAAGAGATCCCCTATTGAGTGTTCTGGACCTAAAATTAGTCCTCAATAAAAAGGAAACTCTAAAATACTCTTTGAAGCACACTAAAACAGTGTTTTTCTAAGGATTGCGCATTAAACGGTGGAAATTCATTCTTAAATTTAACTATGAAATACAATTCTTACTTGAAAGACCAGATGTTTCCAGAAGACAACATGTCTTCCTATCAAATATTTGCGGTATTAATGAATCAAATGTTGGAAAATCACCATATAACCAAAAATTTGGTAAGTACAAAAAGTCTGTCTTTAATGTTATTTTCCAGTTTAGTTACTGGATGTCACGGAGATGTTGCTTGGTGTTATTTATTTATTTTTAAAGTTTTTATTGAGTTATGTTAGTCACCATAAAATACATCATTAATTGCCTTGTGTTATATCCATCGTCTTGATTTATGCATCATGTAAGAGTTACAAAGCTATTAAGATTGAACTTGAAGAGAAATGGGTCTATAAATTCTGAAGGTCATTTATTTCACGGATTTTTATTACTTTTCAATAACTAATAGTTCAGATCCCACAGGGGGATACTAGGCCCTCGTGAAGGTGTCTAAAATTACACAGCTACCAAAATACCATCAACACTATACTCTCCTCTGCCTTACCAATTCTTTCTAACCCTAACCACCAACAAAGGTAATCATGAAATTTACGTTGATATTTAAACCTTGTCTGCTGCTGTGTAAGCTACAGCTTTGAGACATTCAACATTCCCATGAAAGTTGATGTACTTCCCTAGGTGGGAAGCACCTTATCAAACAAGCACCTGGTGAGACTTTTTTATGGTCACCACATGCTGTGAAATAGGGACCACTCCTCCCTTGATAATATCACGCCTAGTATTCACAAGGTGTGTTTCTTTCTCTTCCTGCTTGAGAAGTTGAGGACTCCTTGGTGGGAGTCAGGCACTGAGAGAAATATAGTTATCCTTTCAGGGCATTAGGCAACTATGTACCAAACTAAAGTATAAGGTTTATAAAGTATAAGTTGATTAAACTTCCATTAATATTCTGACTTGGAAGTTCCTCAGTGCACTGACAGGATCTGCCCCGAGTTATTAATCTTCACAGCACAAATTCAGTCATGAAGATAATTCCCTCCATTTGCAAGTAGAGAAAGTGACAAGCACGTGTTCAACCAGTGAGTGAGTTAGTCAACCTCTGCAGGGCCTCATGGCTGTGCATGGGACACGCGGCCAGTCGTTAGGACGGCACGCGGCCCAGCAAGCTCTCTGGTCTCTTCACACTTCTGAATGCCAGACTCGAGAGGAAGTGTCATGTTACAGAGAAACAGGAAAATCTCTTTTCCATTGATTCAACCTTCTATGGTCATGGTTTGTACAAAACTGATAAAAATACATCGTATTATTAACATGTCAATTAAAAGTTGGAATCCAAAAAGAACGCAAGCTGCCAGAATCTTCCTGGGTCCTTCTGTGGCTGGGAAGGAACAGGAGCGGACAGCGGTCATGTCTTACCTGTGCCTGGAAGGGGACATTTCTCACAGTGTGGGCCCCAGGCCTTGCCCACGCTACAACAGCAGAGCTGCTTGGTGAGGTGAACAGACAGAGGGTGCATACACTGCCTTCCGGAACTGACCAGACGGTAACAGGGCCCCTTCTCTTCAGAGATCACAGGGGTATCCGCTGAAGCAGAGAGATAAGGCCTGATGTCACCCAAGAAACAACAAAAGACGACATCGACTTTTCCTGTCATAATAAAATGAACCCTAAAGTCTGGGTTAGATACCGTACTTCAGAACAAATTTATGTAGATTTAGGGCATTGCCTTTCCTGATTTAGAGTCTGTTTACCAAATATGTTTTAGAATCAGGGCCCCAAACCTCCCTGTCCCTATCTGGCCCCTTCTTCCATTCCAGCAAGCATTAGATCAGATATGTGTGCGTGAAGTAAACAGAAACCATTTTAACCAAAATCAACTGCCCAACTGAACCTAGGTACCTATTATCAAAATCACGACGTCATTTATTTTCTTGTATTTAGCCAGAATAAGGGTAGTTCTGGGGCAGTCTGGTAAACAAGCAGGAGCTGTGAACATCAGGAACTTAACATAGCTGATGCTGAAGCCAGCTCTTGCCCTTCCTAAGGACAGTGAGAACTCGCAGGCCTTGCTGAAGGACAATCTACAGCAGATGGGAGGCAGGGAGCAGCTTCTGACCTGCCGGGCTATACAAGACAGCACATTGGGGAAGGCAACGATGTGTTCAGTCCCTTAGAAAACATGCAAAAGCACACCAGCCCATAGTCATCCAAGACCTAAGCCCGATTCCTGATGCTTCTATTCTAAGTTTAGTACCTAAGACTTCACTAAACCAACTGCTAGACACTCTACTGAGCACATAAGGCAGCTATGAGGATAAGATACAGTTCTGCCATTGAGGAGTTCGTTTTCTAATGTAAAAGTGAGCCAGATCTAGGCCAAGTCAAAGTGCTGAACAGACGGAGCTTGATGGTTCCCTCTTTGTCCCTTCTCCCATCCCAACCAAAGTTCTTCCCTACTGTATCACCGGCCAGATGGGGTTCTTCCAATTCGCCTTTCTCTTACCCAATTCCTCTGGCTCATGCCACTTCCAAAATCACCTTCCCTTCCTGCCCAGATCTCAGTTTTCAATTGTTCTAAGGTTCTTAGGTAGTTCTCTAAGAAAGCTTCTGATCAAATTAAGGTACTACAACACAGTGAAAAGAGCAAAGGTTTGTAGAGCCAGGCAGATCTGGATTCCCACAGGACATCTACCACGTGCCAGCAAGACAACCTATGGAAGTCACTGGGACTGTGATGGTTACCTAGATCTTCCCACTGGGCTAGGCCACAGCTAGTAGGTATTTGGTCAAACACAGGTCTGACAGTTGCTCAGAGGGTATGTTTTACAGGAGATTAACATTTATATTGGTAGATTTTGAGTAAAACAGATAATCTCCAGAACGTGGTTGGGCTTCACCCTGATAGTGGAAAGGCCTTAAGAGGAAAAAGACTGAACTTCCAGAAGAGGAGGGAATTCTGCCAGCAAACTGCCTTCAGACAAACACTGTAACACTAACTCTTCCCCTGGTCTCCAGTCTACCAGCCTACCATGTGGATTCTGGACTTACCAGCCTCTACAATCACGTGAGTCATTTCCTTTAAAACCTCTCTCTCTACACACACACACGTGCACCCACACACACAGCCTCATTTGCTCTGTTTCTCTGGAAGGAACCCTACTACACTGGGTGAGCTTCAGTAACCCTCACCTAGAAATAACAGGCTCAGTGGGATTAGAAATACCATATGCTCATAAAGCTTTGGTACAGAGTAGACACAAAATACATGTCCGTCACTCTTTTTAATGAAAATATATATCTCCATCCTCTCAATGGGCATTTACACACATCTTGATCGCTGCGTGGAGGCAGAATTTGAACAAAGTGAAGATATTCAAAAACAGCTATTATTGGTGAATAGGGGTGTGGAAACAGCAGATTGAGGGGAGCAGAGGAGACTTTCCCAAAGCTTCAGAACTTATCCAGGGATACTTAAAAAGTGCTCAGAGGAAAAAACTTGAGTGTTTTCCTCTCCCTTCTCCTACTTACTTTCTGGAATCTGTGTAAGACTGATGAAAGCTCAAAGGTCACAAAGCAAAAATAAAAGACAATGTAAGCATGGTTATCATCCCCAAAGGGATAATGAATCCCTGGAATGACTGAACATCACTCACGAGGCATGTGTGTGTTTGTGTGTGCACATGTACCTATAGGTCGTACAATCTTAAGAACATATACATAGTTCTAGTAGAATCAGCTTATAAGGGATTCTACAAAAAAACTTCCTCTTCAAATTATTTGGAACTTACAACACGTATTTCCATAGAAACAATGTCAGGCCATCTCACAGGAGCCCATTTACATGTGGCAGGGCTTAATTATAACACTAATTGCATTAATGTCAGTTCTAGATCCCAGGAATGAGAGCCATTCAGAGCCTGGCAGAGAGTTTCCTCAAATCCATGACACTGGCTAACGGTGACATTGATTCCCTTCCACTCCCTTCTCCACTCTCCCTTCTATGTATCCACCTCACCCTCACACCCAGGCAAGTGATACTGTATCAGGCACCATCTTTGTTACATTCCAAGTGCTCCCCCATCCAAGGACTCTAAAGAAACCTCCTACCATGCCTGTCCCCAAAATTAAACCAAAAAGCCACATCAGCAATCCAGTGTTTTAAGGGACTTAAATGTGTGAATTTTAGAGAAACTGCTTGTTCATTAAAGTGAGCTGATGGTTGTTGAGATCTTGTGCACTACACAAACACACACACAGAGTTTGGGGTATTTTATCATCTGGAGAATAAAGATAGAAGTCTAGTGAACCGATTCTTTCTAAACAAACCATCTGTAGATTTTTGTCTTCCTGTCAGATGCTTCCAAAGCATTTCAAATTGGGGTTTTTAGGGGTATTAAGAGAATCACTGGCTTAGGGTCATCCAGTCAATTGTTGCTGAGTATGGGTGTGTCAGACCATGTTCTAATTAGACATGTCTTACCCCAACTACATATAGGAACAAGAAATAATTTAAAAAAATGTACTCCTTCAAAGATGGAAGACAACCAAGAAGGAAGCCATTGAGAAGATCTAGCCTACATACCTCAGTTTTACTGGTGCTCCCATGATTCAAATTTCCTTTGACCTACAACTACGTGGAGGAAAAAGTGTTCTTTATGCCTCAGATTTCTAACAGGGTGTGCCTTTTTAAGCCACTATTTTAACCCCTACATAATCTGTCATTCTTTTATCATCTCCAATCTCTCACATGGCAATTCTACTTATCTCTAGCACTTTCACATTCTAGTCAACGTGACATGTAAATCCAGAAACAATATGCTCTGAATCATGAAGTTGAGTATCTTTAGTCACAGACTGGAAGGCCAGTCATAATGGGTAATTCATTATACACTACATTTATTATTTTAAAATATGGCACACATGATCATGTATTCTCTTGAGTCATAAGGTTTCATGCTACACTAAAAGAAATCAGTACTGCCCCAAGATTTCAAAAAAGTAAGTGGAAATGGGCATGGGATGGAGTACTGACGTTCCTATGCATAGACACACTGAAACAGTGGGCTTTGTAGATTATATTTTTGCAAGATGCACTGCTAAGATTAAGGTGGAAAGATTCAGGTACTCTATAGACAAAAACACATTTCAAGAGTCTGAAACCTGGGGCGCCTGGGTGGCTCAGTGGGTTAAAGCCTTTGCCTTCAGTTTGGGTCATGATCCTAGGGTCCTGGGATCGAGCCCCTCATCGGGCTCTCTGCTCAGCGGGGAGCCTGCTTCCCCCTTCTCCTTCTCTCTGCCTGCCTGTCTGCCTACTTGTGATCTCTGTCTGTCAAATAAATAAATAAAATCTTAAAAAAAAAAAAGGGTGTAAAACCTACTGGAAATGCCACATCAGTCAGTCAGGAGCCCAGTTCTTTTTTTTCTTAGCTAGAGATATAGAAATCCCCAAAAGTAATAAGCATATAGCTCCATACTCTTGTCTTGAATCATCACCATATAGCCAATGCTGACGGTGCCCACTTACAAAGCACAGCACGAAGGAAAGATGCTATGGTTCTCTTATTTGGGTTCCCCCGTAGTATATCAAACAACTTAATTACAGGGCTAGACAGTAAATTCTGATATACATTCAAAGACATCTTCCACACATGAATGATAAGTATCACTAAGCAGATATAAATTAATCTGGCACTGAGAGGAAGGTAAAAAATACAAAAGACTGGAGAAGATGGTATATAGCTAGCCTGTTTTCAACCCCCCGCCCAGCCCCAACACCCCCAATATCCTCATTCATCTCTTGGGTGAATTCCATGTCAGAGTTCTATCCCTTTACGCTTAAAACCCCCATGGGAGGAGTGTTGGGAGAGAGGGAAAATGTTGATGAGGATCTGAGAGATGAATTTGCTGAAAGAAGAGCCACCAGGCACCCCCTTTTTGGGAAACGGGCTATTCAATTCTGGGAGAACTAAAATAAAAGAAACTGTGATCCGGGAGCCGGTGCAGAGTTACTTCATCTATTCTATCATGTGGCAAGGAAGACTAAACCACGGCTCCCTTGGTAAATAAAGGACTCGCTCCCATCCATTCAGACCCACTTCTTCTTCCTGATTCAAGGCTCAGCTTGTGGAGTAAAAGCCAGCTTCAAACATGGGCTTTGCCACTTAAAGGCTGTGTGGCTTTCCGCAAGATCCTTAGTAACCCCTCCAAGCCTCCATTTCTTTATTTCTAAAACAGAAAGAACAGCCACATAAACCTCATGGACGTCTTGGAAGTATTTTATCTGCTAATGCATACTAAGGGCTTCGTGTCTGATGCTTAGAAAATGCACAATAAAGATGCTGACGTCACTGCCCTGGTTTCTCTGTTACTGTCACGTGGGGGCAAACACTTTGCAGATATGTCTTTCTAGCCCCCAGGCCACAATGCTGCAAGACCCCTAAGTAACAGACCTATGTGGGGATGGCCGCAGAGGAGGCAGAAAGACAAGAGAAGGTGTAAGACAGATTACAAAGATGAACGACTTTCTTGGAGACCAGAGGAGAGGACACGGTCAAAAGTGGCCTAGGAGCTCCCAGCCTAACTGCCTGGAAAATGGTGTCCCATGCCCAGAACCACTAAGTCAGAAGGGAAAGGAGGAAAGAAGAAAGGAGGAGGTCTGGCAGTCACTTCCCCACCAGCTGTGTCAAACAACGATCTAGAACAGTGCTGTCCAATACACTAACGCCTGGCCACGTGTTACTACTTCGGTAAAATTTCAACGAAATACAACTTAAAATTCAATTCCTCAGTCGAACTGCCCACATGGGACTAACATCTGTTACACCAGATAGCACAGATCCAGGACATTCCCATCACCACAGAAAGTCCTACTGGACAGTGTCCATACAGCTCAAGAGTAAGCAAACTCCTTCCATAAAAGGCAGAATAATAAATAGTTATTTTAGACCTTGTGAGCCCTCCAGTCCCTGCTACAGCTTCCCAACTCTGCCATCATGGCATTAAAGCACGATGAGAACAACCTATAAATGACAGGGCCTGGCTGTGTTCCAATAAAACTTGACAAAAACAGACAATGGAACAGATTTGGTCCCTGAGCCATATCTCGCCAATCCCTGATCTGGGAGCCTAACCGTAGGGGCGCACAACCCAGTTTTAAATCTCAAAAGAGTCCCTGGGGGGCCTGGATCAGTGAAGCAGTCAGTGAAGCTTCCCACTCCTAGCTTGGGCTCAGGTCCTGATCTCCGGATGGTGGAGATTAATCTCCGTGTCCTGCCCCCCGCCCCACCCTCAACACGGAGCCTGCTTGAGAGCCTCCCTCCCCCTCTCCCTCCCTCTTGTGCTCAAGTGCTCTCTCAAAAATAAATATATAAATCTGTAAATCTCAAGATTCCCTTTACTAGCTGTATCATCGTAAGAAGCTGTGGAAAGCTCCCCGGACTTCAGTTGCCTAATGCGTAAAACGAGAAAAATGGTATCTCATTAAGACGTTAGAGAAGTAAAAAGACGACGGGCATACACATGACTAACTTTCAGAAGGAATGTGGTTCTCATCTCATGATTTCCAGGTTGCTGGGTGCATTTCTCCAACCCTCTATTTCTTCTTCTTCTTTTTTTTTTTTTATTTATTTGATAGACAGAGATCACAAGTAGGCAGAGAGGCAGGCAGAGAGAGAGAGGGGAGGAGCAGGCTCCCTGTAGAGCAGAGAGCCCGACGTGGGGCTCGATCCCAGCCGAGCCAAAGGCAGAGGCTTTAACCCACTGAGCCACCCAGGTGCCCCCAACCCTCTATTTCTAAATTAGCACCCAGGCCCCAGGGCAAAAATGCGACCAGATAGCAGGCTCAGAGATTTTGCATGTGGGCATTTTTCTACCAAACCTATGGACACATCCACTGTAGCTCTCATCCTGGAGCTCCTGAATTCCCAAGAGAATTGCAGCTCAGAAAGTCAGAAAGTTTCCCTATTGCAACTGCAAAGGTTATTATCCTTTCCTTGGATTTGCTCTGACAAATCTTACAACTTCCCTTTTCCCCATGGCAAGGGGGAAGGAGGTCTGAAGACGCTGCAGCAGTATCCAAAGGCGCAGACCCAGAGGTCTGGACAGCAGAGGCCAGAGCCCTCCTGCTTTCTCCTTCTCTCAGCTTTGCTAAGTCAAGGACAGAGAGCGGGCAAGGAGAAAGAGAAATGGTTGCAACCTTTGGCCAGAGTCAAGGAATTCTGAGGGTGTTGTTCACTTCAGTGCATTTGAGAACAGGGAGAGCTTCCCGTTGCTCCTTGGCCATTGCCAAGTGCCTTTCTTTGCGTTCAGAATCAGCCACACCTTTTAATGGCCTGGCTATGCCCTAAATTCATGCTGCCTGAGCAAACGTGGTCAGTCTCTCCCCTTTGCTTACATGCTGTATCCGTGGCAGTTTTTATACCTCTCAAAAACAGATATTCTAAACGTTATACAACAATTCCTCTCGGTGCCTTTGTGTGTCTGGCACGGGTGTCTATGTGTGTGCACGAGTATGTGTGACACCCCAGTCTCCTTCTGCTATTTCCCCATGACTATTAAGGATACCACCATCTTGCCAACACGTTTTCCCCTTACTCCGTAAACATCACCTACTTTCCTGATTCTTCTCAACTGTTTTCAGACTTCTGCCTGCCCCCACCCTCGGTGCCCCACATAGATTCCTTCAAAACATAGTTCACAAACAAATTAGGCTGGACTGAACCAAGTCACAAATCATGAGAGAACTCCACAGTTCTGTGATGTGACGTGTGGTAAATTCAAAGGAAAGAGAAATAAATCTGCCACTCAACGCTGGTAAAGATCCCAGGTTTTAACTCAAACTCTGAACTGGAACATTAACTAGCAACAAACCTCTCTTAATACTTATCATTTCAGCTGTTGCAGCTGAACCATAAAATTGAATTATTTATTTTTCAAATACGAATGAATCGTTGTTTAATAAGTTCAGTATTATTTGGGCAACGACAGGGAAAATAAATGCTAAGGAAATGTGTAAGTGTTTCAAAAATCTCATTGGCAGATTTCTACAATCTTGTTAAAACCTGGACGTCTGCCCTTGACTCTAGACATCAGATCTAGTCAAAGTTCAATAAAACACTTCGTGACCAGCTCTCCAACTTTACCTAATCTGCACTCTTCAATGTGGTAGTTTTAACCAGACTACAAGTCAAATGAAGAGGAAAAAAACCCCAAACATTCAAAGCAAATTCTATATCCAAACTCTGTAAAATCTTCTACGCTTAAAATTATGAAACTATTCAAAATAGTTACTCATGTAATTCTAATCAGCCAGAAAGAATCTCTAAATTATCTGGGTATTGTCAACAATGTGATTTTTGACCTGAAATTTCCAAATCCTTGCATTAGTTTTCAAACATACCTTGTACGCAAACATCATTTCATAGTCTAATTTTACCACCCACCAAAAATGCCCTATAATTAGGTGTCTGCTTCATGATCAGAACTGTCTGTGAAGGAACACTGAAAAAAGAACTTACGTGCAAAATGTCCTAATCTGCATTTGACAGTTTTTAAAAGAAAATAGTAGCAATTAGTAACAATTTTCCAGAAGACTCTGTGAACCCAGATTTTTAAAAGTAATGAATGAGACTGTCATTTTTATTTTACTACATTTGCCCATACTTCATCATGTCTACTTAATCTCACAATTAAAACAATAGATAATGTCGAGCAGGAACGTGTCTTGACCAAAGACCCAGTTTAAAAATGGAGGCCAGAAGGACACAGCTTAACATATACCAAAATCACACTAAAAAGGAGGCAATAAAAATAAAAACCTATCAGGAGAGAAATACAGAATTGTTCTTAAAATTATCCTAACAGTTTCTGCCATACATTAATTTACGATGTTTAAACTTCAATTGTATATGGCTTTTAAACAATTGCAGTGATTACCTGCTTTGCCATAATGAACACCGTTCTTTAAAAAGTAAGGTAATCTTAAAAAAAAAATCTGCATGTGAGAACTTTCTATCTAAATTCATCCATCTCTGGTTGTTGAGTGATCTTTAGGGATTACACTAGATTAGGTTTTGTGGCTAGAGAGTTTCCTTGGAGAAACTATATATTTTCTGCATGAATATTAGGACATAGGGTTTGACAAAGGATTTTTACCCTTACCAGGTACAAGAGAAAAACTTAGAGACAACATTTGTAAGGCAAAACAGTCTAACTCTGGAGACACATTTTGGTGGTTTTTGAGGACAACAGAGAAGAATCTTAGAAATTAGAATTGAATAGAAAATCTGAAATGCAGGGTCTTTATAACTACTTCCCAGACTCTACCAACGGAGCAAGTACAGTGAAACCTCATTAAGTCAGACACCGGTGACTCAGAATTTGGACTAATTAAAGACAGAAGCTGGACAAAGTTTAACCCAGCCTAAATAATGCTTAAAATGCTCAGGAAGGGAAAAACTGTTGTCATCTTTCAGGTATGAAAATTTTAAATAACTCTCCATGAGAGTTTATTTTCTCAGTGTGCTTCTTCCCTACCTTGAAGTTATAGCTATTATAGGACTGCAATAAAAATTTAATTTGGAGAAAGATCCAAAACAGGGATGTTAGTAGGTCTGCCTCCTTCCAGCTGTCCTTTTAATGAGATTTCCCCACACATTTACAATAGTCAGTTGACTTCTGAGTATTCATCTTCCTTTGGATACCCCCCTCCTCAAATTAAAAAAAAAAAAATGATCCAAAATAGGAATAAAAAGTGATCATTACTTACGAACACAACTTGAAAAGGTGGGATCTGGCCCAAATCCCATTTTGCAGGTACATCTGTAGCTGCCCATGGTATTCAAACACTCACCATTAGGGCACACGCCCTGGAGCTGGCATTCATTAATATCTGCAGGAAAACACAATCCTCTTAGAAGGGGTGGTCCAGCCCAGTTGCACAGATTCTGGCTGTAAATAGCATTCACTCTCTTTTTCACTACAATAATCTCTTAGTGACAGTAAATGAGAGATGTTGGCTTTTAATGCAGCGGGTATGAGTGACCCAAAATCAATTGAAGCATTCAATGAACATCTACAATTTATATCATAACTATTTATTATGCACCTACGATGTACCTGGTTCTGTTCGAGATACTAGAAATTTACTAGTGTATCAAACTGACAAGATTCCAGCCCTCACAGTTCTTACCTTAATAGGTATCAGATTTTAGAGATCATACAGGTAAGGCAAAGACTCTTGCCCTAAAGACGCAGGCAATCTAGCTGGACATACAATGACCTACCGATTAAAGAAGTGAAAAGCAGTTGAACTTATCACAATAAGAAGAAAGGTCATTAACGTGAAGAAGTCAAATTATGAAACTGCCCGTGTAGACAGTAAGAGCTGACAGAGTTAGCTGAAGGTAGGGGAGACCAGAGCCTTGAGGAGGGGTTAAGACTTCGTCAAGCATCAAGGTCAGGGAGAAGGTGAGTGGATGGATGGATGGATAGATGGGGAGGAAGGGGTGGGTGACCTACAACAGTGACCCCAGAACATGGGCACAGAGACTGCACAAAGGGAAGGGGGAGTCAAGAAACGCTAAGTCAAACTTGGCTGGAAAAGTAGTTTCCGGAAGGTAAACAGTTGGAAAAAGAGCCAGTTAAAGCCAGGCTAGCTTTGGATTCACTGTTACTGAGACAAGGAGCCATCCTAAAGGTTTCTGAGCACAAGGAAGATAGCACCAAAGGCAGGATCCAAGGAAATTCATCTGGCCAACACATGGCTTGGTAAGAAGAGACCAGAAGTTGATGACTGAAGGTGTAATGCAAGTAGGAGACAGGAAAAGTCAGGGTGGGACAGTGAGAATAATCAGGAAGGCATTTTTCTTCCGAAAAGAACAATGAGCTAAATGCGTAGACAGTATTTGACTAGCCAGCAGAACACTGGAAAGGAGCAGAAAGGAGTTGAAGATGCCTGGGAGGTATCTAATCTGGGAGAAGAGGAAAAGACACCGTTGGTTTTGTGGAAAGTTCTGAGGAAAAAAGAGGCAAATGAAGAGACTAATTTTACACTTGAAGGTCACGTAAGGATACACAAGTATAAAATCCAGCAACAGTGGTAGATTCAGGAATAAAGTAAAGAGACAACATGGCTAGAAATAAAGACTTGAGGTCACCCATATAGGGTGATTGCTATGGTCTGAATGTTTGTGTCCCCCCAAAGTTCAGGCATTGAAATCATAACCCCCAAAGATAATGGTATTAGTGAGGGGGCCTTTGGGAGTCGCTTAAGCCATGAGGAAGATCCCCAGTCCCTTCCATTGTTTGAGGACACAACAGAGATATCTGCAACCAGAAGAGGGCCCTCATCAGAAGGGACCATGCCAGCACCTTGATTTTGGACTTCCCAGCCTTCAGAACTGTGAGGAACAAGTATCTGTGGTTTATGAGCTACCCAGTTGGTGGTATTCTATTACGGCAACCCGAATGGGCTATGACAGCAATCCAAAGGAAAATCAAAATGATTTGAAAGAGGAGAGATAAAAACGTGGGCTTTAAAAAAAAAAAAAAGATTATAGAGTATTTTGTAAAGGTTATTAATTAAAAATGAAAAACAGAATAGGACAAGATAAAAGTGAAAAATTAATGGTCATTTTTATTTTTATTCATGGTGGCTTATAAAGTTTAACAATTAACAGACATGGTTATTAGCATTTCTGTTTCCAATAATGTTTGCCTGCTTCAATCATCAATTCCAACAAAATTTCTATTAATGATTTCAAAATTAATTTTCTATATTAAAATCGGACACAATCGGTAGCAAAATATTACCAGCAAAACTGTCACATAATAAGGCAAATATAGCCCTCAATAAATCCTTATTTGCTTATATTTCATATTCTAAGTAGCCACTGATTTCCATTATGGACCTATTTTATTGAACACATGCAGTCTGTAATTCCAGCGATAAAACACTTTTTCAATGACATCCAAATAACAAAAGATATATTTGCTGTAGAAATCCTACAGCTTTCTAACTTGGACCCAGCTGAAAGCTGGCACCACTAGACCACACCTGGCATGGCATATGGTCCCGCACCTGGTTATCTCACTCTTTATCAGAGCCTACACTGTGCTGTGATACATGCTCACGCACAGCATGCAACTGAAAATATTCCCTTATCACTCACTGTCCTTAAGAAAACCACCATGGAGGACCAGAAAGAATGGCAAGTCCGGTTGGGGCTACATGGTACAAGTAAAGCCCCTATTGTATGTCCCAGGTTAAACCTCAAATCTGAGTAACCAGCCAGCTGTGGGCAAAAAGGCCGGACAAAATCTGTACTCTCCTGTTCTCCCTCATGTCCCCACTTGCCTGTGAGTTAGGAGCCTTCCTCCTTCTCTGAGTGGCCCCTACTCCTGCTCATTGGTTGCACTCCTACATATTCCACGTTCACCTTTGGGATGCAAAATTGTCCCTTGACTGGAGTTTTCTATGAAGTGGTGTGTCAGCCTCGCTGCTGGCTGCCAGGTTACAATGGCGGGTTTCTCCTCCAATGCATAAATATCTGATGTACAACCATTTGCTTGTGCCCTCTCCCAATATCCTCTCTTTGACTCTCCTCAACATTGTCCATTGCTTCAACCATGATGGGGTGGGAATGGAGGACAGGAATTAAGACTTAAAAAAAAAAAAAAAAACCCACTCTGGCGATAGACAGGAAGAGAAAAATTCAAGAGGAAGGGGAATCCTGCATTTCCTACTACCTCTACCTTTATCAGCTTGTGCTCCTGGCACTAACTAGCCACACCACCTCCCCTAATTTTGGCCCTAGAAGCATGCAACTTTCTACTTCACACTTTCTCGGCTTCCAGAAAAACTCCTATTTCCCTTAAGTGTCTCAATTTATTTTTTAACCTGTTCTCTAAAATACCATAAATTAGAGATTAAATTTCCAAGTTCCTTCCTAATTTATATATAGCAAAGTATATCGATCTTAAATATACAGCCACATGACCTTTCACACATACATATGTATATGTATATCCATGCATGCAAACATACATAACTGTGTAACCACCATCCAGACTGTGATCTGGACGGTGACAATGGAGAACATCTCCATTGTCTCGGAAGGCTCCTTTACTGCCCAATCCCATCAACATCTCTGCCCCCACAGGTAACTGCTCTTATCTATTAGTCTACCCTGTTCTTCTACTTCATCGAAAGGGAATCCTATTGCATATGTCTTCTGTCTGACTTTTACTCATTATTATGCCTGAGAGATTCATCATTATTGCATACAGCAATTCATTCTTTTATTGCTGTTATATTTTATTGTGTGAGAATATAAAAATTAATTTATCCATTCAACTGTTGATTGACATTTGAGTTAGTTCCAATTTTTGGCTATCCGTAACAATGCTTCTGTGAACATTCAAATACAGACGTCTTTTGGTAGGCCAAGGTGCTCTTACTCTCCTGTACGTATATAGGTGTAGAATTTCTGACTCACTAGAGAAGACTCATGATTACTTTAATAAATAATCACAGAGTTGTCCAAAATGGTTATGCCAATTTCCATCCCTGGCTCCAACTGTTCCACATCCTCACCAAATTATTGTCAGTCTTTTTCACTGTAGCCATTCTGGTGGGAGTGTAGTGTTGTTTCACTGTGGTTTTAATTTGCATTTCCTTTTCATATATTTATTGGTCATCTGAATATGAAAACATTCTCTTCTAAAATGCAAATATCTAGGGAATGTTGATTGCTTCCCTCTCAGTAGTCCAGGAGATCAGTGGGTGATTCTCCAAGGGGGAATGGTGTGTGCTTGCCTACGGGACATTTTGGGTTGTCACAAGGACTGGAGAGTAGAGAGAGTAGATACCAGGGAGTCTAGCATTCAAGAAGTATGGGTTGTCCCCCTTGACAAAGACTTGCTCAGCCAAAAATGTCCACAATGTCCTTGCTGAGAAATTCACACAGAGATGATTAAACTCTGAGTTTGTAAGTACAGAGGGTCCATTTTGACTCAGCGTCTGTATCTTGTTCAAATGACAATCTTCTCTTGTCACAGAGACTGTGCTGTGGTCTTAGCTAAAATCACAAGAGACTGAGTGCCCCACATCCCTAAGTTTGGGCCTATGTGGTTTGTGTCCTACAAGGCTACAGTCCTCACTACCAAGTCCGACCAGGTCTCTGACATGGTTCATCAGACTTAACTGTCACCTGCGGAGCTGTCCCCAGGGCCCTGGGAACCTGGTACAGCTGTTTTAAGCAAGGTGCTTCTTTTGCGTTTGCTTCAAATATTGAGCTTCTATAATAAGATGGCACTTGTCAAAATTTGTAAAAGTTTTATATCCCGACTTTTTATTTCTGTGCCAAATCATACGGCAGATTTCAACAACTTATTCACAAAACATTCAAAAGCATTGCAGTCATAAATTGTTAATTCCCAACACACAAAATTTTACACCTAAAAGCTAGATAAAAATGGTCTTTTTTGGGGGGGCACTTTCTTCTTCCATCCCCAGTTTTGCTCCCAAGGAAATTGTAGGTGGTTAGTTTGTTAGTTTATATGCTTTGTGTTTAAAAAAACAAAAACAAGGGGGGCTTGGGTGGCTCAGTCAGTTAAGGTCTGCCTTTGGCTTGGGTGGGGAGGTGTCCCTACTGGGCCCCCAGGGAGTCAGCTTCTCCCTCTGCCCCTCCCCCCACCGCTCATGCTTTCTCTCGCTCTCTCAAATAAATAAAAACTTTAAAAACAAAATAAAAACAAAACCACAAAGATAAAAAACAGATCTCCCATGGTTTTTAATTTAGAACCTTAGAAAATAATATGAAACGTGAAAAGTTATCCAAATGACTTTATCAGGTAGCCAAGTTCCTTAAGATCTTTCTAAACAAACTGAAGGAAATGAGAGGTTCAAAATGCTTTAAGAAGTAAGATGTATTAGGGGCACCTGGATGGCTCAGTGGGTTAAAGCCTCTGCCTTCCGCTCAGGTCATGGTCTCAGGGTCCTGGGATGGAGCCCCACATCAGGCTCTCTGCTCAGCAGGGAGCCTGCTTCCTCCTCTCTCTGCCTGCCTCTCTGCCTACTTATGATCTCTGTTTGTCAGAGATAAATAAAATTAAAAAAAAAAAAAAGAAAGAAGATGTATTAGCTAAACACATTATATCTGGACATGAGAGGTTTGAAGAGTACACGAAGATGTTATCAGGCAAAACTTTAACAATTATACGGAACATGATGGGCAAATTATGAATTATAATTCTATTTAGATCCCAATTCCTACAGCTATTTTTAAAAATCAAATAAAAGCCTCTAACTTGATCCTTTTTATAAATAACATATTTGACAAACACGACTGGGTTTCAGAAGTCTCATATTTTAGAGGGTCAGCCAATCTCCCTATTGTATTCTGATTAAATTGAAAACAGTTTAGTGTTTAAACAAACAGATAAACAATTGACCGTGTTCATTGTTCTCCCTCTATAGAGCACTGAATTTTTCTAGCCAACTGTGGAAATCTATCCTTCCAAAGAATGGTATCCCCTCACAGTTCAAGAAGTTAACAAATATAGATCCAAAGGAAAGGCAGGAGGAGCTGGCCCTCTTAAACAGCCACGCCCTCTACCTCCCAAGCTGAGCGGCTTTGTTAAGTCCAGAAGCTGACAGAAGCAGAAAGAAGGAAAGAAAACTTAGACAGCCCTACATGCTCCCTTCCGGTAGGCAAAAATCTATAGGGCTACAGGGAACATGAAGGGGACTTAACTTACTTCTCAACTCACTTAAAACATTTATAGAGTTTCTCTGCCCACTACAGCCTACCATGTGCGTCTGGCCACAACAAGTTCAATAATACAAAACTCTCTTCTCGTGAGTTTAAAATGGTTGAATATTAGCAATGTCACATGGTTCAACCTCATACAACCAAAATTGAAGTCTAGGCGTCTATTAGCAGATAGCAGAAAAATACAGAGGAGTTGGAAAATATGCCTAACAAGGGACTCTTTAAACAACGTAACACAGCTTTAGTATCTCAAGAGTAGGGAATGGCACAATAATCTAGTAGAATGAGACAACGACCCTCTTCCTCCTCCTTTACGTGTGTATAGCACACCTCCTCTCACTGGAACTTCAAAACAACTCTGGATGGTGAGCAACACAATAGTTATTCTCATTTTACAAGCAAAATTTGGCCAAGATCTTTTTTTTTTTTTTAAAGATCTTACTTATCTGAGAGATAAGAAACAGAATGTGTGCGAGAGTGAAAGAGAGCGAGAGCGCGAGTGGGCGTGTCCATGCATGTGTCAGCTGAGGGGAGGGGGAGAGAGAGAGGGAGAGGAAGAAGGAAAGAATGTCAGGCAGACTTCAAGCTACCCGGGGAGCCCTATGCAGGGCTTGATCTCAGGACCTGGAAATCATGACGTGAGCTAGACACTTCATCCCCTGAGCCACCCAGGGGCCCCAAGATCTTATTTTTTTTAAAGGGTTGGGGGGGCATGTGTGAAAATCTAATGAGAAGCATATCCCATTAAGACCTACATTTGGTACAACGGGGATGCTAACTTATGTTACCTACGAGAGCAAGTCACTTAGTTTCTCTTGATGTACGCTCCTTTTCTGTAACACAAAGGGGCTGAGCCAGATAATTCCCAAGGTTACTTCCAGCTTAAATATTCAGACTTCAAAACAACCTGGTTGGAAATGCCAAGGAATAAATAAAGTATGACAGTTCGTGCATAATATATTACGAACAGCGTAAGTGTCCTTATGGGAAATAAATGCACTTTGATGTATCCATTCTCCTAAAGGAAAGTATGTATGTTTAACAGAGTCATAATTTACTGCCTTTTCAGTGATGTAAGTTTATACAGGAAATGAGGCATGTCCAGTAACTGAAAGGAATTAAGTACAAGGTGAGAAGAGCACATGGAGCTCTTCATACTGTGTGGAACTATGAAGCTTTCTACAGATTCTGCTGTGGATATTCAGTTTTTGCTGATGGACAGAAATTCCAGCATACGATCTTGCAATAGGACTTCCACTTGAAAGCAGAAAAAATACGTCTCAAGGTCAATACTTTTCCTAGCCAGACAGACCATTTGGCTACTTAATAGGGACCACTTGCTTTAGAGAATGCGTTCTCCCAGAGGACATGTGGATTCCTTCAACTCCTGTAGAAGCAGATTCACCCTGGGTGCACCATAAAGGCATATGACGGTATGTCAAAAGGCACACACAGGCTTGGATACTTTTTTTTTTTCAAGATTTTATTTATTTATTTGACAGACAGAGATCACAAGTAGGCATAGAGGCAGGCAGAGAGAGAGAGGGGGAAGTAGGCTCCCCACTGAGCAGAGAGCCCGATGTGGGGCTCGATCCCAGGACCCTGGGATCATGACCTGAGGCAGAGGCTTTAACCCACTGAGCCACCCAGGCGCCCCCAGGCTTGGATACTTTTTTTTTTTTTTTTTTAAAGATTTTATTTATTTATTTGACAGACAGAGATTACAAGTAAGCAGAGAGGCAGGCAGAGAGACAGAGAGGAGGAAGCAGGCTCCCTGCCGAGCAGAGAGCCCGATGCGGGGCTCGATCCCAGGACCCTGGGATCATGACCTGAGCCGAAGGCAGAGGCTTTAACCCACTGAGTCACCCAGGCGCCCCCAGGCTTGGATACTTTTACTTAAGGGAACAACTTCATATGATTCTTTCTCTAAAAGTAATTTGCCCAAGAAGACATGTGCCAATCTTCCTTTCCTATCCCTCCTTCCTTAAGAGCCTTCATCCTCTTTCCAAAGCTGAGGCATACCTCTTGCTCATCTGGAATCTTTTCTATATGAGCACAAAGATTCTCAAAGGCACCAAACATACAAACATTTCACAAATATATCCCTCCTGAGGACAAGTCACAGGAGAAGTGTTAAGTCTGGTTTGTTCAAGAAGGCCCAGCTTTTGTCAATTAGGTTAGGCAGTGACACAAGCCATCTCCAAAGCTCCAAGGTTTTGATGAAAATATGTTTAAAACACATATCTAACATATATGTCCCAGAAATGACTGTACTTTGTCTACTTAATTTTGATGGGAAAAATGTAGACGTCAGCTTAAAAATGGGTGAACCCTAAGCTTTTCCAAATTATTTTAGGAGATAAGTGAACCAGAAAAAAAAAATAAGTTTGAAGGCCAACGTTCTAGAGCAACTTTACCCAAGGTATGTTATGTCCAACAAGCTTTGTGAGCTTCTAAAAGGGTCCTGTGGCCAAATATGTTTGAGAAACACTGCACGTTCTACATAAGTGAGCACACTACAGACTCCAAGAAGTTGTTTAGCAAGGAACCTCAGTTTTCTTTAACTTGGTGTTTTTCACACACTGTCCATTAACATCTCTCTGAACTGGTGGTCTGTGGAGCACATTTGTGAAATGCTCTCTGGGAATCTCCCCACCGCCCCCCAAAATACCACTCTGTAGGTCTCTTTGCAGCCGTGTTTGTCTCGAGCTTGACCTCAGTGCTGTAGGCTCCCCTCCTGACCTCTAACTGTCCCACCTTTGCAAATGATAACCTAGCCCAAGATGGATTTGCTTGCTAGACTCACTGAGAGGAGGCAAACCACCGTGCGAGCAACTCCCTTCCTTCCAGTTCTTCTGTCTTCAGAGTAACATGATAAAAGAATTATCAGAGCCCAGAGAACAGCTTGTATTTATTTCTTGCTACATGTGTGCTACACATGGAAAACACTAATAACATACACATCTCTGTTGGTCTTGGATTTCTGACTCTAGTCTACAGACACGACATTAATTTTTCCTTGAAACATTCACAGGAACATGAATCCATCATGGGCTTTCCTCATCACTCGTGATACAACAGTCATCTTCCCATTGATTTTATAGCCCCAGAGATTCAGGTCAAAGAGCTATTGGAAAATACAACGTGCTAATGACTCACTTCACCACTGTCTTTCCTGAAGAAAAGTGAATAAAATAAACAGACACTTCCTTTTTGAATCCTATCCCAGTGATATAAGCGCAGTAAGAAGACACACTAGAAAAACACTCTCAAATGGATCAGAATGAGTCCCAAACTGGTTCTTAAATGCTGAAACATGAAGCTCAAGTCCAGACCAAAAGCTGTTTAAGTTCTACCAAAAATTCTGTGCTTACTTAAACTAGAAACTGCAGCAGAAGCTCCAGAAAAATGCCTAGGAAGGTAAAAGAACCCCTTCAAATCAGTAACACATCAATCCTCTCTTAGTCACTGACTTCTGTAAAACTTGATCCAGAATCACATTAAGTACCACAGCACTGGGATTAAAACACTAAATATAGCAGAGCGCTGTGATGAATTTCTGGCAGCTAAATAAAAAGAATTTTAAACATTTTTAAGTGTTTTGAAGAACTGATCTATCAAGTCTGGTGGGCTCCAGACTTAACTTCTACCTACTGATTTTCTACTGTAACTTTCCAAATACATAGCAAGAACAATGGATTCTAAATCTCATATTTATACCCACACTGCTGTCATATACACATTCCCTATTTCTTCCTAGAAAGAAATAAACATCACAAAAATTAATGCCCTTAGGTTGTGGAACTGAAAGCAACTTTAGAGACAATGCTAACTAGAGAATACTGCATAGACAGAGAAGTCAGAGAACACACTGAAGAAAGGGAAAAACGTATTGAAAAGATTTTAAATGAAGACATCAATGGATATTATCACGTCACTGGCCAGAACTGTGAATATTAGGAATTGGTACTGGCCACATGTTGCTGAGTGAAAGGAGCAGACATGAAAAAACAAAGACTAGACAATCTGGAAATTCATTAAGAAATCCAAATTGATCTATTCTTATAAGAGTCAGGCTAGGATTATTTCTGGAAAAGAGAGTGCATTGTTCTACATACAGGTTACACACAGATACAAAGTTTATTTAAAAATATAATGAACTAGGGGCACCTGGGTGGCTCAGTGGGTTAAAGCCTCTGCCTTCGGCTCGGGTCACCATCTCAGGGTCCTGAGATCAAGGCCCAAGTTGGGCTCTCTGCTCAGCAGGGAGCCTGCTTCCCTCTCTCTCTCTCTGCCTGCCTATCTGCCTACTTGTGATCTCTCTCTCTGTCAAATAAATAAATAAAATCTTAAATATATAACAAACTACACAGTTTCTAATATAATCACCAGAATAGTGTTTTTATTCACCAATACTTTGTCAATATGGCTCCATACATAGATGTATAGTGACCTCACATTAATATAAGTAAATATCTTCATTTCCTTTTTCCCCAGGCAAAGGCACTTCTATTTCCTGAGTCAGGGTGAAGCATCAGGATGTTGCAGACTGATTGTCAAAATGACCCCAATTCTCCACCTCTCTACCTCTCCCTGCCTTTCATTGTGTGACTTCACAGGTCCTCCCATGAAGGGGTAGAGTCCAATTCCCCTCCCCCTGAATGTGAGCGGGTCTTGTGACTTCTGACTTTCAGCCACTAGACTACGGTAGAAGAGACAGTGTATCAATTCCAAGCCTCGGCCTAAAAAGCTTTGTGTGCTTTTATTCTTTCTTGGAGCCCTGCTACCACCATGAGAACAGTGCACATTAGCTGCCCAGAAGATGAGAGATTCCGGAAGATGGTGGAGACATCCCAGCCAAGACCATCCTAGACCATCCAGCCCTGGGCACCAAGCGGCAGATTACAGATGCATGACTGAGCCTGGCTGGGCTCACCCACACCTGGTGCGAGGACAGAAGATACCAGAAAAGGAGTACCTCAGCATCCAAAGGAGCTCAAGCTTAAACAAAAGCACAGAAGCATAAATACAAAACAAAATCATACAAATTAACACAAATGCATTTAGAAGCATAAATATTCTGCTCATTAAAGACTTCTGGAAAAAACTGAGGCGGTAAATGACTTACTAATAATATAAAAAAAAAAAGGTTTTAAGCGACACAGCAGACACATTTACAAGACAACTTGCTATAAAAATAATTGATGATGTCTGGAGAACTTCATGATTTCTAAACCAAACCAGCAAAGGAGCCTGAGCGAAACACAGATTGTGAAAGGATTGGCAAGCATCACACTGCCCTTCATGGTTTCCCCACTTGTAACAAGCAAGTGTGGTCATTGTCAAGAATTAAAGACCTGACAAAATGTGTTAAAGTACTTCCAGTAGGGGGCGCCTGGGTGGCTCAGTTGGTTAAGCATCTGCCTTTGGCTCAGGTCATGATCCCAGGGTCCTGGGATCCAGCCCCACATCAGCAGGGAGCCTGCTTCTCCCTTTCCCTCTGCCCGCCTCTCTACCTACTTGTGTTCACGCACGCTCTATCAAGTAAATAAATAAAATCTTAAAAAAAAAAAAAAAAGTACTTTCTGAGAACCCGGGTGGCTCAGTCAGTTCAGTGAGCATCTAAAATTTTTTTTTGTTTTTTAAATAATTTTTAAATTTTTTTTTATAAACACATAATGTATTATTGGCCCCAGGGGTACAGGTCTGTGAATCGCTAGGTTTACACACTTCACAGCACTCACCATAGCACATACCCTCCCCAATGTCCATAACCCCACCACCCTTTCCCTACCTCCCTCCCCCTGGCAACCCTCAGTTTGTTTTGTGAGATTAAGAGTCTCTTATGGTTTGGCTCCCTCCCGATCCCATCTTGTTTCATTTCTTCTTTTCCTACCCCCCAAGCCCTCCCCGCAAGTTGCTTCTCCACTTCCTCCTATCAGGGAGATCATATGATAGTTGTCTTTCTCTGATTGACTTATTTCGCTAAGCATAATACCCTCTAGTTCCATCCACGTCATCGAAAATGGCAAGATTTCATTTCTTTTGATGGCTGCACAGTATTCCATTGAATATATATACCACATCTTCTTTATCCATTCATCTGTTGATGGACATCTAGGTTCTTTCCATAGTTTGGCTATTGTGGACATTGCTGCTATAAACATTCAAGTGCACGTGCCCCTTCGGATCACTACATTTCTATCTTTAGGGTAAATACCCAGTAGGAACATCTGATTCTTGATTTTGGCTCAGGTCACGGTCTCGGGGTTGTGAGATCGAGGCCCAAGTCAGGCTTGCTGCTGGGCATGGAGCCTGGAGCCTGCCTGGGATTCTCTATTTTCCCCTACCTTGGCCCCTTCCCCTCACCGTGGTCTGTCTCGCTCTCAAATAAATAAATAAATAAATAAATATTTTTTTTTAAAAAAAGTACTTTCATAAACTATAAATAGCTACATACATGCTAGTAGCACAGGAAGGAGAGCCCAGGTTGCAGAAGTAAATTCTACCACTCCCCGGATATGTAACCCTCCATTAGTTAATTTCTTTGAGCCTCAAGATTCAGTTTCATTATCAGTCAAAAAAAAAAAAAAAAAAAGATACTACTACTTATCTCACGGGGTTGTTGGATTATGACATACCTGAAGCATCCAACACAGTGGCCCCACCAACTGGGCTCTCAGTAAATGCTAGTAAGATACATACATGGGCAAGGAAACATACGTAAGCAATGATGACCAGAGAGGAAATGTATTGCATTAGAAAAAAGAAAACTATCAAGTTATTCTTATGCAAGTAATACCATAAGGAGAAAAGCCTCACGTCACTAAAATCAACAGTAATTAGAAATAGAGCAACAGGGGCACCTGGGTGGCTCTGTTGGTTAAGCACTCAACTTGATTCTGGCTCAGGTCATGATCTCATTGGTGGTGAGATCTAGCCCTGTGCCAAGGGGCTCCTTGCTGAGCGTGGAGCCTGCTTGAAGATTCTCTCCCTCTGCCTCTTGCCCTCCCCCCAATAATTAAATCCTTTAAAAAAATACCTGGGGAATATATTTTATAAATATTTTTATATCTATATATTAAATTCTATTTAGATCAATTAATTAGATTAATTAGATATTAAAATATAGTATTTTCTGTATTTAAATAGAAATATACAGGGCCTATGCAAAGAAAAATACTATTTCACTGCCCTCTGTGTGTTTTCAAATTTGTAAAGAAAGGAAGTAGAAGAGGAGAGGAGGGACACAGTGAATAAACTCCCTAGTGTTAGTGAGAAGGGAAATGGACATTGTGCAACGTTCACAGGAAGAATCACAGCTTGGAACCCATAATTTCTCTTGTAAATATAAGCACAGATTCATTGAAGCTTTGTGTTCAAGTATGCCGGTGACAGTATATATACTACGAAAAAAATAGAAACTAATCTGAAAATAGCACTTTAGGGGGATGGCTAAATGAATTATACTATATCCATTTAATTGGATACTAGGTCAGCATTAAAACAATTTTTCTAAGATTTAATAACATCAGAATGTATTATCTATTAAGTAAAAAAGAAAAAGTTTCACTTTGCACTTATCCATGAATTATAATCTCAAAAAATATATACATACATGTGATTGGAAGGAACTATAGCAAAATGTATCAGTTTTTGAGGGAGGTTAAGGTAATTTGTATTTCTATACATTTCTTTAGTTTCTAAATTTCAAACAATAGGTACCATTTATTTTATAAACAGCAGAGAATAGGTTTTAAAGAATAGGTTTTTAAATCAGAAATTTCTCTCTTCTGGTTCATTTTTTTTTTTTTTAAGATTTTATTTATTTATTTGCTGGACAGAGATCACAAGCAGGCAGAGAGGCAGGCGGGGTGGGAGGAAGCAGGCTCCCTGCTGAGCAGAGAACCCTATGTGAGGCTCGATCCCAGGACCCTGGGATCATGATCTGAGCCAAAGGCAGAGGTTTTAACCCACTGAGTCACCCAGACACCCCTCTTCTGATTCATTTCTTAAGCATTTACTATATGCTGCTTTGATATTTTAATTATATGAGAACAGTGATCTTCTAAGGGCAGGAATTGAGTCTTATTATATTCTAATATTTCTCAAAGTACTCCCACTTAAATCATCATTAACTAAAATGAATGAGATAATGAATGGCAGATGGTTAATACATTGATGTTGTGGGCTACTTAATTACAACAGGAGAAAAGACAATCTTTGAATAACATTTAATTTATATAATTTGAAGCTTTCTCAATGCTTTTTAGCATCCTCAAAGAAAATCTGTAAAAATATGTACACTTTAAATACCACATTCCAATACTGATATCTTGAATTTTAAAAAGCTCAACCCTGATATGGATATATGTCAAAGAAATATTACACAGACACTTGATGCTTTGGCATTCTCTGTTGTTCCAAATACACAGCAACTGCAGATAAATTATAAAAGAAAATTAATTAAAAAAAAAAAAAAACAAGACAAATATCCCAGTAAACCTGACCTATCCCAGAAATACATGGCAGTAGATGGAGCCATTGAATTTCTGGGGCTAGTGACTAGGAAGAAACACGGGCAGCCAAGAATTTAGCAACTGAAGACAAAAACCTGCAGGCAACTGTGCAGAAATTTCTTCCTCAGCAACTGAAATCCCGCTAAACTTTTCAACATGCTTAAAAAGTTAAATGAGGGGCACCTGGGTGGCTCAGTGGGTTAAGCCTCTGCCTTCGGCTCAGGTCATGATCTCAGGGTCCTGGGATCGAGCCCCGCATTGGGCTCTCTGCTCAGCGGTGAGCCTGCTTCCCTCTCTCTCTGCCTGCCTCTCTGCCTACCTGTGATCTCTCTCTCTCTGTGTCAAATGAATAAAAATTAAAAAAAAAAAAGAAAAAAAAAGTTAAATGAATACCTTCAAAAGAAATAAGAACAGGTAGCTTTGAAAAATCATCAGAAACCTCAGAAGAGGAAAACAGTCTCAAAACAAAAAGTATAATGGATGGCAGAGAGTCCAGATGGGCAGAATAAAGCAAGAATTAGAAAACTGTAAGATGTATTCATTCAAAATGCAGCCAAAGAAAGTAAGAAAGGACAAAAGGATACAAGCACGAAAGACTTATTCAGAGGCATGAAATTCAGAGAGGTTCCCCAAACTAGTCAACAGGAGTTTAGCTGAGAAGGTGGTGGAAAAACAGAATCTGAAGAGATAATAGCTGGTCATTTTTCAAATCTGAGAAGAGACATGACTATATGGATGGCCAATACACTCTGTCTACTGAGAAAAGTCAAAATAAATGCAAATATTGATACACCATGATAAAACGGCAGGAAAAAAAGGATTCAAAGATCTCAAAAGAGAGAAAGAGAGAATATCTCCAAAGGAGGAAAAGTATCAAAAAGAAGTCAGAATACATCAGTATAATGTATTGCTAGAAAACCACCTAGAGCAGTACACCTGACCAGTCTTTTTTTTTTTTTTTTAAGATTTTATTTATTTATTTGACAGAGATCACAAGCAGGCAGAGAGGCAGACAGAGCGAGAGGGAAGCAGGCCTCCCGCCGAGCAGAGAGCCCGACGCGGGGCTCGATCCCAGGACCCTGAGATCATGACCTGAGTCTAAGGCAGAGGCTTAACCTGCTGAGACACCCAGGCACCCCAGGACCCTGAGATCATGACCTGAGTCGAAGGCAGAGGCTTAACATGCTGAGCCACCCAGGTGCCCCCTGACCAGTCTCCTTATAGAAGAAGCTCAAAAGAAAAATTTTTTCAGACCTCTAAAGTATGTACTTCTCAGGGGCCCTCATTTAAAGAACTGTGAAAGAACATCATCTTGAAATACAGACTGGCAAATACAGGACACACAATTAAATTTGAGTTTCAGATAAACAGGTACTTTTTAGTATTATTTGCTAGTTATATGAGATTCAAGTTTAACTCTGTGTCCTATATTTTGTCTGGGAAACCTACCTTTAAAAAAAACCCAGAAAGCAAGCACAGGATATAAGAAATGATGCTGACTGCAAAACCTCATAAAATAGATTAAACTCATTTAATAACTAACTATATGGGAAAAAAACCATCTTAATTTCCACTAACTGTACCTCTGAAAGTAACTGTAAATGATGACTCTACGTGAACCCAGCACTATGCCACAGCCACATTCTTTTCTCCAGCCAAGCAAGTTTTCTTAAAACCTGTACTTTCTAGTTTTCTCAAAGCACGTGAAGACCAGTCTTCTTCTATATGCTTACCATACTGCAGTCACAATTTTTTATAATGATTAAGAGGTCTGAAATAGAAGCTATAGTTCAGCCAAGCTCTTCAGAACCCAAAAATCCCATGTATGGCTTACTGATGTGGAGTAAGTTTCATTTAATAACCGGAAATGCCCCTGAAAAAAAAATGTCCATTATCCTTTCTATGTTCCAAACAAAATCTGGTTTCAAATGCAGTGTGGGGCAACATCTTAAAGAAGCTCCAGAGTGAAAGTTTTGTATTGGGTATGATGATGTCCCATGTATCTGTTTTGTAAATTTATTTTATTAAAGCAGAAAAACCAGTGTAATAAAATGACACCAAGAGAAAGTTATGTGAGCAGCTCTTTCATATTTGCGTTAACAGGCTCATCTGGAGTCAGCTAAAATTTAGCTCGTTGGAAGAGTGAACAAAGCAAATTGTGTCCTGCTGATTCCAACTGATTTAATTACACTAAATCCAAGGTCAGGAAGGTTGTCTTAGTCATTACTTATCCTTAGTCTGTAGCTCAGGAGAGCCCTGCCAATTAATGGTTGGGGATCACTGAATATTTTTAAATTTAATATTTTCGAGATTATCTATGAAAAAGGAATATACAAACACTGGATCATGAAAGTGTAGATGTCTCTCACTTACATATTTTGGCATTGCTAAAAAATGCACAAAATAATACTAGGTGGGTTTTATCCTTATAGCTCATGAAGTGGGTAATTTCAACGGATCCAAAGATGTATTTGTTTTTAACAAAAGATTTCACTGAACAGATGGGTCCCCAAGTAATTTCAGAACCAAATGTATTTTTAAAGCTTGGACTTATGTCTAATTTTTTAAGAGTTCGTTCATCTCGTGACAAAGTAATGGGCAAGCAAGGAGTTCTCAAAATGCAGGAAGAACTGAGCTCTAGAGTCGGGGAGTATGAAAGCAGGCATCCCTATTATCCTATTCAGGAGGCACGAACCCCTTTAATTCTAGCTCTACGTCGAACTTTTGCACAATAATCGAACGACAAATGTTACTCTAGATCCACCACGGAATATGCTTGCGTTGTTTGTTATGATAAATGAAGAAAATCACAATTCCGTCATGTTAAGGGTAGTGAGGGCAGGTTTTAAGCTCCGTGGGTGTATATGTAATAAATCATTCCTTTGAAAAGATAATTGCAGCACCGCTAGAGAAGAAAAAAAAGCCCAACTTTGAGGGCAATTATTCCAAAGCTCCTCAAATTAACTTGTGCACAGTTGGTTCTTTGTGACTGAGCCCACATTACTAAACGTTGTTTCAGGACATTAGTTCGCGTAGGTGAAGGAAATAATGTAATTCTAGTTATTAATCATTTTAATGTTAAATGAGCTTTGTAAACTGAGAAGACATTAAACTCTAAGAACAATGTGGAACGCACAAGCAATTAGTGGTTAATGGGCTCCTTTTGAAAAACTCTAGCAAAACAAAATCAAAAGCTTCAACGTTCTCGGAAAAAAGAGTGTACATATGTAATGTGAGAAAGTTCTATTTAATTGTGCTGACTAATAGTGTCACAAAGGGAGTGAAATTCAGCCCTTCTCTCAAAAGTAATTTTAATAGGTTATGATGAATGAAATCATATTATTTTATGAGTCAACCTCCTCTATAGTGTAATTTAGCAGTGCCTTTTGGAGGCACCATGAAATAGAATTTTCTGCGATACTTCACTCCAGAATCCATGCCAAAAAGCGTAACGCTGTTCTGCAAATATCCTCCTGAGACAAATGTAAGCCAGGATTTGGTGTTCTTGACCATCAGTGCAAAGAACGAGATGGAACCATTAAGATAGGCTCAGTATGAACAAAACTTGCGAAAGGCCACTCCATACCAGCCATACCGGAGGAGGAAAATACAAAATTAACAACAATAATCAAGCAATTATTTAAAGGATTCTTTATTCTATTTCACTAAATAAGACAACCAGGGTAATAGGTGCAAATTTTTACTTCCACTTCCATCATGGTTTTTTTTTAAAATACCGGTAGAACCTTGAACCAGCTAGAAAGAGGAATATATTGGATAACCATCCTTTCTTATTACACAACCAAATTATTATTAATTACTTTGACTCCTATTACTCCTCACAACAGATGGCATGTCTTCTGTTCTAATGAGCTATATCTACCTCAGTCATACTTCCAGATACATATAAAATCAGTAAACGAGGTCATGCGGCACATGGAAAATGATGTGGTTTAGGAGTTCAAGCCTGGCCGGGCCTCTTATTATCTGTGTGATCTTGGTAAAGTTACTTACTCTGTGTCTCAGTTTTGTTTTGTTTTGTTTTTTAAAGATTTATTTATTTATTTGACAGAGAAATCACAAGTAGGCAGAAGTAGGCAGAGCAGCAGGCAGAGAAAGAGAGGGAGAAGCAGGCTCCCCGCTGAGCAGAGAGCCTAATGTGGGGCTCGATCCCAGGACCCTGAGATCATGACCTGAGCTGAAGGCAGAGGCTTAACCCACTGAGCCACCCAGGTGCCCCTCTGTGTCTCAGTTTTAATTGGGATTAATAATGTCCATATCCCACACCCCATCCCATTGCAACCACAAAAACACGTATACTCCTCATCATTTGCGGTTGGGAAAAGGTGACGTTCTGGAGAGTGTCCGCCATTAAGGCACACAGGTTTACAATGGAGAAGGATAAGTAGGGATCCTCGTCTGTCTACAGTCTAAGGAGCAGGAGGGTATACCTCATCACAGGGCACACTTCAGGAAACTTCCTGTCTAGGGGTTAAAATCTGAGGGACAGTCCGAGATGTCATTTCTTTCTTCTCATCCACAGCCAACAGAATACCGAGAGCATCAGACAACCGGAATGTACCTACAAAGTCACACAACCTCATGCTCTGCCCAGGACAGACACGTCCCTGGCTAGCTATAATAAGGGTCTGTTGGATCACCTCCACATGCAGGAAGTTCAGCACTTCCAAAGGCATTTCAGTGTTGGCGAATGCTAGTCCACACAAAAAGTTTGCTTGTAGTTATAAATATGCTTCCTTTCAACTCCATCCTATGGACTGGTTTTTTGAAGGAACTCATCAGAGACTTGTTTTGTAGGACAGTTAATCAAACATTTAAAGTCAGGTTTGTACGGCAGCCACTACATTTCTCTTCAGTCTGCACTTCTCCAGGGCTAAACACCCTCGGGTTTCCAGGCCCTTAGCAAGCTTTGTTGTCCTTACCAGCCAAGAGACAACGAACACCAAACACCCAAACCTCAAATGCAGTCTGAATGGCACAGGACAAGATTGTTACTTCCAAGTTCATTCTGCTTCTACTAACATATTCTAAAAATGGGCTAGGGCTTGTCATATAGATTTGTATCCAAATCTGTGAAACAGTCACTTCATTTACACTGTAGAACATATATTCATTTGACATATTCCTTCTTCCATCCATTTAATTCAATCTTCCCTCTTTTCACAGAATCTTTTAAGGATGTTTTAAATTCTACCGATTCCTAGGTAATATTGATTAATCTGTTATTCTCGTTACTAAGGTTTACAGAGGTTTTTCAATAAGTGTCTTGAGCAGTTAAATCTAACTTTCCCAATACTCTTTCACATGAGGGCTTATCATATTTTAAGGCAAAACTTTTAAACACATGGTACACCTCTGTGAATTTCAAAAGAAAATTCTGTGTGTGCTAAAAAGCTCTACAAATCATAAAAGTTAGATGCAATATGGAACAGCTTGAGAAAATTCTCAGGTAATTAAGATAGTCCATTGAAATGAGCCCTTTTAGTAGGAATTAATCCATACTTTGTAACATTACCTTCATTTACTCTGTCCTATAAATACATACTTGGTCAAGGATACTGAGCCCCAGACAACAAGTCAGAAAATGTGTGCTGTGTTCCTGACACAGGTCTTGGTTCACTAAGATTCTTTTTTTTTTTTTTTTTAATTTTATTTATCTGACAGAGATCACAAGTAGGCAGAGAGGCAGGCAGAGAGAGAGGAGGAAGCAGGCTCCCCGCTGAGCAGAAAGCCCGACGTGGGGCTCGATCCCAGGACCCTGGGATCATGACCTGAGCCGAAGGCAGAGGCTTTAACCCACTGAGCCACCCAGGCACCCTGGTTCACTAAGATTCTTGAAGGCTCTTTATTTCAACACAGACATACTTCTAAGTTACTAATAACACCTTTATCCCAGACATGTAAGGGGAAATTAAGAGCATTAATTGAACATTTCACAAAGTAAGTGACATAAAATTTGCGATCATCTTTGTGTACTAAATGAGGCATTAGTCAACCTGAGTTCTAACCTCCATTCCAGACTCATAAAAGCCTCTTAGCCAGTCTGGGCTTGAACGTCTCCATCTATATGGTACAGACGCTGGGCAGGCTAAGTGATCTCTGAGGATCCCTCTGCTTGCTCAACTCTTCTACGTGGTTCAGAAAAAACTGAGCAAAAGTACTCAGGACACTTCACATTTAGCTACACAGCTTTCACTTTGCCTAAGAGTGCATTCACCCTGATATTTAAGACCTCAATGCTTCAAGGTGGCTAGCAATATTCTGATGAGGGGGGAAAAAAAGAAGTCTCCTACCCAATCATGTGTCTGCAAGGAAGCAGTACTGCTAGGAACATGTGTGTAGTCATCTGCATATATGCATCTGCCCACACATGGACAGGCAGTGACTAACCTGGAGACCACAAGGGGCTCCGTAATGGAATCTAATCTCCTGTGAGTTTCATCGCAAATTAATATAAGGGGATAAAAAGTTCCATGAAGTTTAAATACTAATTCTAGTAACCATATACTAAAACTCTTTTATTTCCTTAGAGCTAAATCGAGTGAGGAGATAGTCACCGCTATGACCTTTGCATACTGAGCTAATGAGTGAAAACATGATAAAACAACTCAAGAGTCCTCAAAAGCCAAAACAATGAAGTCCACACCAATGAATTCAGTTAAGCTTACCTTGACAAAAGGTGTTGTTAACCCGCTTGTAACCTTGTAGACATTCCATCATTTGGTTATATCCGTGATAAGCTGTAAGAAGAAATAATTCTTTGTTACATACTTATGTTCTTACAATCCTAAACTACCAGTGTGATAACCCAAGCCACCAAAGTCATCAGTGGTCTGTCTTACTCATTTCTAAGATACCCAACTCAATATATAGCAGTTTCTTTCATGTTAGCCCTGTTTTTCAGTATACTTCCTCGTCTGCAACAGAGAGAGTCCCAAGTAGTTGTCAGCAAATCTTGATTATATTAATCCAAAGAATCATAAGACTATATTTTCTTCCAATTAGTGATTATTTACATTACAAAGGATCTATTCCTCCCCAGTGATTTGCTACAGGCATTTGAATTTTCTTATAAGTTGAACATACATCCTGGCCTGCTTGGGACAGGCCTGGGTTAAGACAGTTGTTCTAGCGAAGTTCATTAATAATAGCACTCCATTTCACTCTCAGAAGCATCCCAGTTTCAACAATAAACGGCGTGCTCACCTAAATACTGGCTCACATATTCTGGTAATAAGGGATTCTTACTACTAGGAACCTGAGAATAACAGGAGATGAAGAGAAGAAGCCAGGGGATGAGAAGGGCTGCTGTGATCATGGGTATGGTTCATCATAGAATCCTCACCAACAATACAATGTTGACATTACTAATCACCAACAAAACTGGATTCACTGATTCCGACACCCTTAAGTGAGACTCAAGAGACTTTGTGGCATATTGGATACAGGATAATTTCAGGGACCAAGCAGACCTGAATTCAAATCCTGACTCTGCCTATCAAGCTCTGCGACCTTAGGAGACAAGCTTTCTGGGTTTCCAATGGTGAGTCCATACAATGCGAGTATTCACATCTACTGAGCAGGTCAGGGCTTTTGTGGATTTTTAGATATAATTTATGCAAAACGATCACCACCGTGCCTGACAAAACCACTCAAAGATGACAAATGCCCTTATTTTCTGCCATAAGCTATTCTTTCATTAAGAAGACGATGAGCAATAGAAAATGGGCAATAATCAAAATAGGGTGGATGGTGAGACCACTAAAAAGACCTGAACAAGGAGTAAAGAGGGAAAATTCAAAACAAAAAGGAAATTTTCTTTAGGAAAATAAAATTATTTTGGCCCTAACACATATTCTTTATTCTCACCACCTCTCTTCTCCTTCAGTTCCTTTCTCTGTTATACGTCCTATCTCTTCATATCCTTCTGAATTCTGGGAGAGGGTTATAGTGAGGAGTCCTGGAACACTGAGTTATAAGGAGGAAGAAAGTGACATGTTCAAGCTCCTTGGCCACATAACTCGTCTTCCACAGAATGGAAACCCTCTGGAGCAGGGTGCCTCCAGAGATTTGGGGATCTCTGTCCGTGAACTGTTCAAAGGCAAAAGAGAGGCTATCTTGTTTTGAAAGTTCCACCAGTCATCCACCTCAAGGCAGAGAGCCAGACCAGATGATCTCTTCAGGTCCTCCTCAGCTTAGGATTCAATGTTAATTTTCTTCTAAAAACTTTTAAAGGACCAGTGACTTGTTCATGCTAAGTACATTTTTAATAGATTACAGAGTATCTAATGGAATCATTTGCAGATTTAAAATTAAGTTTTTGCAGTAAAAACTGATCAACAGTGAACGGTCTTTCTGTATGTGGCTGAACAAAAACTTCAAACATTAAATAAAAGCCACTTGAAAACTGAAGTTTGAACTACTTTAAGTGAAAATTTTTTTTAAAAAGGGCATGGAACACAAAACCATAGCATATAAAGCCAAGGAAAGTCTGCTCTCTTCCAAAATGAATATGATTTAGAGAGTAGTATGAACCAAGGAAAGGAAAGTTTCTAAATGACACAGGAAGAATGTGACCCTGAGTGTGTTTCTTGGGAGTGAGTCACTTAGGACAGCACAAACAAAGTAAATGTCAAGATGTTAATAGTTTACTTCAGTCATAATCCACATTGCCCTTCCTGAAATGAAATCAATTGCTTCAATTTTATACATTACGTGAGCCAACATGAATTTATTTTCATCAGCATTTAGTCAGAAGTGATAGCAACTTTGTACTTTCACATTCTCCTTTAATTATTACTAGGACTAAAATATAGAATTAACAAAACCATTTATAGCAATGAATTTATTTATGCTCAGAAAACACAATTCTTTTTTTTTTTTTTTTAAAGAAAACACAATTCTAAATAAAAACTACAGAAGGTCAAGAATAGAGGTTAGGGATTAAGAAACAACAAGAATCTAGGATTCACTTTACCCCTAACTTCTGTCCCTCTCTTGCAACTTTGGAATTCAGAAAATGGAGGAAAGGGAGGCAGTTAAGCAAAAAACACAGAGAGAAGGAGGGATAAGAAAAAGAAACAAGATAAGGGAAAAGATGGAACAAGTATTAGAGAACATGAACTTGGCCCCAGAATAAAGTTGGAAGAATTGGACTTTAGCTTCTGCAGTCCTTAGACCTAGAGGCAGGAAACACACTGCCCCCTCCACAATATTTCTACAGACAAACTTACACAGTATAATGAGGGATAGGCCATTAAAAAAAAAAAATCAAAGCTTTTACAACATTTTGAATACTGACTCTTGTTTCATGATCCATTAAGACTTAACAGCAAATGACCAAGTTGGGAGTCAAATTCAGGTCTACTGAGCTCCAAAGTCCATGCTCTTTAAATCATATCAGATCTCTCCTGGATATCCCTTTGGTCAGGTTTCCAGAATAATTTTAGGCACATGGATCTTTCAGTGAGGAGGAGCTATCACACTCAACCCACTTACTGGAAATCCACATTACCAATCATTATTAAATCAGCATAAAAGTCCACAGGGGACATTCTCATAATGAAGGTCTTTATTTATGTGACTCCCTAAATGAAGAATTCACTAGTTACGGGAAACTTTGGTGGGTGTTTTCACAAATCAGTCCTCAGAAAAAAAAAAAAAAAGGAGTATCAAGAAAATAAATGAAATTTAAGGCATTACGTGCTTTAATAAGCAGTTCTCAATTGCCTTCTTAGTAATTTTAGTGTTCCATGTTAAAAAAAAACACACATAAAGTTGAGAGACAAGGAGGTCCACATGAGAGGCAATGAGACAATTATTGACAACAAGTTACTATAATGGCAGAACAGTAGGACATAAAACAAAGCTGTGGAGCGGTGATTCTGAGACGGCAGATTCTGGATTGGACAGAGGTGTGAAAGGCAACTGAGAATATCAAATCAACAGGTGCTTAAGAAGAATAAATAAAAATTATCCAACTGAAGTAAATGAGAAATTCCTTGCAACACGAAGTGTAAAAACCTACTACAAAAATCTTTAGTTATATAAGGCAAAGGAAGATGACTGAGAAAAATATCCCTTGCTTTCTTGGGAAAAATGTGGTAAGTAAGTATCAAAAAAAAAAAAAATCAGGTTACCTCTATTTTTCTAAAATATTCCTCTTACGAATCAGCCAGAGTTAATGCCACATTCAAAAACTAAAAATACTAACTGTAATTGGGAAAAAAGTAACAGAGAGTCACAAATCTGGATCTACTCAAATCAATAGGTTCTAAAAACCAGAATTTATAGACTAACCAAAATGTGTGGTATCAATATATATTCAAGTCACTGAGAACTGAAATGGTATAAAAAAGCAGTGACTGGGGCGCCAGGGTGGCTCAGTCAGTTGAGTCTGAATCTTGACTTCAGCACAAGTCATGATGTCAGGGTCCTGGGATCAAGCCCCATGCTCTGTGGGGAGTCTGCTTCTCTCTCCCCTACCGTCTCCCTCTACCTGTGCCCTTCCCCCTACATGTGTGTGCACAATGGCATACACACTCACTCTCTCTGCCCCTCAAGAAAAAAAGAAAATCTTAAAAAAAAAAAAAAAAGTGGTGACTGAGAAGGGGAAAGTACTGTGTCCTCGTGATTTTTAATCTTTTTTTTTTTTTTTTTTTTTTTTAGTGAAATCTGGAAACTTAACAGTATCACAAACTTCTACTGTGGCTATTAATAAAAATTCCATTTAAGGAATTTAACCTAAGAAATAACAGTTTCACTAACTTTTTATCAGTTTTTGAAACATTTATGATTTTTAAAGACATCTTACTTTTTCTTCACCTGAGGAAAATGAGCCTAGTTTAGCTCTTCAAACACTTTTTAAAAATAAGTAATCCGACGGGAGAAGCAACTGAGAACTGCTTATTAAACCACGGAATCGACAGGAAATCTTTCTCGGGCTTGCAGCAAGGTTTCTGGAAATGCAAATTATAGTACCATGTTCCAGAATTCAGTTAAGAGTTCTTTGAGAGTCCAACGCTATCTCACCGTTAAACCAGTAATCATAAGGCAACAGATAGGCTACATTAACATTCAAAGGAATGATGAAATGTCACTTACATGGCTTCTTGGGGCATTTCTGGCATTTGTTAAAGCCCCAGGAGGTACCCACAGTTCCACAGCAGTCCTCCTGCTTTGAAAGGCCAGGGAGCGCCTTGCCACACTGCAGTGATGAGATGTGAAACATGAAGGTTAATTGAGTGCACCATGCCCAGCCCCAGAGCCCTGCTGTGCTTCCCCCTCACATTATAAAACAGTTCCCTTGTTATCAACACAATTGGTGGGTGGAGGATAAAAAAAAACCTCAAACTTTGAAACAAAACACCAGATCAGAATCAATATGACAATAACGAACAAATCTATTCTTTTAAAGATTTTATTTATTGGTTGATTGATTGATTTGACAGACAGAGATCACAAGTAGGCAGAGAGGCAGGCAGAGAGAGAGAGGAGGACGCAGGCTCCCCACTGAGCAGAAAGCCTGATGCGGGGCTCGATCCCAGGACCCTGGGATCATGACCTGAGCTGAAGGCAGAGGCTTTAACCCACTGAGCCACCCAGGCGCCCCAAATAAACCTAATTTTAAGAGCTTCTTAGCATTTCGTTAGAAAAATTTGTCACTACTCAGAGCAATTCATAAAACATACGTTTCCAATGCCCCCCTCCTTTTTTTTTCCCCTTTAGAAGAGTCTCAACTCAAAAGTACAACATAAACTTTTACAATTTAGTGTAACTGTCTGCTGGAAAATCTCTGCTGCAGGAACAGAGCCGTAAGGAGGTGGGGCAGGGGTGTCAACCTTGAGAATATGGCCCAGGTCCCATCTGCAGAAGGCTTTGGGTCTTCCTATAACCACAAGGGCCTCGGCAGGAACAGGACAGGAGAGAATGGTACGAGAAATGATCACTGGCCAGATCAGCTTTGGCAGATGAAAGCTCCAGAGAGCCAAGTGGTCTGACCCAGGGGAGGTCAGCCAAGTTAGGAAGGTGCTGGCAGGTTTAAGCAAAGTCTAGTAGGCAGAAGAAGGGGGCTTACAGTAGTCAAATATAAAGACCCACCTCCTCTCCTGGTAAATCACAGAAGCCCTGAAGAGGCCGAGAGGCAGGGGCCTGAAGTCAGACCAACCCAATGAGGTCAGGAAGGGCCTAGCCGAAAAGAACCTACTCTGTATACCCATCCTAAGGCCACTTGCACAAGAAAGGCCCATGGCTCTCCATCAATACTCTGTAGGCTAAGCCCAGACCCCACATCTGAGGGGCCACTCTGCCTTCCTATGCCTCAACCTCTAAAAAAGTCCTCCCAACAGTTTCCAGGGTCATCTTTCCAAAAACGAATCTGAGGACATCACTCTACTGACTATAAACCTTCCGTGACTCCCATAGTCTGAGGACTGCAAATTCCCTGGGATGATATACAAGATCTTCCTTTCCCTGCCTCAGAGCAGATGACTTTCCCTCTGCCCTCCTCCACCTCTCTATACCTAGCCTTCGGGCACACTAAAAGACTTGATTTTCCAACCAAATGTCTTTCCAAGAGCTGTCTCGGTCCTCTGGTATACCTTATACCCTTCCTTTTCCCTTTGCCCGGAGAAGCTTTACCCTGTGAACTCCAGCTCTGAAAAGCTGTCAGGAGGAAGCCTCCTGTCTCTTCAGCTTCAGTGAGCCCCTCCTTTCTCTCTCCCCCCCGCCCCCCCCCGCACACCACACAGCTCCACCGCCTCCGCTACACTTTTTAATTAAATGCAGATGGATCTTACGTATCTTTAAATCCCAGTACACAGTGCACATGCTCCATAAATTCTGAAGGAAGGAAGGAGCAAACAATCCAAGGAACTAAGAAGCAACCCAGTTGCGGTCCATGCAGACAAGGAGTGGTTCCGTGAGAACCAGCGAAGGGTAGCGAACGCACCCAGGCTAGTGAGCGCAGCGTGGTGACAGAGAGTCTGGGCAGGGGACAGCAGGCACCTGGCAGGCCTCCAGGCCCAGGCAGACAGCATTCTGACGGAGGCTCTGAGTGCCCGCAGGTTCGAAATTGTAAAACAAAGTCAGGGAAGCCCTGGCACCGTTAATGAAGGTTTAGTTCCATCCTGGTTCTGAAGTCCTTAGGTTTTCGTGGTTTTTAATGATTTTGACAGGATGCCGTGTGTTCTCGAAGCAGTAAGTGATGAGGGTTTGGGGGGAAGGGCAGGGAGACGGAGAGGAAAGTGAACACCCCAAGAAATGAGAACCTGACAGAAGAAAAGCATACAGTGGCTGGATTCAGGTCATCCCCAGACTCCTTCGGCTCAGTCACAAAAGGCTCACATCTGAAAGAGGAAGAAGGAAGAGGGAATTGTGCTACAGGCCCAAGACTCAAAACCAGTGATGATGCTGAGAACACAAAGGTCTGTCCCCACCGCTGCATCCGGCCGCCAGGGTGCCTCCTGCTTATTTCCAGTTTTATCAAGACACCAATGTACCTCAGATGTAGATCATTCTTGTACCAGTTCCGCAGGTCCTTCTCTTCATCAGGCAAAACTTTCAACACTTGCTGATTTTATACGCTCAAAATTTTAGTAGCAGTTAAAATCCAATTTTCACCTCAGATTCCTGAATGTTTTATTTGGTAGGGTAAGAATAAATCATCTCTCCCTACCAGGCCTCAGAAAAGGTACAAGGTTTTCATTACAGGATTCGGGCTGCTTTATCCCATGGCTTTGTTTTTGCAGGTCCAAGGCCAAGAGCAGCACAAACCATCCAAATCGATTAAATAAATGACGGTGTAGGTGGTACCACAAAACTGTGTGTTCTTCTCAAAATTGGGCTTGCACAAGATAATAACAGGCTGCAAGGGATGAAGTCGGGCTTCTGACAAGGCACAAAGTCTCACACATGCCCTTTGAGGTAGTTAGTCATGCAGAAGCTTCCATGTGAGCCAGAAAAGGCCTGAGAGATCTAATGTGGGCTAATGTGGGCTCTCACACAAGAGACTACACCTACCACCATGAAGTCTTACTTGGATGTAAGAAGTGGCTGAGGAAAAAGAAGGTGGAAGAGGAGCTTTTCTCCTCCACACTGAAGGTCCCACTGGAGAGAATCACAAAAATAGGAGGAATTAGCATTCAGAATGCCCTTCTCTCTGAGTAGCGGATTCTGCTTCTTCATGAGACGCCATCACAAGAACCCAACGCTGGCTCTGCCTAACTGCATTTTTATGCCCACATTGAGGTGATTTTTGACAAGTGAAAAACACAAATGGAATTTCTCCTCAGTGTCTCATTCACCACACCGTCAGAGAAAGCCTATCTCTCATTTCAAGGCATATCTTACTGTACAAGTAACCCAGAAGAAATAGGCTAAAAAATTTACAACCAATATTTAGGTATCTCAAGCCAGAAAAAAAAAAAATCTATCCCGTCAAATAAGCATTGTGCTGGAGCTCCTCGAAAAGCTCACCCACCCTCCGGCCGCACACCGGGGACACTGTCACTCCACACATCCCTGCTAGGGTTGGGCAATGGCGTGACCCCCCTAGAGCAGCAAGCAGAACAGGGCTGGTTCTGACAACCAGGTCCTGTGAGCGTTACACGAAGAAAGGAGAGGCGAGACCGGGTGTGGCCAGGATGGCAGAGTTCAGATACGCTCAACAAGCTTGTGGCCCGAAGCCAGGTGCAGGATGAAGGGATGGGCAGGACGAAAGGCCACAGATCACAAGAAGAGAGGATTTATGTCATCCAGCAGGAAACCTTTACCACAGTGAACACTCCTCAGCGATGGAAGACGCTGACAGCTTCCCTGGGAGCAGAAACTGGGGGACCACCTGACAGGAATGTCCAGGACACGAAAGTGAGTAACTTCTATGGTTTCTGCCACGTCAGGGGTTCTGTGTTCAATACCTACTGATAGGTCACATTACAAGATTTAGAGAGGGCAAACTACTAGACACTGCAGCCAACCTCAAGAACTTCTGATGCTCTCACAACTGCGTTCAAGACTGTATCCGGGTAGATACACTCCTAACCATCTTTTTTCAAGTCTCACTTCCTTCCTCACATCAGTCTCTCCAGAGATGCTCACCCTGGACTGAGCTTCCTCCTACAGGACTTACGTAAATTAGACAGAAAAGAGAAAAACAAACAGAGCTACTCCCAGCCCCAATTCACCAGGGCGCTGGCCATGATTCTTAGAAGACTGAGTGCAAGAAAATAATTCAGCGACCTTTCCTCCCTTCTGGGTCAGCACTCCGCCTCAGAAGGTAAAACTATTCAAGAATTGTTACAACTGCTCCATGAATAGCCACGTTTTACCTTTTACAACGCAAAATTTTCACACGCGATGGCGCAAAAACCTTACATGTTTTAAAGCAGTTAAGAATAAACAGATTGTGGAATAATGTACTTTTCTAAATCTTGGCCTGGTTGAGAAAACTTCAGATTTCAACCTCAGGTTTGAGGTGCTACCAAGGGATGGCGTTTTCTTGAGATTTGAAGTTAAGCTATGATTGTAGGTTTTTCCGATCTCCCTATAAACACCTGAGCAGGCTTGACAGTTCAAAACTTACCATTTGGCAATGAAGGGCTGTCATTTTTGTCAATTAAAAACTCACCACTGGAGATGCTTCAGAGATGAATGGTAATTTGAGGAGGTTGTGATAAATATTGGAGCATGGCTTCGTAAGATTTAATTTTCATGCCTTAAAATCACTAGCACCTACAGTATCCTCATTCTGAGAGTGTTTATTGTGTTACAGTGCCAAGTTCTGGGGAAGGAAGATCCAGTAGTGGGTAGAAGACGACGGTGCTGGATTAGAATTAGTAAACCTGGATCTGGATCCCCACTCTCTCTCATGAGCAGTGAGATGTTCACCAATCTGTCCAGCCTCTCTGGGCCAATAATGGGACAATGGGACAATAATCCCAACAGCCAAAGATTGTGGTGAGAGTAAATGATGTGTGTCTGAGAAGGGCTGCCCTATCCCTGTAGCCCCTGTGCAGGGACTGGGAGAAAGTGACCCTTAAGATGTGTTCTGCATCAGGACACAGCATTCAGTAAACACAGCATGGGCTGAATCCCTGTCTGCCCTCTCAGCTGGTGTCCTGTGTTCAGTACAACCTATAAAATGTTCAAGAGCTGGCCATCTGTTAGCTTCCTAGCATACAATCATTAAAACAGTTGAGATGGGGCACCTGGGTGGCTCAGTCGTTAGGCAGCTGCATTTGGCTTGGGTTATCCCAGGGTCCTGGGATCGAGCCCCACATCGAGATCCCTGTTTGGTGTGGAGCCCGTTTCTCCCTCTCCCACTCCCTCTGCTTGAGTTCCCTCTCTTGCTATGTCTTTCTCTGTCAAATAAATAAATAAATAAAATATTTAAAAAAATAAATAAAATAAAAATAAAAGAAAACACTTTAGATTATCCCACTAGTAAAATGGCCACTCAATGGAGATGGCCACCATGTTAAAGGCCTACTATTTAGCTTTCCTATTAAGACATTTAAAAATGACGATCTGAAAATACTCTTGGGAATTATCCATTATCACATGTACAGAACTCGTTTTACTTTGCAATCAGGAACCATGCTACAATGAAGCATAAATTACTGAGTTTAAATAAAGAATGTTTTCCCAAAGAGAAAAAGGCACCGGAGCCAAAAAAACAAATAACAGCTTAAAATGTTAAAGTGATACAGATTTTTTAAATGCACTAAAGTAAAACATGAAAGAACAGAGAAGGCTGACTCACTGCAACTCTTGCAAGAGTACGCAGGACTGTATTTAGGCAAGAGCTGAAGCAAGGCAGTGACTCAACTGCTGGGCTGGAGAGACAGATTCCAAAGAGATGGAGCAGCTCTGGCTGAGCCCAGGACTGACCACCGACTGGGAGAGGACCCAGGGGCAGGTGGGTGGGAGGGGAAGGGCGGAGGAAGGCAGGCCAAAGACGGAGGAACGGAGAGAGTGGGTGGGGAAAGTCAGAGAATGAGATAGAGCTGAGCCATGGAGAATTTTCCAAATTTGGGATTCAGTTTGTGGTTAGGTACCAAAATTAATAAGGAGATAGTTCCCTTCCCCGAAGTAAGAAGTTGTTGACTGCTTCCAGTGCATCTTTGAAGTGATGACAAACACAGAAATATTGATAAAGAGAAGGAGAGGGGCACCTGGGTGGCTCAGTGGGTTAAACCTCTGCCTTTGGCTTGGGTCATGATCCCAGGGTCCTGGGATCGAGCCCCACATCAGGCTCTCTGCTCAGCAGGGAACCTGCTTCCCCCTCTCTCTGCCTGCCTCTCGGCCTGCTTGTGTTCTCTCTCTCTCTCTGTGTCAAATAAATAAAATCTTTAAAAAAAAAAAAAAAAGCGGAAGAGGAGGAAAAAATTGTTTTTATTTAAGTATAGTTTTCTACATCTGAAACTCCCCCTCAAGAATAAAAAAGAAATTATCAACATAGAGTATATTATTCATGGGGGGTTGGAGAGAGGAATAAATTATATCTAAAGTCAACACAAACAGTTATCAGAGGACCCAAAAAAACAAAATTGGATAATTATTAAAGGCCCATTCACAATACTTCTCCTCCAGGAAAGAGCACAAGGGAGGGTTTGTTGTTTGTTTTTTTTTTTTTTTTAAGATTTTATTTATTCATCTGAGAGAGAGAACATAAGTGGGGTGAAGGGCCTCCCTTCCAGCTGAGCAGGGAGTCCGAAGTGGGGCTCGATCCTGGGACTCCAGGATCATGACTTGAGCTGAAGACACTTAACTGAGTCACCCAGGTGTCCCACAGGGGAATTTTAAAGTTCAGCACAAAATGAGCTCTTTCCCCAACAAATGCTATCCCCCACAAAACACATACCCAGGCATCTACATGTCCATTAGAACTGGTCCTCTCTGAAGGTGAAATTGACCTTTTCACACAATCACAATCCATGTGGACCAAGTGAGAAGTAGTGTGAAGATGACTGTAGCAGAGTAAATGGTAAGAGCACAGCTTTTTTTTTTTTTTTAAGATTTTATTTATTTATTTGACAGAGAGAGATCACTAGTAGATAGAGAGGCAGGCAGAGACACAGAGAGGAGGAAGCAGGCTCCCCGCCAAGCAGAGAACCCGAAGTGGGACTCAATCCCAGGACCCTGGGATCATGACCTGAGCCGAAGGCAGAGGCTTAACCCACTGAGCCACCCAGGAGCCCCAAGAGCACGGCTTTTGAGCTTGGACCAAAATGGGCTGGTGCTGGTTGACCTGACCAGTTACCACATGTATTATTACCATGGACAAAACTCTCAGCCTCTCACTGCCTATGTCCTCCTCTATAAAACATAACTAAAAATGCCCATTTTCACAGAGCTCTCAAGAGGAGTGAGCCATTACCTATGAGACAGTTAGATGGCCAGCATGCATGAGGCTCACAATGTTAGATCCCTTTCTCCGGGCCTAGAAACCAGGGTTGATTTAACAAAGGACTAAGTAACTTAACAATTATTCAGTATGTGATGTCCCAGATTCAGTTTCTCAAGAAAAGAGATATAAAAATAATTTAGATATAGAAATATGAAAAGAAAAAGAAGATATTACATAAATTTTGCTAAAAATGTTGAGGTTTTCACAAAAGTGCACTTTTGTGAAACACTTCAGATTATTATTATGTCTGGCTAGTAAAAAGCAATAAATGCTCAGAGAATAAACGCTGTGGAAGATTTCTAATTGTACGAACTTCATTTTAATTCTCCTCAAGAAACACAACATGTCACTGAATCACCATAATTCAACCAGTTAATATCAACGTTCCAGCAACAAATTTCATTTTGGGGACATCGAGATCCTTTCGGTCACCCACCATGTCTTGGTGCCATAAGATCAAGATCATGAAGCCAAAATAGCAGAGCCCACTCCGCACCTCTTGCCCACAAGTACCCATGGTTTAGTCATAAAACACTTGCAGAACATGGTGCTCACGAAAATTGGTCCCAGAAAATCTATCTGTCCTTCTAGGTTCAGCTAGTGTTATAGACTGAATATGCGCCTCATCCCCCAAATCCCTATGTTGAAGCCCCGAGCTCTAATGTGATGACATGGGGAGGTGGGGCCTTTGGGAAGTAATGAGATTTATTTTTACTTTTTTCCATACTCACATAACTTCTATTATAGTATATTATTATAATTGCTCTACTTTATTATTGTTGTTGTTAATCTCTTACTATGCCTAATTCATTTATTCATTTTTAACTAAAATTTTTTCAAAGTTTTATTTAAATTCTAGTTGGTTAACATTCAGTGGAATATTGGTTTCAGGAGTAGAATTTAGTGAGTCATCACTTACATGTAATACCCAGTGCTCAGCAAAAGTGGCATTTAGTGCCCTCCTTAATATCAATCACCCACTGAGACCATCCCCTGTCCACCTTCCCTCTATCAACCCCTGCTTGGTTCTCTGTAGGGGAAGTAATTAGGTTTAGATGAAGTCATGAGAGTGGAGCTGCCATGATGGGATTAGTGTCCTTATTAGGAGGGGAATAAAGACCAGAGCACAGATTCCCTCTCTATTATGTGAGCACATCAAGAAGGTGGGTGTCTGGACATCAGGAAAAGAGCCCCACCAGGAACCAGATCTGTGAGCATCGCGATCTCAGACTTCCAATCTCCCCAACTGTAAGAGTAAGTTTTGGTTGTGTAAGCTACCCAGACTATGGAATTTTGTTATGGTAGCCTGAGCCAATTTATACAGATAGCAATGGTTTCTTGTGAATGTACCGTATCCAAAAGAAATGGCCTAAGAGCCAGGAGGGACTAGTACAAAGAACACCAGAGTAGGAACCACAAAGCCTCAGTTCTGGTCCTCACCAGCCACAAAGTCAATACCAGATGTGAACCAAACTAATTCACTTCTCTGGACTTCAGCTTCCTCATTAATAAACTTTTAAGTATAGACTAACTGCTCATACTCAACGATGTGCCTACATTCTATGATTTTATAAAGGCTCCAGTGCAGAAGTAGAGGATAACCAGGGAGCTATAAGTGGCATGGTTTGCCATATCAGGGAAATCCTACAAAGGTCAGCATTCCTTAAATGTCCTGTGCCTACCAAACTGATGGAGAACATTCTCTGATGCCGTCTTCACCAGTCCTAACGACATGCCCTGACCGAGATCAGGGTGATCAGTGATGATCAGGAGGAGTCTCCTCCTCTTCTTCTTCTTTTTTTAAGATTTTATTTATTTATTGACACAGAGAGAGAGATTACAAGTAGGCAGAGAGGCAGGCAGAGGGGGAAGGGGAAGCAGGCCCCCCGCTGAGCAGAGAGCCTGATGCGGGGCTCGATCCCAGGACCCTGGGATCATGGCCTGAGCTGACGGTAGAGGCTTAACCCACTGAGCCACCCAGGTGCCCCTGGGTCCCCTTTTCTTGACCGTATTTCATGCTCATCCCTTTCCTGCGAGCCAGTACTCACAAAAAAAAGGGCAGCTCTGTCTTCCTGAAATTAGTCTCGGCTCTTAAACAGCTATTTTCTAGATTATAGTAATTATAGTGAATTACATTATGATTATCAAGAGGCAAAGTATCAGAACTCATTCAAGAGAGTCATGGAGATGTGGATTTTGCATATTGTGGGCTGTGACCCATATAAAATCACATTATGATTTATCAACCCCCACTGCATGGGTCTCCTGTAAATTCTTCCACCTGTGCCGTTGAGATGTTCATCTCCACCCAGAGCTAGAAAAATCTCATTCCAACGTTCTGGCAGAAAACTGAGCTTTTCTGGCAAACAGAAGCTATACCCTCAGTACTCTAAATTTGGTTGAGGAATGTGAATCCCTTTTTTGGAAATCCTGGACTTCTCGTAAGAACCAGAATGAGGTCCCTTATGGGGAAAGTGTTAACTGTATATAATGGGGGGGGGGGTTCATCCAAACTTCTGTCACAGCTCTTCTTTATTCCTATCATCAATCTTTTCCACTATGATATAAACACATCTCCACTCTGGCAAAGTGACTTTTACCCATCTTCCCAGCAAAACGGTGTTCCTGTAGCCTTCGGACCAACCGTGGTCCCAATCTAAACTGGAAAACCTCAGGAGAGCTCCTCAGTGTCCATGCACTTCAACATTAAATATGCTTATTTCTACATGCCAGTAAGAAAAAGGGTCCAAATATCGAAGCCTATCATTAATGCAACTACAGCAACATATTTGATCAACACGTCCTAAAGGCCTGTTGTCATAAAGCAGAATATTGTACGGGGGAGCACTGGCGGGATAACAGGCATTGTCTCCTAAGAAGAGGAAAACGCTTAAATACTTCCAGATTTTCTAAAAGAACTTGTAAAAAAATTTGCTTTGGCTTGAGCAGAACATTCTTTATAGGCAAGGTTTTTTTGTTGTTGTTGTTGTTGTTGTTTTAAATCCACCCAGCTTTCTTTTATTAGAGTAATTAAAACAATGTTAGGCATTTGGGGTATCTGATACAACCATAATCCTCTGATATTTCAGGCTATTGATTTTACAAAGTATCTACTGTGACTCGGGCATTAACTGCTGGAAATGTACCCACATTGATTTCTGACAGTGTATTTGTTTAAAGCCTGCTGAAGCCAAACCATGGGCTTCAAGGAATTCCAGACAACTACTTTAGTTTATGAAACGGTCTTTTAAAAGTTACACGAAGGCAAAAATGGTTTTAAAAGTAACATACAAAGGGAAAAAAAAATTCTTAAGCATCAAACTCCTGATTCTGCTTGACATCGTTTCTAAAGAAACAATTAAATTTGGGCTATTTTCTCCATCTCTACAACGATTTAAGCATTTCAACAGTTGTGATATATATGTATCTTGCTATTTGTACATTGTGAAAAGAATAAGCATTATCATCATTATATTCTGACATCATAATTCCCGTTAGCCTGTCCTTGCAGCAAAACAACACAAATCACATCGTAAATCCTTGCCCTCGATGCTCAGAACATGAAATTCATTCAAAGTTCCACTACCCAGGATGTGACTAAAAAGACAGACTCGTGTTGAGAGGGAAATAAAGATGGGCATCCAGGCATGGTTGTTGTTACCATGACAACTGGATCACTCCCAAAATGATGAACATAAAGGACTCTTTTCCTCAATGGTTCTTGCTACAATTGTATTGAGGGAAATTTTCTATATTAAGCTTCAGTGCATCTCAGGTTCTTTTTTGTTTATGTAGAGATACTGCAAGGAACAAAACACATTTTGGGTCTCATACCACTGTGCAAATTTTAACACGTGCCTCATCTGGTTATGCTCCCAGGTTTTCTGTGCCTTATCCAAGTACACAGAACTCAAAACTAATAATTACCTGTGGTTTGGTTGCAAATAGTGTAGAAAAACTGAATGCCACAAATCATATTAATAGGTTTCTATAGTTCCCTGGGAGCAGGAAACCAGGTCTGTCTTGACCACACGCCACCGCTTGTGGCGGGAACATTCACTGCTCACCAAAGAACCACTTGTCCTAGCTTCCTCACATATGCCGGCTTCCTAACTACCATGGGTCAGCTCAGACTCCTGCTAACAAAACAGCAGAGAGCGGGGGTTTTAAATAACAGACATGCATTTCTCACAGCTCTGCAGGCTTAAAGTAAGAGAATGGTCAGCTCTGGTGAGGTCTTTCTTCCAGACTCGTAGGAGGCTGCCCTCTTGCTGTGTCCACATATGGCAGAGAACGGGAGTCCTTGGGGATCACTTCTTAAAAGGACACTAATTCTGTCACCTCAAGGCTCCGCCCCTACAATCTCACTGAATCTTAATGACCTCCTCATTGACTCCACCTCCAAATAAAGTCACGTTCGAGGTTGAGATTTCCACATACATTTTGGGAGGGCCACACAAATGAGTCCGTAGCCCCGACAGGCAGGGCCAAGTGACTCCTTCTGAATAAGGGCTGTGGGAAAAGGAGGGTACCTCGCAGCACCTCTTTCTCCCCATTGTAGGAATTAAGGAGGCCACATATTGCCGATACGTGGCATTAAGGTGGTGGAAGCCCATTAGCTTGGCACTGGAGGGAGATCTAGCAGAGAGCTTTCTGCAAAATGCAAGCTTCTGTCATGTTAATTTCTGACTACAGCGCAACCTAGCTGAACCTAATAATGTATTTACTGACTATTCCTCTGTGCCCTGTGCTGAGCTCAATTCCTAAAAGGCCCTCCCCTCACAAGAAGCACAGCCTTGTAGAGGAAAGAGGGTTGAAACCAACCATTTTAAGAGAATTACATTCAAAATGGTCTGACTGGATTCCAAATGCAGTGAAGAGTTCAGGGAGGAGAGAATGAACATGGGCCGGAGGACTGGAAGGCTTTCTGGAGGAGCCAACACCAGAGAGGAAGCTCTCAGGTCAGGCCGGATTTGGGAGATCATCGTAGGTCTTGATGTTTTTGATATTGATGCAATTTGCTCTGTCCACAGATCTTGTGCATATGTAACTATCAGTGGCATGTAAGACCAGAAAAGAAGAAAGATGTCAAAATTACCACAATCAGAGGACTGCAGGACCAGAGGAGGCCGTGGTAGTCTTCTCAGCCAAAGTTATTTGAAAAAAATGAAAATCCTGAGGGCCAAAGATAGGGCACGTTTGCAAAAAAATGGAGAAAGATCTATGGATGTGGAAACACCAACATAGCTGGTCCCCACTTCTGAGCCTCCATTTCACATAAGTAAAAGGGAGACAAAAATGCCAACTTTGCCTTGTGTTTTAAAGGTCAAGTAAGGTCCTAAGTGGCAATGTTGTCTATCAACTATCGATTTTATACAAACACACTGAATTACTAGGACTCCTGCCGCTAAGCCGCAGAACCCTCATACCATCTTCTGAACAACTCCGTTAAAGCCTGCACATTCTCTAAACTGGACCTCTTCAAAGTGTCGTCTTGAAAGCATTGCTGTTTTTGTTCAAAACAGAGCTACTCTGTCCGGATTTCAGAATTCTTTTCAGGGCTGAAGATGCACATTTTAAATATCCTCCATGGTGCACATCCTTGCTTGCTGGAGGCTGAAGTGACCACTGGAAGGCTTCGATCCACTGACACTGTAGCGAATGAGTGAGGTGCACAGAGAGAGAGACTAATTTTCTCAGGCAGCTCAAAAACCGATTCTGAAACAGCAGCTTCGAAAGAGCTATGACAAGTCTGTTTGTACGACAGCATCGCTACAGTAAAGACACAGTCTCATGAAAAAGACCTCAAGGAGACGGAATGTTCTATCTCCTACATACATTTTCTGATATATAAAAGGAAACAGTGGGGGGCGGGGGGATGGAAGGATGAGAAAGAAAAAGAAACCTGGACTATCATCACTGTGGGAGAAGAGGCACGACAGCCCAGGGGAGACATTCTGTCATCTCTCAACCCAGGGCAATGTTGCTTTCTTCTCCACAAATTTATGGGTCAGATTCCAGAGGACTGGGGTTTATTTTGATTTTTTTTTTTTTAAGTAAACCAGATGATTCCACTTTGTTTTAGCGAATCTCAATTCTAAGAGATCATGTAGATGAAGCCAAAAAAAAAAAAAAAAAAACCAAAACAGACCCTAGAATATCAGCTGCGACTCTAAGCAATTTTATAATGTACAGAGACCCAGTCAACCAGCATCTCAAGCCTTGGTCCCTTAGAACTACTTCCAGCAAACTCAGAGCTGTCACCGTCAAATGTCAGAACCACAAAATCACGCCACGTTGCCAGCATCTGAAGCGATCGATCTACCACACTGCCACTCTCTGCTGCCCCCGAAATTCCTTCATTGCCTGTTGTTCAGCAAACGTGGGAGTCTAATTATTAATAGGTGTCTTATTTTAGTGAGCCCTAGAGGTATAAAATATGGAAATCTGATATTCCATGTCATGATAAAGGCATTTTCATTGCCAATAAAATGAAAACCATCTGAGAGCAGGGGCTTGAGGAGGACTCAGGAAGCGTAAACGGGTCTATGAAACAGGCCAGGGGCCGTGAACACTGAAAGCGGACCTCGGAGGCATCCAGAAACACTGGCCCGGGTGAAGACCAGTATTAGGCAGTGGGAAGGGGAATGTCTGGGTCATCGACCATTCTCTGAAGGACTCTACTGCAGTTCTATGAATCTATATTTTGATTATCCTAATGTCTTAGTCCTACGTTCGCTCCAAGTCAAACTAGCAGTTCTCCCTGCCACTGGCAGAAGCCCAGTGACATGCAGCTCTTTCTCCCTTTGGATTTTATCCCTGTCTTTATTGATCTTTACAGCTCGAAGGAAGAGGGGCCTCGCACGAAGGAGGTCTGGCAGAGGCTGCTGGAACAAGACCAGCCCCCGCCAGAGCCCCGGGCTCCCATCACTGACACGTGTGGGACACACTCAGTGATAACTAGGCTGCCGACACAGGTAAACTTTGGCAAGGGTGGCCTTTTTAGAGCCACTGGAGACAACCAGACTCACTAACACTCAATTAAATATTTCTTCAATTATGCCAAAGGAGTATTTGAGTGGGACTCTGAAGAAAAACCCAGATGTCATAGGAAGTGCCTGGTGTTAATGACTTATTCCACCTGAAGGAGGCCAAACGTCAGTGAATGCAATCAGACACCGCTGGTGGGGCTCTCTGCTCACAGAGAAGGCCGATGTCCGGTAGCCCTGGCCTATCCTTTCCCAGTCACTGCCCGGCAGTACATCTGCAAGAAGATGAAGGCCAAGTTTACTGGGGATGGCCCTGCCCCTCCAAGTATGTGGCTGGGGAAATGGGGACAGGCCGAGGGCCACATGCACACCTGTACCCACTGCTGACCCAGCCTGGCAGACTCCGTTCCCCTTCACACAGGAGGGGTAAAACATCTGCGAGAGGCCAAGCGTCTTTGGTAAAATGTCTTAACAGTTGTTCCTTCTTTAGAAGTCTCAGCTACGTATGTCACTTGTGGACTCAGTTGAGGGAAATAACCAATACGAAATGTTACAATGATTCTGGCCTCCTCCCCATCAGAATACCCTCAACGAGCTATTTCATCTCAGCCTTATGCCTCTTTCCAGCAATGCACTTGCAGTCATGGCCGAGGTGACTCTGTGGAAATTAAAGAACAGATTTCTAAGCAGAACTTCATGTCCCAGCCCCCTTAATTTAGCACTAAATTCATTTTCCATCACCGAGAAGAGATTTTCAAAGTCTGCAGTCTGTCTCTATATGCACGTCGGTAACAAGCCACCCGGGTATCTATCCATCCATCTGTATTTTTTTTCTGCCATGTGGAACTGACAGACCTGGCATCTGTTTCCCTACTTTGTCACTGGCTTCTGTGTGGTAGAAACCAAGAAATATTTTTCTTCAAAGTCCTGTCACAGAAGAATTGAGATTTTTTTTTTAAAGTACTTTCAGCCATAATTAGGATAGTTTCCACTTTGATGAGCTCACACTTTCCTGTTAATTTCTCCATGATGTTTACTTAAGAAAAAAAAATTTTTTTTAAAGGAAAGCAAGTTTTTTTTTCAAAGATTTTATTTATTTATTTGACAGACAGAGGTCACAAGTAGGCAGAGAGGCAAGCAGAGAGAGAGGAAGAAGCAGGCTCCCTGTTGAGCCGAGAGCCCGATGCAGGGCTTGATCCCAGGACCCTGAGATCATGACCTGAGCTGAAGGCAGAGGCTTAACCCATTGAGCCACCCAGGTGCCCCTAAAAAAATTTTTTTTGAAACAAAAGTTAAGTGCATCTGTTTGACCCTTCAAAAATTGTGTGTGTGTGTGCGTGTGTCTTAGTACTAAGGTTTAGAGACTGGGAATGTTATCGAATTTATCTGCCAAAAAAGACAAATCTCCAATTATATCCAATTATTTCTCCAAAGGCCCATTCTGCTTCCATTTTTTGTGTCTAAAGAGAACTGATAAAACAACGTCTGGAACCTCTAAGAGGATCCCCCACATAATTTTGGGTTGCCTTAACTTAGTTTTGCCCCAGCTCTTATTACTTTTATGAGCAGGAATTAAAGGAAAGAAAGGCTTTTCCAATAGTTTCAGGATTTCACAACAAGTACTGCTACTTTCTCTTCTTCCTAATCCACATAAGGATTATTTTTTTCTACAGAATGCATATCATAGAATTTAATCTTAGAGTTTGTTTCTTATGGGTTTTTTTTAAACGTATAGATATTTTATAGTTGCAAACTACAAAAGAGGGTTTGTATGTTGTTTGATCATCTTTATCTGTACTAAAGCACTGTACTAAAAATATATTTTCTGTTTACACCTACTTCAGGTTTTCCAGTATTTCTGTTCTTAGTTAACTCAGGTGTTTATACATGGAATTTTCTGCTCTTTTGGCATTTTCAACAGGAAGGTCTTGAAGCACTTGAATTTTTTTGTCTCATTTTGTAATGTCTGTGTCTAATTAAGGGGCATGTTCCTGTGTTTAACAAAGAGCACATGATTGCACAACTAGGCAATGGCAAACCCAAGCATGGACGCTGGACCCCAAGCCCTACATTATGATACTAAACACTTCTCAGACGAGGTCTTTTCATACCATCTGGCGTCATTAGGTCACTGCAAATGTTTGTTTCCAGCAACTGGGCAACAAATAAAACATGCTTAAAACAACCAAAAACTCAAATGCCAAGTACATTTCAAATTTAGGTCACTGCTAATAGAACCAATTTAAAACAAAGGAAACCCTTGTACAATGGAAAAGGTATATATATTCAATGTCCCTGTGATGCAAAAAAAGAAATTGGAGGGGTATTTTCTGAAATTTGGCCTCTCCTTAGGGATGAAAACTAGCATGGAAATGTTCAAGTTTTAAGCATTTGAAATACCAGGAGATTTTCCTAAAAGCAGATGATAATTGTAACCACTGGAGATGTAATTCTAACTTGATCAATACAGTAAACAAACCTTCCAAAATGTTTTCAAACATACCACGATTTACTTCAGGTAGCACAGATACCTAATTGCCAAAATTATGACTTGTTAACGACCTCAGATTTGGTCTATATTCAAGAAACCCGTTTCTCTCAGCCACACCATACATTCTATTAATTTCTATCCTTTTAATACTTTAACATGAATGTAATGATGCCTGTACCCAACAGATTCACACAGATATCAATACTTTATATGATCTAAAGAATAAGAAATTATTTTGAGGACTCAAAGATGGGACATCAGGACGCCTCGGTGGCTCAGTTGGTTAAGCGGCTGCCTTCGGCTCAGGTCATGATCCCAGCATCCTGGGATCGAGTCTCACATCGGGCTCCTTGCTCAGCAGGGAGTCTGCTTCTCCCTCTGCCTCTGCCTGCCACTCTGTCTGCCTGTGCTCACTCTCTCTGACAAATAAATAAATAAAATCTTTAAAAAAAAAAAAAAAAGATGGGACATCACTTTCTAGAACAGTAAAACAATAGGACTGATTCTTCCTCCCCACTCCACCCCCCGCCCTCGTATCTTGATACACTCTGTCAAGGTGAAAAATATTATAAACTTCCAATTCCATTATTCCTGTTCTTTTCTCTTCATCATACAACCAACCAAAGAGATGCCCTCTGTTTTCATGAATTTATCCCCACTAGATCTATTTGCTGCCCACTAAATCTTCTCCATTCATTCACTCTCATTCCATCTCTGAAACCGCACTGGGTCTCCCAACTGATACTCAAGAATACACCATTCTTGATATCAGTCAAGGATGGGGCTGCTTAAAACAAAGATGTACCTACTCATCTTCACCTTACAATCCTCCCCCAGGATCAGTTAATCAAGGAGAGTGAGCATTTATTTGATTTCTGAAGCAAGGAAGTTCAGAATGGTCCAACTCATCATCACCTTTTTCTTTCCAACAGCCCATAATCAAATCCTGATGCCTGATTCTTCGCAAAAGTTCAGACACTCATCTTTATTCTCAACTTCACTTCTTAGACTGGACCCTGGTCAATTCACAAATGGACCAAGGCCAACTTCTCTTCCCTGGCCTCCCCATGTCTACCATTCCCACATCCACCCACCCCATTCTTTCCTAAGTTGAAACTTTTAAAATTACCTTTTTTAAAAAAAAAGATGTTTATTCATGTATTTGACAGAGAGAGAGAGCACAAGTAGGCAGAGCAGCAGGCAGAGGGAGAGAAAGAAGCAGGCTCAACACTGAGCAGGGGGCCTGATGCAGGGCTCGATCCCAGAACCCTGGGATCATGACCTAAGCCGAAGGCAGCTGCTTAATGACTGAGCCTCCCAGGCACCCCTAAAATTACTTTCTTAAAATTCATAAAATGCATCAAAGTTATAGCTTTTAAGTTCAGCTTAAAATTCGATTATTCTAAGTTGAGAAAGCGATCATTTTTCTGTTTCTCTTCCTTAAGAAATTATCAAAGACTCTGACATATTCAAAGAATAATACGATGATCACTTGAATACCCACCTCCGAGGGTCAACAAACAGTTAAGATTTTGCCGTATTTCCATGTAAAATGCACTTGAAAATAAATTATAGACATCATGGGAGTTTACCCCTAAAACTTTCAACATGCATCTCTCAAGAATAAGGACACGGTCCTACATAATAACCCCAACACCATTATCACACCTAAACATCAACAATTCCAAAATATCATCAAATATCCAGTCCTGTTTAGATTTCCCCAATGGCTCCCCGAATGTCCTTTATAGAGGGGTGTTGTGTGTGCATGTTCTTCTAACCAGGATTTGATTAAGGTTCATATGTTACATTTGTCACTGTGTCCCTTTGTCTCTTTCTAGAAAAGTCACTCTGCCCTTTTTTTCCCATGAGAAGATTTTTGAAGAAACCAGACAATAATGTCCCACATTATGAATCTGTCTGAGGGAGGAGGCATGTGTGTGATACTTATAGTTGGCTTCCTCTTTCCTGATGAGCTGGAGAGGTCATGGTGTAAGAGCTTGAGTAGGTTGGGGTTAAACATTTTTGGCAAGAGTACCTCAAGGATGATGTGCAAATGCTGTACTTCAATCCCAAGTTTACCGTCTAATTATTAGAATATGCCATAGAAACAAGGGCAATTAATGCCAAATTTGTTCTGTATATGACCTCTCATGGCAACACAAAAACACAGGTGCTTACCGATGACTCTAAGGCATTCAAAACCTCAACAGCCAAAATCTGCAGCTAATAAGAGTGTTTCAACTCAGCAAAGCAATGCGCCCTGAGTGGATGTATGCAGTTGTTTCTGCAATTCATTCATAATCTACCTACACCTCCTCCCGGAGTTTTATTTGCAAACTAACCACAGCAAGAAAGCACACATGTTTTTCCAACACCCTTGTAGGATGTAACTTGTATACTACTGCCTATTTACCAGTAGTGTATATTAAAGATTTTATTTATTTGAGAGATAGAGACAGAGAGAGAGCACAAGCAGGGGTAGGGGCAGAGGAAGAGGGAGAAGCAGGGAGCAGGGAGCGGGAGCCCGACACTAGGACTCCATCCCAGGATGCTGGGATCATGACCTGAGTTGAAGGCAGACACTTAGCCAACTGAGCCACCCCGGTGCCCCAGTAGTGTATATTTTCAAATGCCTAGATCATCCTAATTACACAAATTAATTGGGCAGTCACAGGTACCCGGCAACACTTCTCAGTAACAAGACAAATAAACCCTGAGAATGTTTTCTCAAAACAGGTCTCATTTTGAAGCTGTGTATTAGCGACTACACATGCAAAATAAATTAAGAACTGAGATCACTGTCTGGATCATTCAGACCCAAAGTCAGAAAAGTATCCAGATAAGGCAAAAGTATTCCACGGAGTTCAAATTATTTGGGCAACACCACCAATTACCCAATTTACTTTGACTGTATTGTCCAGCTGAGGCTCAAAAGTAAACAGTTTATTTTTATGGGTTCTGGTTAGCAATCATCTCCCTACTATTATACCAAAGTTGTAAGTTTGTTAATGCCTCCTTTTGTTACTTTTTAGGCTCTGTGTTCCAACTTGGAAATTAGGGAGAAAGATACTGGGCACGTAGTTTTAAAAGGACCTGTTTTTCCTTTCTCATGACCAACCCAAGCCGGAATGACTAAACAATGCAAATGCCACCAAAATCATCTTCTCTCTCCAAGGCCAACCCAGGGCAACATTGTGAAGTAAGAAGCTTCTTCAGACCACTGACCCTATCAAAACCTGCCCTTAGCACAAGAATCCAGTCTTTACTTCTAAGCTAAACTGATGATGTTCCTTCTCTATAAAGCATTTGTCTAAGCCTGGTCTTCAACTGAGGAATGAAAAGGTGCCCTTCAGTGAGCATATGTCAGGTATCTGCAGGGGCGGTGACAAAGGTTATGATTGGGAAAATCGAGCCTTCCTTGCTTTACTGAAATTACAGGACATGAGCAATCACCTACTCTATTTTTAAGTTTGACTCTATCTTGATAGATAAGCATCTTCTAAGCCAACACTTGCAGAGTTCTCTAATGTTTGCAAAGTGGGGTTCACATTATGTTGTCTCATCTTGACACACCTCCATATTCTTATCTCTACCTTACAGATAAGGTTTCCCAGCACACTGCTGGGCCCATGGCGCTAGCCAAGACCCTTAACTTTATCCCCATGGGTGCTCTTTTCTATTTGGGACTATAAACCAATTTTGTCTTACTGCCCTGGAAGAAAGATTATAACCCTACCATGAACTTGTCCAGAACCTAAAAAGTATTTTCCAGGTGTCTAAAGCAGTAAAAACTGATTCTACAAATACTTCCCACACACAGTACTTTTTTTTAATATTCAGGTAACAACAGCTAAATTATAATATAGTTACCTCATCTACTCTCCTCATGGGGGATCCAAACCATATCAAAATGACAAGAAGAACCATAGGACAAATTGACATCACTATCATGTGATCCCAAAGCAAGCAGCACAAAGTAGTTGGGGTAGAGGAACCAATGTATTTCCATTGCCTTTGCTACGTACATTCAACAGTGAGTTTTAAAGAGAGTCAAGCCTTTCTCTCACTTTATTATATAGGCCTGAAGTTACATGTAAATTCAATATTAAAATGCATTTCAAACAACTCCTGCATCGCCAACCTAGTGAATTTTTATCAGGAGAGGAAAGATGTCAAGTTATTACTACACAAAGGGGTCAAATTTCCTCTGTACCTACAACCAGCAAGCTATTGCAAAAAGGCATAAAGGTTTCAAACATCTTTGCAGAATTCATCTCACATACTATATCTCATGTCAAACACTTGTTTTATACACAGATCACCTTAAATGAAGAAAATATATAAGCAGGCAATCATGGACTTCCAGCAGCAATTATGAAAGATCACTACTTAATATTACAGACTAAGGTCAGCAAACTTTTTTTTGTAAAAGGTTTTGCAGACCACATTTTAGGACTTGGCTGTCACATGATCTCACCGACACGACATAATTTTATCATATAGAATGAATGCAAGGATAGACATACGTAAATGAATGGATGTGTCTGTGTTCCAGTACAACTTAAAAACAGGCTTGTGGGTCAGTCTGCCAGCCCCTTCTGTAGAAGATGATCTTACTAACTCTGGTTTTCCCACTATTACAAGACCATATCTAGAATGCATTTCCTAACACGGGCTAGACAGTGTTGCTCACCTGTGACCCGACGGTTTCTTGGAAGCACCGGCCAAGCTGCGTCTTCGCAGCCACGGGATAGACATGGGGGATGACTTGCTGGTGAGAGTACGTGGAATGTACTGTCTGGGTCTTCTGGACAGGAAGCCCTTGGTAAGAGACTTGGGATTGGCCTGGTTGAGCTTCTTTTGCCTTCTGGCCTGTTGGGCCATCAATTCTTGAAACCTGATGTATCTGGACTGAAGCCTCGGGAGGGTGTTTCACATGGATGTTGACTATGTTGGGAGGAAATTTCACTAAAAGAGATGAGGACAAAAAGTCAGTCATGAATAACATGCAAATTGGCACGAGAGCAAATATTACATACACACGTATGTAGCTATACGTGTATCCCCACCCAGGGCATAAAATATAGAGTGCATATGCATGTCTGCTGTACAGCCATCAACTCTGGAGAATAAGAGGATACATCTCAAATACAAACTAGTCCTGAATTATGTATTTTTAAGGGATCAAATTGGACGTATACAGAGAAATTAAAGCCTCTCCCAGTAACCCATTTATGAGACAAAAATTCGTTTTTCAGAGTCAGGAAACTATGAAATCCATGGTGCCTATGGTCGTTGGGTATATTTTATCAAAGGATAGTAGTAAAGACTCAAGAGTTTGATTACTTTTGCATCTCTCAGAGTTTCCAGTGCCAAACTTAGAAGATTCACCTTTCTACATCAACAGAGGAAATAACAATTTCACAAAGCGTCATTCTCTTGGCCCGAACAGCGGAGTGTGGACGTACTCGTGTGCACCTTGTGTCCCACCAAAGACCCACGTGTGATATTTTATGTCTGTGTTTACTTTCTGCTGCTTTCACATACAATTTCATCTTGTGATGCTAACATTCAAGTTTTACAGAGTAAAGGCCAGTCACACTTCTCTGACCCCTTTCCAAAAACTGGGCATGGAGGAGATGCCAGGTTTAAAAGAATGAGTTAGTCATAGAATTCCTGAGCTCCAAGTGACCTAGTTTACCTTCCTCTACAGAGGAATCAACTGAAGCCCAGTGAGGTTAACTAATTGTTTATAACTAAAACCAAGCGCCCTTCAACTACAAAATAAACCAGGCATTCACCAGCAGGTAGCATGTGATCCACGAGCATATTTGCCCTCAACACGGCCTTGCTCATCTTTCTGTTTCCTGGGCCTTCCCAGAAATGTGCAGGTAACAGCTTTCGGTGCTCAGAGCCAGCACAGAAGGATGGGCTCCTTTCTGGTTTATTTCCTAGATACCAAATCTCTATGGTCTAGAAAGTACTGCAGCCGTATACCTGGGCCCGTATTCTGTCCCTGCTGCCATTTCTTGGGCCACAGATCACATATTTGTTTCTGATTCAATACCAGCCCTGCCAGGGGCAGATACTCGCTTCCATGTGGGTTTGACAGGTTACCAGAAGTCTGATGAGTGGGCAAAAAGAAAATAAATAAGCTTACCTTTGACTCCTTGTTGGCTGGTCATGGTCAGAGGCAAGGTATGTGTGGAGTGGACTACATGCGTTCCCAGGGCCTTGCCTGACTGCTGGGAATGCTGATACAGTTTTGGCACGCTGCCACCGTGGACCGGGATCTGACAAAGCTTCCCTGTGAAATTCGGAGGGCACTGGCATTTGTCCCTTGAGCTGCACTGGCCGCCATTCATACATGGAAGATGGCAAATGACTAAAAGGGAAAAGAGAAAATGTGGAGAGTTGGTTAATTTCTCAAATGCTAAGTAACAACCAACCAACAAAACTCCCAAAACACACAGCCCATTATAACCATTACATTCCTGCTGACTTTAGAAACAGTCAACAACAAAGTAACTACATGAAGAAAACAATAGTCTTTGTTACTCACTGTCTTCTTATGTCATTTAACTCTCCAACTGCTTATGGCTGTTCTCCCCAACAATGGAAAGAATTCAGGGAGAAGAAGATCTCCATATATG